>NW_017728992.1:206992016-207004158 GCF_001723915.1 Gavialis gangeticus
TAAACTGAGAAACAACTGGTGAGGGGGGAGTTTGATTGACTAAGGACCCAATAAAAAAGGCTCTGACTCCACAGGATGAGTCCAGGTGCTGCCTTCTCCATGGCCACTAAGCCCATTGGGCTCCATTGCATTTTGATAATGGAAACCCCCTTCCTTAAGGAAAATGGTGGGAGCAAAAGGGGAGCTGTAGGATGGATCAATACTCAAGGACCTGTGCACAGACACTGGTTTGCCACTTTAAGAACTAAAGCCCAGTTCCTCAAAGTTATTTAGGTGCCGAAAGGAAAGGGTGTTTGTGCCCCAAAGCTTGTAAAGTGCATTTTCCCCAGCTATTTAGTTGCTCTAATAAAACAATATTGCATTTACCCAAAAAACCTTATCTGCCTTAGGTGCCTAAAGGTCTGGGCTTAATTCCTTTCCCCAACAGAGGGAACTACACCATTTTTTTGTTTTGTTTTTTCTCTAGGGAAGAAGCGATCCGACTTCAAGACCTGATTTCTTACCACATTACAGACTTCAGGGCAGCATAGAGGCACGTGGCATAGCTTAAAATGAGCTCACGTAGCCTCTTAGAAAGCTGCACTGAGCTCCTTAAATTTAACTCAGGTACCCCTGCCTTGCAATGCAGACTTCTGT
The DNA here is from genome assembly GCF_001723915.1 of Gavialis gangeticus. Lineage (NCBI taxonomy): Eukaryota > Metazoa > Chordata > Crocodylia > Gavialidae > Gavialis > Gavialis gangeticus. The sequence continues at coordinate 206,992,653 of NW_017728992.1, forward strand.
GTGGACATGTCTTCCTATCACCTTTCTATGGGCAGATCTGGATGCAGATAACCCCCAGTGAGCATTTCTGGAGCAACTGGTCTTTGGGGCATGCAGCGAGTGATGAGAACAAAGCGATCCAATCAATGGAGTTGCACAAAGCCACCCGGCATGGACGTTTGGGACAGCTGCGTAGTTGTTTTGCCAGCATCCGCTAGAACGGAAGCAGCTATTTTCTGCTAGTCGTGCTAAATTTTGAAAAATCCCCATCTGCTCCGTGCTCAGATGCCTGGTCCGTCTGCTGCGGGAGACGCAGAGGATGGAAGCATGCCAGCTGCTGCTATTATTTCCTGCCGTGCCTACGGGGTCCAAGCAAGATTACTGTCCCGTTGTGCATGGAGCTGTACTGATGCATACGTGTCTTCTGCACACGGTCATAGCTTGAGGTGTGATGTTAACCGAGATTTAGTTAAACGGGTGCCAATGTGTGTGTGGACACCCTTAACATTCATTAATCATGGCTTATATCAGCTTAGCCTGCTCTTGTACATTTTTAGCAACCACGTAATCATTTTTAAAGTGAGATCAGAGGCTGTACTAGGTTAACTAAATCACAGTTCAGGTTCAATTCATGCAATAGATGCTGCTTCCCTAGGGAGCAAATGAGGCCAGGTCAAGAGTGCCTCTCTGCCACTAGGCCCTTGTAGTCTAATGAGACAAGACCTGCAAAGGATGGATGAAAGGAGACATTATTGCTTCCATATTTCATCAGAAGGACTGAGGCTTGGAGGGTTATGTGTTAGGACCAAGGTCACCCATAGAGTTGATAACACAACTCAGATTTCTTGATTCCCATATCTGAGGGAGCATTCTTCGGTAGCACCATGAGAAAGCAAACCACTTCTCGGGGGGATGCGGCCAAGTTATGTCTTGCACAGGATTTTAATGGGCATCTTAGCATCATAGGCTCCTAGAAGAAGGTAGGGAGGGACCTCAGGAGGTCACCTCTAGTCCAACCCTCTGCTTGATACAGGATCATCCTTACACAAAGGACCCCATACAAGTCCTTCTCTAGCATAAAACTATACCTACATAGCTACAAGACCCACTACCCAAGGGCCCCAAAATCACCTAACCTGCCACAGGTAAAGCAAGGCAATGAGGGCCACCAGTGTCCTGCCACTGCAAGGGTTGTTAAGAGATCTTTTTCATCACTTTCCCCTTTCTCTCACTTCTTCTCCATTTGGTCTATTTAGATTATGACTAAGCCAAATGCCTACCTCCTCCATGGTAGTGTTAGAGAGCTGTTGGAGCTATGATAGTCCAGGACATATGTGATTTTTTTTTTGTGGTTGATAATTTTTATTGCAGTTGGTCAAATAAAAAATATCAACCAAAACAAAAAAAAAATCCTTGACTCATAATCTCCTGAGTCCCAGTCCAATACCCTCCCTGTGAGACCAACCCCTCTCTTTAACAGGATGTCACTTATCTCCCAGGGGTATCACAGGCTTTATTAGCAAAGCCTTGCAAAACGCTTTGAGATTGTCAGGTGTAAAGCACTACAGAAAGATCGATCCCTGGACTTCTTTGCTTCTCTGAATCAGATATAACATACTACACAGGTTACAAATCCCCTGAAAGCATACGTTTCCCTGGCACATCTTGTAATGCTCATAATATTACAGCACTATTTTTCATTTATGAAGCAGGTACTTGAGAAGCTGCCAAGGTACAAACCCCAGCAGCTTGTCAGTCCTCATTACGCTGGCAATACATAGCGATGAAACAAGGCGCATTATGTGATAGGATCACCTCACGTATAGTGCATGAAGCTCTGGGAGATGCCGGGGGTCCGGTTTGTCTCACGTGTTGCTTCTGGCTCAGAGATTTCCCATCGCTTTGCGCTAGAGTGACTAAGACAGGGTCTGAACCTATTTCACACCCTGCAAGAGCACCACACACTCACTTGGCCCTATCTACAATTGCAGCTGAGCTACTTGGGATACACTTTCAAGGTGGTAGCTTTACACCAGGTGGTTTGAGCACTGCTAATGGTGCAGCACTGTTCAGAGTTCAGTATGGACTCAGCACCCAAATACCTTCCCAATTTTCCAAGCCCTGGGCTCCAGGCTACCGCAGACACATTGCTAGCAGCACCTGATCATGCTATGTAAGTCTACAGGAGCTGTAGTGACTACACTGTTGGTGTGAATCCCTCTGCTTTAGGGAACCAGTTGCACATCTGGAGTGCTGCATAGCACATGATGACACAAGTGCTTTGATGCCCATTTTACAGATAGGGATACTGAGGCACTAAGGGGTTCTTGAGGTTCCTACACTTATGTGTGATCAAGCTCTTTGCTACTGGGGGTGATTCAGGCTGACCAGGCTGGATGCCTAGAATATCTATACAGTCAAGGGAAAGACACCAGAGGTATCCAAGGGCATGGTGGTTTAGGTGCTTACAAACATCAGATAGCTTCAGAGAGCCATTTATAAGGCTGGGGGGTGGATGGGGGCACTGAGAGCTGGCAAAAGGGCTTGCACACTTGACCCACCACATCCATTGGGTGACGGTTTCTGGCCCCTTTGTGAGCACAGTTGCCTCGTGGTTGGCTGGAGTTCAGCTTGGGACGGTAGGAGGTGGACTTTGCATCACAGCTGAGTATGGGTGGGAGGCAGGTGCTAAGCTGTATCTTGGTGTTTCCCCTCAGTTGCTTCTGAGCATGCCCTGAAGCCCTGAGGCAGGCCTATCAGGAAGCCTGCTATCCAACATGAAGGTCCCGTGTGAACTCTGGCACCTTGTGAACCATGTGGCTGCCAGCGTGGAGCCAATTTGAATGTGTCTTTGGGACACAGGAGGTGAAACTCTGCCTGACTCCTGCTTCCCTAGTTTGAATTCTGGACTAAGTGACTTGCCCATGGTCACAAAGAGTATATGCACAGTGGCAGCAAATGCATACCTCTCTCCAGTACGGTTCTGTGACTAAAGACCAGAAAAATGGGGATTTAGGACCTCTGCTGCACTGCCCACATTCAAATTAAAGTTAGATAGAAACCAGCTACAAAGATATAGTACATTTCCAAGCACCTACTTTGTTTGGCTCTTTTTATAGCTGGATAGTCCTTTTTATGGTGTGATAATTATTTTACATGTGTTGCTGGGTTAAAATTATTGCGTGAAAAATGAGTTACTTACATAATATATGTAACGTGTAGGATGGGGCCTTTGAGATCTGGCTTTAGATGATCATCCTTCCTTTCCAACAAGCATCCTTTAGGCTAGGCACAGAAGTTACACATAATCTGGTATAAGTGGTCAGAAACTAATTCAAGTCTGTACCACAACAGAAGTTCAGTGCACATAAACCTGCTTCAAAGTGACTAAAACCGGTTTACGATAAACCTGGATCTAGTATCAGACTTAACTGATTTAGATTAAATCAGTTTACTGAACTTCTGTCCCAGCTCCCCTCCAGATTCAAGTTACCTGTTTAAATTCGCTGATGACACCAAAATTTGGGGGGAGGTGAGCATGCTAGCAGGGAGGGAGAGATTGCAGAGGGATCTGGATAGGTTACAGGGGTGGGCTAACAGGAACAGGATGCGTTTCAATACGGACAAGTGCAGGGTGCTGCACTTGGGCAGTAGGAACCAGCAGCACACTTACACAATGGGGAACTCCCTACTCGAGAGCATGGAGGCAGAAAGAGATCTTGGAGTCATTATTGACTCCAAGATGAACATGGGCCGACAATGCGAGGTCATGGTTGGCAGGGCTAACCGGACCTTGTCATGCATCCACAGGTGCATCTCGAGTAGAGCCAAGGAGGTGATCCTCCCCCTCTACGCGACGCTGGTCAGGCCACAGCTGGAGTATTGTGTCCAGTTCTGTGCGCCCCATTTCAAGAGGGATGTGGACAACATGGAGAGGGTCCAGAGGAGGGCCACCCGCATGATCCGGGGACAACAGGGCAGACCCTACAGTGAGAGACTGCGGGACCTGAACCTATTCAGCCTCCACAAGAGAAGGCTAAGGGGGGACCTGGTGACTGTCTATAGACTCACTAGGGGGGACCAGAAGGGTTTGGGGGAGACGCTGTTTCCCCTAGCGCCCGCTGGCATAACAAGGAGTAATGGGCACAAGTTGATGGAGAGGAGGTATAGATTGGACATCCGCAAAAACTACTTCACAGTTAGGGCGGCTAGGAGCTGGAACCAACTTCCAAGGGAAGTGGTGCTGGCCCCTACCCTGGGGGTCTTTAAGAAGAGGCTGGATGCCTACCTGGCTGGACTCATTTGAGTCCCGTTTCTCTTTTTGGGGTTTTTTTTGTTGTTCTCCCACCCTGGCGGGGGGTCGGGCTAGAAGATCGACTAGGTCCCTTCCGACCCTTAATCTATGAATCTATGAATCTATGAAACTCACAGTCCTTCAGTATCCCAGGATGCTTTGCACCTCCCCTTGCAAACCCATTTTGCAGGGTGGGTGGGCTAGCCTTGGCCCAAGTTGTCTGCTCCAAGTGAGCAGGGAAGCGTGCTCTAGCGCCCCCCAGCTTCTGGCCTGGGCCACTGCAGGCAGGCGGCTGCATTACTGGAATCAAATTTGAATTTTTGTTTACTTGCTTATCGGTTTAATTTGCACAAGTTAGACTAACCTGTGAAGTTTGAATCTATTCAGCCACAGGCTTTCTGACTGTATTCACTTAACCAAAGTCTCTTAGCATTGCCACTCCCAGGCACCTCCTTTGGCCTGCACTGTGTGCCTCCGCATATGTTCTCCCATCTAGACCCCCGGTTTGTTCTCAGGATGAAACATCCTTTGTGGTTTTCTGATCATGTATTAATGTTGGTTTTCTGCCTGTGCAGGGGTTTGCAATGTTAGCCTCCTCTGCAAATGCCATTAAAATTTTCTCTGCTCCTTTTTTGCAGATGCATGAAGATTAGAGATAAAATTGGGCGGAGCACCAATCCTCTCTTGGTTCAGTACAAACCTGTCCCAGCATGATATTCTGTGATTTCTCATTCCTGCGGCTGCTCCCTTTTTGATTTTGTTTTCTCAGATAATTTGCAATCTGCCTGACAGCCTTTCTCCCCAGCTTATTTGAATTAATTTTGGGGGGTAAGGCTCCATAAGATGCAGCTTCAGACCCTTTACTAACCTCCAAATCATTGCAAGTGTCAATTCCAAAATACCCACTCTTTTTTTTCTCTGTGTAGTCTGTAGTCACAACCAAAATACCAATACTGCAGAATGCACATTGATAGTCCTAACATTGCATGCACGAGTGAGCTAGTGAAATTCTTCATGCACAGGAAGTCAAAGGGGATATATCCAGTGCTAAAACCTGGGTGCTAAAATGTAATCTTTATATGCTGAGGCTTCATATTGCTTGTGGCTTTACTTTTCTTTTTCCCTTGTGATGTTTTAATGTTTAATGCAGTTTTCTTAATATGTCTCTGTGGGCACGTGCATTAATGTGCCATAGTTATGCTGCATAAAGTTTAGTACCTGTAATAATAGGTACTAACTGAATGCACAGTAACCAGTGCACACTTTTTTAGTGATGCTGATGCACACTAGACTAATTCTACTGTGCATTAGTGCAATAGCATGGCTTTTGCCATGATGTGCTTACGCGCAAGAGAATTAGTCTACTGTGCATTAAGCATCTCATGTAGATGTCCCTGTATTCCTCTATTATTACTACTAATATCCTTGTTGTTCTTGGCTTAAGTTTTCTTATTGTAACCTGGGTGGCGGCCCAATAGTTACCACCCCTGCCGAATACCAGGGATGGTGTGGTGAGAGTGGGGCAGGGCTCCTGGCCAGCACCAATTTACTTTCCAGCTGGCCCCTGCTCCCCACAGAGCAGCCCGTGGTCCCAAGAAGGTCTAACACTTAACTAATTTAACTGTTTACGCTTTATTTACAAAACAAGAATCATAGGAAAGATTATCTACACGTGAACTTAAACGGCATAACCAGAATCACAAAACAAACCAGAACGCATCAGTCAACCCTTGACTCAAGGACCACGGGTAGGGTAACTGGCAGCTTACAGCCGCTGCTGAGATGCTACCACAAGAAAGCAAGATGCTCACTCCCTGCAGCTCCAACAGGCTTCCCAATAAGCGACAGGCTGCAACAGGTTAAGCTCGTCTGGTCTGAAGCAAATTGTATCAAACCTCGACCCCACCAAGAGGCTGAAGGATGACCCTCTGTGGCAACCAAAAAGGCAAGCAACAAGCAACAGAGTAGGCTCCTGCAGCAATCAGTGTGACCCAAGCAGAAAGCTCAGGGACTCCATCCAATGACAATCAGCGGCAGAATAAGGGACAGGACTGAGTCCCCTCTGGGGCAGTCAGTAGCAGAGGGTCAGCAGCACAGGCAGCTCCCAGGGGTCATTGCTCTAAACCCTTGCTCCAGATGACTGGCTGGGCACCCAACATGCCTTGTGGCTCACCAATCCCACTCCGAGTGCTGGCCTGCACCCCGAGCTCCCGGGAACCCTTGTCCTGGCACTCTGATCCCAGTGCCTTGCCTGCTGCTGTCCCACTTCCCCGGGGAAGGTGAGGGGTTTCCTCAACTCACCGGCCCAACTCCCTGCTCCAGATAAGGATGCTGCCTGCGCTCCTGGCCACTACTTCTTCTCTGCAGTGGAGTGGGGGGCCGACTGCCACCCCTAGCCTCTGGGACGCCCAGCATGTCCAGCGCACTGCGATGGGGCCTTGGGGCACCAGCTTTCTGCCCCACACCCTGGCCATGACTCCCTCTCTGCTGCAGGGCTGGAGGCATGGCTGACTGTCACTGCCTTCTTCTCCCAGGGCCTCCAAGGCTCTTCAGAGGGGTCTCTCTGCTCCCTCTGCTAGGGCAGCTCACCCCAGCTCTTCTTAGGCCTCATGCATCGCTGCCCAGAGTCACTGTCAGCAGCTCCCATGCCAGCTCGGCTGCTGCTTTTATCCCCTCCAGCCGTCCCTCCCTGGCTTGCAAACTGGCCAGCCAGGGCTCAGCGTGGCTGGCCCCCAAGTCTGGCCATCCCCCTTCCATGCGAATGAGGGGAATGAAAACCCCTTCTTTCCATTAGCTTCTCCTTTTCCACAGGGCAGGGCTCCCCTGCTCCACCCTTGGGGTCGCTCCGAGTTCACCGGCACTGTTTCTAGCCCAAGGTAAGCATGTCAAACCAATCTGGTGAGCCCACATTGGCAGTCTGTTACATCATATTAGTGTTTAATCACTGGCATGGAGGGTGCAAAACCTATGTGCTACATACTGTACAAATGAGTAAAACTCAATCAGCCCTTTTGCCAACAAGGTTAAAATCTGTGAATGGTGTTCTCAAAAATGCCCAAAAGACTTAGACAATTAGCGATGCATTCCTAATTCTCCTAGTTTTGGTGCAAAAAAAGGAGACAGGCAAAAGGAACATTGGGATGTGAAGCACTATTTACACAAGGTCATAGCCCGGGGCTTGGGAACTGAACTCAGGGCTGTCAATACAAAGCAGCGGCTGCAAGACCAGCTTCCTCTCTCAGCACATCTGGAGAGATGGCTCACAATCCAGAGGGTATTTCCATCGAGACCAACTTTCTAAAAGAATAAAGGGAAATAAAAGGAGCATTCTGCTGACTCGAGGGCTTGAAGCAGTGCAACAGATATGGGGATAATAATATTAATTAAAATACCATTATCGTACTTAGTGGTAATTATTTGGTGGATATAATTAGGCAAGGCAACATGTCATTATGCCATCTCCATGATGTACAAACACTGACAGCATCTACTGTAAATTAGCACTGCAATAATAATTAGCGGGAGATTCAATATAACTTATTGTAATGAGCCATGAAAGGAAACTCAGGGCTCAATAAGAGATGGCAGCTGTTTTGTCCTGGAAAGAGCCCATCCAGGGCCCTGGTGGAGTGTAGCAGCATGAGTTGATGGCATATAAACTCAGGGGCAGACCTGTGAAGCCACATGCCATATTTCTGTAGCTCTGCCAACAGGATTGGGACCCCTGGCATGTCCACTAGTGGCTGGCTGATAGCATGTTAGCTCAGTTCCTGCTAACATGGCTGTGGCCTATTGGCTAACAGCTTCTGGGGGGATGTATCTTTTACATGAAAAGAGGTAAGCCCACCTAAAAAGAAAGACCCCAGAGGTTTGCTCAGCCCTATGCCCTCCTATGGGATTTCCCCTGAAGAAGAGTGCTCTGGAGTGAGCGAGTTAGCTATCGTGCATGGGCTACCACTGCCCTCCGCTGCCAGGAATCAGAAGTGTTCAACCAGCCTTTGCCTCAGTCCACGATGGAAAAAGCAAGCAAGGGTTTCCCCTTAACGTGCTTGGCTAGGGAGGAATGAGATTGCAGTGATCCCCAGGTTCAATAAACACCAACATACGGTGAACGAGAAGGATGAACAGGAAACTTGAACTGAAGAGCAGTAGGCAACCTCTGCAGTCCCTTTGCTTCTCTGTCTGGCTCCGAATTAGATGCATAAAGGACAGACCATCTCCCAATTACCAACTTCCTCAGTCTCCTTAATTAGGGAGCATCTTTAAATGCCAACTTCTGTCACTTCAGAGATAGTGAGAGAGCGTCAGGAGGTTCCTGGCAACTGTAGATGGACGAGCGATGCCAACGTGGTGGCGACACTGCTCTGCTAGACAGCCCCATGCACCCAGCCAGATCATTCTCCTTGCACCAGCTAGCCCACCTCTTCTGCTCAGAGCCCTCTTGGTTTTGCTGAAAAGCAGAAAACAGCAACAGCTCATTTCCCCCATTGGTGCAGGGTGTTGGCCAAGATGATTCTCAGTTTTCCAGCCCTAGATTTCTATGGATGGTAAGCACCTTTATTTCTACTAAACTCACCCATTTTGGGGGTCCATTTTTCACTAGAAGTGGTAGGTTTCTGACCCGAGTGGAGTAGGAGCAAGGAACAGAGTTCAAGGGTGAGGGGTTTAGCCAAAGCTGAGTGAGGAGCCCATTAACCCTAGTCTAAACTTCAGCTTCACCCTTCCTTTAACCCGGTAGCTGGTGATTTTAGCAATAATTAGGCCTTCCCGGTTCTCTGATTCTCACCCAAATTGAGAGTTTAATCCTTGTCCTCTCGAATATTCCCTGAGATTATGGAATCTACCAGATGCAGTTTCCACGGTACAGTCTTGCAGAGAAATGACCTCTCCTTGAGCAGCTGTCCCCAAACTTTCCAGCTGGTGACCCCACATCGAGGTGGGTGACCCCATTGCTGGTTGCATTTTAAGGTTGGATCCCCACTTCCTGGGATGAGCAGCACATGAGCAACATGATTTTCTCGTGACCCCAAGGACATCACTGCGGGTCATAACCATGAATTGAGGAACTGGAGTAGAGTCCTGCGTTGGTCGGGCAACTAATCCCACCATCATGTGCTTTTTTGAGGTTTACTATGCTAGTAAAATGCGATCAGAGCCCTAGATGAAGGGAGCGGTACAAATGCAGGCCCCTTTTAGTTCACGCAAGGTCCTTTTGAGAACCAGCCACCTCAAAAAGGATAAATGCAGTCAGGGTCCTTCACTAGTAGCCCCCATAATTCAATCTTTCCTTGGTGACAGATACCTTTTCTTCTCACTTTATGGTTCTGCGAAGGCTAAATTGCATATGGATGACTGATGTATGCTAGTTTCCAGCTGGAAATAAAATTAGCCTTTTCCAGGGTAAGGGGGGAAAGAAATAATGGAGCCAAGTATGCAGCAAGTTTCATGCCTCAGGCAGCTTTAGGCACTTTGCTAATTTAGGCCAGTCATCAGGACTTATTTCTATTTTATAGCCAGGTGTTTTATGACTTGTATTATCGATATTGAGAGCTATACATTTAATACATTCATTATATATTTCTGGGAAGTTGCAAAGGTTTTGGATGCGGGGAGAATCGTGTAAATCTTGCCACATTTTTATTACTAAATTGAAATTTGTGGTGGAAAGAAAAATGGACTTCAAAATGGATTTTTTTTTCCCCTGGGGTATCTTTGAATTTTGATGATCGGCTATTTGGAAAGCCAGTGACAAGTCCAGTTCAGTGGCACAGGATACGCTGAGAGCTGCTAAGTGTTTTTCTTTTTTGAGGGAGATTTCTTCAATGCCTGAGACATCACAAATTCCTTTTCTGCCCTAGTGACAGAGCATTTTCAGGGCCACACCACAATATTAGACTTAAGCCACGTTAACTGCACTTAAAACATGAGCGACTCTGCTTTCAAGCAGTAAAACACATGCTAAATGCTGTCCTATTATAGCAAAGTTAGGACTATTTACAGGAGGAGTATTTCCAGAGTGTATTCAATTCTGCTATCATCCAACCACTCCATAAAGAAAATAAGAGTAATTTTCAGTCCTAGGTCTGAGACTTGCAATCAGCAGATTAGCAGTTCCTGCCCCAGGGCTGCATGGAAGTCTTGAACCAAATCTGGTACGGTCCAAGGCTTAGGCCCAGCAATCAGCTGGTTGTTAATGCCAAACCCAAACCTGGTTCAAGACTGCTGTGGGGCCAGGACTGGGAGTAACAATCCATGTGTTCTCTGCATGAGACTGTGTTACTGCTCAAAATACTTTCTAATTTTCAGTATAGCATGGTAATACTTACTGGGCACATCTATACACTTAATAGGCATGTCTACATGTTCATTAATGTGCTGTAGTTACTGCGCATTAAGTTTAGTAATTGGTTAACCAAATACTAAACCAATGTTCAGTAACTTGTGCTACCGTGCAGTAGTGCCGACGCATGGGTTTTTAGTGATGCTTACTGCACAGTAACCTATTAACACAGTTGTTGCCCAGCACGCTACTGCACAGTGTTATTAGGCTACTGTGCTAGTGTCTTGTGCAAACGTTCCCACTGTGATCTAAACAAAACATGTGCCAAGTCTCCCATACAACAAGGCCCTGAGTCAACAGGGGTGTCATTCTCCACGCTCCTACTAGGAGGTGCTGTGCTGATACAAATGAATCATGAAATAGTTACCCCCCCTGTAGGCATGGAAGGAACCGCCATGCAATTTTTCTTTTGCAAATGGCATCCTAGCTAAATTCCACGTTGGATACTTTTGCACAAGATCCACAATGCAGTAGAAGCAAGGATCATGTGCCTGAGTTCAGCAGCCACCTGAATAAAGACAAACAAGCTGGTATTTCTGTTTACGCATCCCATGAGCTGTTGTTCTTTGTGTGTAACAACCACTTGAGGTCCAGAGCCAGATTTTTAAAAATGCCTGCACCCGATTTTTAAAACCGATTCAGGTTGTCAAAGTTATTCACATGCCTGACTCCCAGTGGCTGGAGATGGGATTTAGGCCTCTCGGTATCATCCAGGATCTAAAGCATGGGAGCCAAAGGCCTACTAAAAGTCGAAGAAATGTAGCTTTGTGGCGGGTGCAGAGATCCCACCTCAGGAAAACAGCTGGGTATTCATATCCCACTGCTATTTCCACCACATGAGGCGGGCCAGTAGGGGGCGCTCCTGCATCGAGCTGCCCACCTCCCTGCACCCG
>NW_017728992.1:207004527-207005165 GCF_001723915.1 Gavialis gangeticus
AATGGTCGCAGAACAGAGATTTAAATCACAGTGTCACAGGGCAGAGATTTTTGGGGAGAAACCAAGGTGGCTTTCTGCCACAAGCTTCTTAAGTGATATAGGTGTTTTTGAAAATGTGACCACTATTTTCAGCCTAGAATAGATTCCCCAGAAAATATTCAGAACTTGTATTTTGGGGAGGGAACATTGAGAAAAACATAGAAAAAAAACAAATATATATATCAAAAACCATGAGGAAGTCCACAGTCCAAATGAGAAGTGTCTCAAAAGTTCGATCAATGAATGAATGAAGAAGTTCCCTCTATAGCACTGAAATATGCCAATGGTATGAGCTATTTTTTCATCCCATTAGCCTAATACAGCAGAGAAGAAACATGGGTGGAGGACAGGAGATTATGCAGCTGTGTACCTGTATTTAAAGCTAACTTGCCCAGCGCTTATGTGGAAAGACTTTCTGCAGACTCCAAGCACACAGAGTTCATGGAGATTAATCTAAGTGTGTTTATCTGCTATACACACTATTTCCATCACAGATCTTGAGAGGCTGGAAGTGCAGTGGGGGTCCTTGCTAGGCGGTTTGGCAGATTCACATGCAGCCCCAAAGTGGAGTCCTCTCTCATAGATTTCATAGATTTCAT
>NW_017728992.1:207005176-207006723 GCF_001723915.1 Gavialis gangeticus
AACTCCTGGTCAAGCTCAGGACTTTGGGTGGGAGGTCTCTGCCCTGCATTCAATCCAGGGGACAGTAAACTCAGTTCTAAAACACTTGAAGTGACTGTGGTTGCTAGCACAAGCTTCCTGTCTCTGGACAGCAAAGTTTCAGGTCCTGTGCATGGGGCTATGGTAGGGAACACGTGAGCCCTGGGAGCAGGCTGAGATGTTTTATGGTTCTCCTGAGCTGCTTGTCTTCTCTTGGGACCTGACTTTGTGCCCTGGGAAGTCAGTGGGCTCCATCAGCAGCATTGCCTGGGTGATGTGTTTGTTTAATACATGAGGTCATCTCTCAGTCTAGACCAGCATGGCATGCTCCCAACCACTGTGGGAAGTTCATCTACTTCAATGGGTGCTATGTTGCAATAGAGAAACTCCTGCAGCTCAAACAGTGCTGATTTGGGGACTAAGAGCTCTGGTTCATTCACCAATGATGATTAGTGACTTATAGCAAGAAATCCTTGCCCTAGGGAAGCCAACTCCTCTCTGAATTCAAAGACAGAAGAGACCTTGAAGGTCCAACCTCCAGCTTGAGCCAAGCTGTAGAAATCCACCCTCTGGTCCCTGCACCACAGCTGAGCTCAGACTATTTCTCCATTCAGATATCTAGAAATGATGCTACCTGAGCCTCAGCCACTTCACTTTCAACTCCTTCCAGACCAGCCTGCAATGGGCTCTCAGGCTCTACCAGCAGGACCTGGGCACTGGTTTCTGAGAGAAGAACAAACATTTCCAGAGTTCATTAGCATTCTCCAGTCCCCTTCTCAATTAAACTTTAAATGGTGAGCTTTGGTCATATATCACAGTATCATAGAAATCATAGAGAAGTTGGGATGGAAGGGACCTCCAGAGGTCTTCTACTTCAATCCCCTGCCTGAGGCAGGATCGTCCTATACAAAACAATACAAATCCATAATCTAAACTCTTTGAGAAAATTATCTAGGAGTACATCTGCAAGGGAACAGCAGGGGAGATCATGTTTAGGGGCAACAAACACAGGTTCATTAGAGGCAGGTCCTGTCAGACCAACCTGGTGGCCTTCTATGACCAGGTCACAAAATCCTTGGATGTAGATGTCATGGTGGACGTAGTCTTTCTGGACTTTAGGAAGATCTTCAACACTGTCTCTCACCCCATTCTCATTAAGAAATTAGGCAACTGTGGCATCAATGCCTACACAGTCAGATGGGTGGCAAATTAGCTGGAGGGCCACACACAGAATGGTGGTGGACAGGTCATTTTCGAGATGGAGGGATGTGGGCAGTGGGGTCCCCCAGGGCTTGGTCCTCAGGCCCACACTCTTCAACATCTTCATCATTGACTTGGACTAAGGGGTAAAAAGCACCTGCTCATATTCATGGATGACACTAAGATGTGGAGAGAAGTGGCCACGCTGGACGAGAGGGATAGGCTGTAACTACATCTAGACAGGTTACAGGGGTGGGCAGATGAGAACAGGATGGGGTTCAACACTGACAAGTGCAAGGTGCTGCACCTGTGGAGGAAGATCCAGCACC
>NW_017728992.1:207011723-207013564 GCF_001723915.1 Gavialis gangeticus
GTGAACTGTCCATAGGGGACCAGCAGGCATTGTGAGAGTCCTTGTGTCTCCGAGCACTACCAGGAGTAACAAGGAATAATGGCCATGAGCTGAAGGAGAGTAGATTTAGGTTAGATATCAGGAGGCGCTACTTCACTGTCAGGGAGGCTAGGATCTGGAACCAACTTCCAAGAGAAGTGGTGCTGGCTCCTACCCTGGTGGTCTTCAAAAGGAGGCTAGATAATCACCTGGCTGGGGTCATTTGACCCCAGCTTTCTTTCTTTCTTTCCTGCTCATGGCAGGGGTTCGGACTTTATGTTCTACTCAGGTCCCTGCCGACCCTACCCTACCAACTATGGTAAACAAAGACCAGTGGACCAGTTTATGGACTTCTAGGTTCAACGTACTGCTGACAGAGCACCTCTTCATTTGGGATTTGCAGACTATAAACACAATATTTAATATTCTGTGGCAGCATCTACACAAGATGCTTACTGTGCAGTAGCTTGTTACTACTGCACAGTATCTTATTAGTACTGTGCAGTAGCATTGCCGGGCACAAATCGTGATGCAACATTACTGTGCATTAGTTACAAGCTACTAAGTAGTAGTAACAAACTAGTGTGCAGTAAGCATCACTAGGCGACCATGCTGGGACACTACTGCACAGTCATGCCAGTTAGTGAACTGTCATTTAATAGTTGGTTAGGCAAATAGTAAATGATTGCACCGCAATAACTGAGCAGTCAACCTCTTGTGTAGACATGACTAGTAAACAGTTCTTCCTGAGCACATGGAAATACCTCTTTCCTGCAGGGACACAGAAGCCTGCCACGGAGGTGGTGGGGCTTGCACTTGGAGCAGGGGCAAGGCCTGAGGCTGCAGTTGGCTGGGGTGGCCATCTTCCAGCTGGCCACAGAGTGGAACAAGTGCCACCTTCATATGTCACTGCAGCACCCAGGGGCATCTTTGGGACATGCCTCCAGGAGCATCCGTATGGTTTAAAGCCAGCACCAAGTGGGGCACAGGGCACTTTTCTCTGGTTTCCATGATAGCCTGGAACAAACGCAGTCTTTGCTGAAGAGAGCAGCTAGCTGTAGAGTGAATCCAGAGCAGCTGGGCATTCACCTCTGCGCATTAACCCTCGGGACATGGATGTTCCTGGAAACACTGACCAGCTACACATTAGGGATAGGAAAATAATTGTCCTCCCCAGGCTCCACGTTGGCTCGGCACCTTCTCCTCAAGGAGGAAGCCACCTTATAGGTCCCTAGAAGGAAGCTCTTGTCCTTCTCTGGTGCAGGACACAGCTTGCGAGTTTCTTTCTTCCTCCTTGCTTGGAAACATTGGAGATGGGTGGCAGCTCAGAGGACTTTGGGGTTATTTCTTATGCCTTCCTCCACCCTGTAGAGAATGGTCCATTTTTTCCCACTACCGTTTGTGTGGCTTCTTGCCTCAAGCTTTAAAAGTCCTGAGTTTGCTATAAGGTGTAGAAGGGCAGAGAGAGGCCAGGAGTCTTTGTGGGCCTTTCCTGGCTTCAAGATAATTGAGAGATGTGCATATTGTCCAATATATAACTCCTCTGTGGGTATCACTCCTATTCTACCCATCCCCTACCAGATTTTCTGGTTCTTCCCTTAGTGCACAGAATTAGCCCCTGGAAGAGGCATTTGCAAGCTGGTCATTGGCACAGCGCTTTCTGGATGAGCAGCTCTCTCCAGGATTTGCTTTATGGCCAGATCACAACAAGGTAGATCTGAGTCCTGCCACGCCTGTGTCATTTATTCTCTGACTCAAGCCACTTCTCATGCAATTGTATGGCCCAGCTTTTGGTCTGTGACTTGTCTCCCGATAAGGCTGAA
>NW_017728992.1:207018564-207039716 GCF_001723915.1 Gavialis gangeticus
GATCTGAGTCCTGCCACGCCTGTGTCATTTATTCTCTGACTCAAGCCACTTCTTATGCAATTGTATGGCCCAGCTTTTGGTCTGTGACTTGTCTCCCGATAAGGCTGAAGGGGGATATTACTCAGTCCCAGCCCAAAGCTGTGCTCTTGCAATATGAATAGACCATGTGGGATGATAAATTTAGAAGGAAGGTTAGCAGGGGCTTGGCTAACAGAGCTGGCCCCGAGGAGGAGGTGCTGAGGAGGGCAGGAAGTGAAGCGGCTAATGAAGCAGTGAGTGGGAGTCTTGCAACCTGCCAACATCCCCAGCTATTCCCCCCATCCCAGAGGTGAAAGAGCTCATATGGGGAAATCGAGAAGGTCGCTTCAGCTCTGATAGACCTGTGGCAGTCACAGACACTTCCCCATTAGGGACCTGTTCCCCAGCACGCAGATGAGGCCTGGTCCAGGGAATGACTTATCAGCCCTTTTTTTCTTATGGGACAATGGCTGGCTACAGCTGAGGTAAGTCAAGACCCTCTAGTCTACATCTCTCCATACACACACCAGTGCTGCATGTATGAGGAACAGCATGGGAACTTTAGAGCAGGATTGCACCATGGTAGAGTCAAGGACTCTGAGGTCAACGTGCTAGAGGACTGATGGGGATGGGTGGGAAGAGGACGGGAGCTGGGGGAGGTTGGGTGCTCTGGGGAGACAGCCCCTTACCTCCAGGGAGTGGGTGTCATTTATGCAGGGAAGGGATGTGCAGTATGGCTGTGCGAAATTTAGCCCGGCGTTTCATTCTGGAGCTGTTCCAATGCATTTCAAGCTCGAAACAGCAAAATCGAAATGAAACAAAAGCCTTCAAAACAGCTTCAAAACGGAATAAAGGAACTTGAAATGTTTTGAAAGTTTTAAAATGTTTCGAGTTTTGAAGCCAGGCTCACTGGCTTCAGTGCCGGTCTCAGCTGGCAGAACCCGCCTCCTGTCATCCGGCAGGCAGATGGGGGGCTTACCTGCACCCCCAGGAGGGCTGTACCAGAGACCTTCCAAAGGTGCAGGCCCCTGATCTGCCACTGCTGGGCATGGCCTGCACTCAACACCGGCAAGATTGGTGCTGCTGCTGGCCCCAGGCAGCAGCACCCAGCTCCTGTGATCCGGTAGGCAGATCGGGGGCACACACCCCTGGGAGGACTCCAGCACAGCCCCCATAGTCTTCCAGGGGGTGCTGGCAAGGCACGGACCTGCATGCTGGCTGACAGGAGCCAGATGCTGCTGCCTGGGGCCAGAGCTGTCCCTGGTGAAGGCACGAATCGAGGCGACTGCCCCAGGCCTGGCACTTTGTGGGGCCTCGCAGAGCTGAGCGGAGGTGGCTGTGGTGACTCTGTGCCACCACTACCAGCTTCGCATTTGGCCACTCGCTATTCACCCCCGCCCCCCCACACCGCCATCAGCTTCTTTGCATCTAGGGCATGCAGGATCGTGGGGGGGGGGCAGTTATCTGCATGAACTGATTTGCAACCATGGCCGCAGGGTGCAGCACAGAGAGTGGGCTGGGGGGCAAGCCCTGCCCCACCCCACCCTGCCATGTGTGCTGTAGCCAGTGGGTACTGCCCACACCCCCGTACCCACTCCCCTCGCGGCACCGTACAGCAGGGGGAGCGGGGCACATGACCACAGGGTGCCACGCAGGGAAGGGGCACATGAGGCGTGGGCAGCACCTGCCGACTGTAGCACACAGGGCGGGGTGCCACCCCCACACCTGCACCCTGCGGCCATGCTCAATGCTCTTCCATGCGTGCCACGCCCCCACACATGATCATGTGCCATGCCACGGACCCCCCCCCATGCACACACACTGAGCACCCGCCAGCTGCAGCTGTGGGATGTGCAGGGTGGAGGGGGGTGGGACCACAGGTTGCCACAAGGGGAGCAGACATGGGGGATGCAGGCACTGCCCACCAACTGCAGCACATGGCAGTGGTGTGAGGCATGCCCCCCATGCCTGCTCCCAGTGAGACACCCTGCGGCTGCATGCCACAACCCTCCCTGTGGCCCATGCACCCTCTGCCACACTCCAGGGCCACAATGCATGCCACATGGTTGCAGCCAGCAGGTGCTCCCCGCACCTTGGCTGCCCCCCATGCCATGCACCCCCCTGCTACACATCTGTGAGCCACCTCCCCCCACTGCCGTGCAGCCACAGCCAGTGGGCATCCCCCCACTGCAGCCACTCCTCACACTATGCCCCGTGGCCGCGCACCCCCCTCTGAAGGCCATGCCCCTGGCGTGCTCTGAACCACACGCCAGGGCAGCTCCCTGTGCCACATGGCCACAGCTGGCAGGCACTCCCTATGCCATGCCCCATGGCCATGCAACACCCCCCTGCAACCTCACATCATGCCTCCCTGCACACCCTGCGCCACACCCCCGGCCCACTCCCCACACCACGTGCCCACAGCCGGCAGATGCTCCCTAAGCCACACCTCGTAGCCACATGCTACACCCCCCACGCAGCTGTGTGCCACGGCCCACACGCGCACCCCGCCCCACACCCCGGGCCCACTCCCCACACCACGTGCCCACAGCCGGCAGATGCTCCCTAAGCCACACCTCGTAGCCACATGCTACACCCCCCACGCAGCTGTGTGCCACGGCCCACACGCGCACCCCGCCCCACACCCCGGGCCCACTCCCCACACCACGTGCCCACAGCCGGCAGATGCTCCCTAAGCCACACCTCGTAGCCACACGCTACACCCCCCACGCAGCTGTGTGCCATGGCCCACACGCGCACCCAGCCCCACACCCCGGGGCCACTCCCCATGCCACATAGCCATTGAGCACTCCCTACCCCATGGCTGCACGCTACCCCACGCCCGTTCACCCTTGGGCCATGTCTCCTTGTGCATGGAGTGGGGCTGGACCCAGAGCAGCGGCGGGATGGGGGGAGTGGGTCAAGGCCTAGCGCAGGGATGGGAGGAGGAGGACCCAGAGCAGGCGGGAAGGGCACGTGCCCTCCCCACCCCCCAATCACGTATGATGGTCATTTTTCTGGTAGAAAGAGAGAGGGGGAGAGAGAGAGAGAGACCGGTCCTGTTGCTGTCCTTTGGCGCCTGTCTGCCACCTTACTGCTATACTAGATAAGTGATAATATATATTTATATGTTATCAATATACAGTCATGCAGACTAAAGGATCAGACTAAATTAAATGACAATATTTTCCATTCTGAATTCATTCAGGTTGGACAAACAAAATACTGATATATGAATGAAAAAAACTGGCAAGATTGATAAAGACAGCTGAATGATGACTTTAAAGTGGATTTTCCTACTTTAAATGCATAGGTTACATTTTCTTTATGCAGTCTTTAAATAATTCATTAGTCCTCAAGACAGTTTTATTAAGTCTGTGACTATTGCTATAGCATCCCAAGTAGCTATAACTTCTCTGAAGCTTAAGGGACCAGACAGTTAGACTGCTAACACGTACTTAAATCGAAATAGCCATATATTTGTGCAGGGAGATCGTATTCTGTTACCCGATTGCTACTTTTTATGCCCTGAAATCAGTGCATCTCGGAGACTAGATCATGAGCAATTGACTGATTTCTGGCGATCGATGGTTGTTCAACTGCTTTTAACATCTCTTCGCTTTCAAAAGAGCCTCAAGTGTCTCTGGTGGGCATGAGGAGGGAGGTTTCTGGCCCTCAGAAGATCAGGAGGTTTTGCATTAGGGAAGGCTGGAGGGCTGAAAACACAGGGGATCATTAAGAGAATAGTACACCTTTAATGGGAAGTTTGTTAGTTTAAACCTTAAACCCTCAGGCATGTTGAAGAGTTGGTGTGGCCCAGTGTTTGTGCAGTTCGGGGGACGTGGGTTTAATTTCTGGATCCTCCAAAACTACTCTGTGATCTAAGGCAAGGCACTTCACTTCTGTACCCCCTCCAGCCCTTATACTTTCTTAACAATTTAGATTGTAAACTCTTTGAAGGGGAAGTTTCTCATGACACTCTGTACAACAGCCAGCAGAGTGGGTCTGTGATCTTGGTTGGGACTGATTTGGCAGAAAGACAAACAATCATAGGAAGGTTGATCTGCAAGGACCCTGAGATCCTTTAGTCCAACTCACCCCCTCCCAGCAGGTCATCCCTAGCTAAACCATCCCAGGTAGGAGTAAGTCTAACCTGCTCTTAAAAGCTGCCAAGAATGGAGGTTGTACAGCCTCTTTAGGCAGCCAGTTCCACCTGAATGAAAATAATGCATCCAACTCAATTAAGGAATAAAGATAGGGTGCTGGTGTAGCATGATTAACTAAACGGTGTGACACCAAGTCAGAAACAGTCCAGGTATTTCAATGGACCATTGCCAGTTCACGGGAGCTGGAGATCTGGTCCGTTATATGCTCCTACAATCCCAACATGACAGTAGCTAAGCTCTTACTAAGTACTTCTGGATTTACCCCCTCTCCTCATGAGGTAGGAAGGTTTTACTACCTGTGTGCTATTAAAAGGGAACTGAGGCAGGAATACCTGGCCTCAAGACACACTGGGAGTCTGCATGAAATGAGGAATTAGACCCATATGTCCTGAGTCCCATCACTGGACTTTAATTTTCCCATTGACCTTGCGCAGGAGGGCGTTTCATTCTTAGACCGTATACTCCTGCGTACATGGTTTTGCCTAACCATCTTTGTATTTGTGCCTGGACCTGGGCAATGCATACGCTGATGATCATGGGATCTTAGGACCGTGATGCAAAACACAGTCCACTCTAAGAAAAAGATCTTTACTACGTGATTACAGAGGATGGAGAGAATCACAGGTGGGGTGGGATTAACTTGTATCAGAGCCAAAGATGCAGACAGGCAGCAGAGCTGATTCAGTCTCCTAGCTTGATGAATCCATGAGCTCTCTGCAAAAAAAAGACAGGGCAGCCTTGCTACAGTGATTATGCCAGGAACATGCCCCTGGTAGGTGAGCTCATGCGGTCAACAGGAATGATGGTACTACAACAACTGGATCGCATGAGTCCCTGTGTGAGGTTTATAAGTCACCCTAAGAGCCTGACTTGCTATACTAGGCTCTGGCAGGAGATCCAAAAGATGCAATTAAGTGACAGTACTTTGCAAAAAGCATTCAGGGCTTGTGGTATAGGTGATATCTTTTATCAGTCCAACTAGATTTTTGCAAACGATTGTGATTTATAAAAAATAAAAAAGTTACAAACTTGTGCTTTGCAAAGCATTTGTTGCAGATTTACACCTAGATCCTTAAAGCTCAGATCCTGAAGATCTGAGAGCACAGTGGGAGTCAGCTGCCCATATGCCTTGAGGCATGGGGGCTTAATCTCTCAGCTGATCCTTGTTGGCTAGGGACCAGATGGACTTGTTCACTGATTAGATGCAGCTGGGAAAGGCTCCCAGGGGTTTATAAGGGAGAGGAACCCCTAGGAGCCTGCCTTGCTATACCGGGGGGGATAAAAAGGGAACAACTGAGTGTTGGTGGGCTGGGGAGATGGAGAAGACAGGGATTTGAAGGGGTCCTTCAGTGGGAAGGCCTGGGTCCATTATCATCCCGAAGGGAAGGTGATGCCATGGGACCTGGTTGGAGGGGCCAGGTCACCACGGTCCATCCCATCACGCCTGGGTGGGGAGCTGTAGTGTGGTGTAATGAGGCAGGCTGCTTTTAAATTCCCTTCCTCCATGCTGGTACACCCTTGGAGCAGGGTTCACAAGATCATCTTAAATAATCAGTGCTGATGACTATTTATCCACTCCTAGCTGGAGCTGTAGTGCAGTACAAATAATAATGATTTGCTAAATGATTCTCTCCCAGTGTGTTTGCTTGTTCTTCCTAAATGCCTTCTCAGTCAGTTAGAAACCCTCATTTTCAGCGTCCTGAATTGTTTTCCTCCCCACCTTAACCTATTTACTCTGTGTTTGCTATTCATCATGTGCGGTGTCATTGATCACCCAAGTCACAGAGCACCCTGGGTGACTCCATGAAAGACTCGTAGCTCATCAGTATGTCCCACCCATTCCTGTGAGGGCAAGCTTTAAAATCACAGAAAATGAGGGTGGAAAGGGACCTCAGGAGCTCACATCTAGTCAAAGCCGAAGCAGCCCCAACTACGCCATCTCAGCTGGGTTTTGAAATCCCACAAGGATAGAGCTTCCACCACCTCTCTGGGTAACCTGTCCCATTGTTTTACTACCTTTCAAGTGAGAAAGCTCTTCCTAACATCTAACCTCAATGTCCCTTGCTGCAGCCTGAGCCCATTGCTCCTTGTGCTGTCATCTGCCCCCACTGAGACCAATCCAGCTCCATCCTCTTTGCAGCCCCCCTGCAGGGAGTTGAAGCCTGCCATTCAATCCCCCTCAGTCTTCTCTTCTGCAGAGTAAATGGACCCATTTTCCTCAGCCTCTCCTCACAAGCCATGTGCCCCAGCCTCCTAGGCATTTCTGGCACCTTCCCCTTGCAGAAGACTTCCAGCAGGGTAGAGTCTGGTAAGATTAGCAATTCCAGGTCCTCTTTCCCTTCCTGGCCTGGGGATCCATTTCCTAGGCACCTACAGAAGATGCTTCCTTCATATCACTCCTGGCCTTCAAGTCCCAACTCCTGGTCTCTTGTAGCCCTCCACCCATAGCAAGAAATAGTCCCTGGGATAGGGAAGCTTTCCAGTACAAACAGCCTTCCTCAGCCTGAAGGAGGCATTTGCACCCAAAAGCTTGCAAAGAAGAATGTTTCCAATTATTTTAGTTGGTCTAATAAAAGATATTAGATTTACCAAAAGAACTTTGTCTGCCTATGTCCTGAGACCAACATGGCTACAACCTACACCCCATTCTTCCAAGATACACTTCTGTTCTGGTGTATACTAATAGTAAAGAAAGGATTTCCATTGATACAAACTCTTTGCTTGAAATCTCCCCATGGGGCTTGTTACTGTCTTGATGCTATCACCTTTGAGGTATGGACTGTGTTGCTACCTGTGTCTTCTCCACCGGTAAACATATTGACCATGCTTGGAGAATAGCCATAAGTAATAGCAATAACAATAAATTGTTTGATCCACCATCCACCATAAAAGCATGTCCACACCTGCGGGCATGTGCACTTGCAACAACTCAAATAGCAGCAGTGCAAATTTGTACCAGAGTTGTGTGCCCCAGCCCATGTGCCTGAACATGCGTTTTGGTGCCACTTGGGGCAAACTGACCCTGCCCAGCTCCTCCCGGATCTGCGGCCAGGGGGAGTTGAAGGCTGGGGCCAGCATGTGCATGCTCATCTGGACATGCCTGTGGTCAACTATGGGGAGGAGCACAGTTTAGTGGAGATTAACATATCCCTTCTGTCTGGGTGGTGATGAAAACAGCATCCAACTGAAGTTACAATGGGCAGTTCTACCCAAGCAGAGCGCAATCACCTTGCATTGCATTGGTTAGGAGTGTCACCAGTACAATTCTTTACCAGGGCTCTATGGGACTGACACGTCCACTCATCCAATTTGGTATCAAGCAAGCTTTAATCATCATCCCAAGGACCATACAGAAAATATCAGTATGTTTACAACCTGACAGGTGGCCTAAGAGCTTTTCAACAATGGTCTTTAGTCCGCTGAACCTCTGATCCTTTGCTGGGTGCATGATGTTCTTAGATGTCTGCTGTCCCAATTTCAATGGACAGGAGACACAGCAGCTGCATCTGTCTCCCCAGGTTCACAGCCAGTTTGCACACCCATGACTACCTGCTTCCTCTTTTTATACTTTTGCTTCTCGGTCCCTGGCACCATTATTGATCAAACTTATATTTTTACTATAGATAGACTTTAAACAGAAGATGTACAGAACTTACTAGAATTGCCATCTTAGCCTTTAATTTTTAGCATCCTGCTTCCATCTTGGACCTAGTCTTGCTCAAAACCTTAGCATGACTCAAAATCTCACGCTGCAAGGAGACTGGAGCTCACACACATCTCTGGGCAAAGTTATAGCCTACAAAAGCCCGTTGTCTGTGGTCACGAAGAACCAAGAACCAGGTTATTCACCTGCATGCTTTGGCCAGCTGTGGCCCAGGTAATTGCATTGCAGTTAATCCTTCTCATCTATTCCCTGCCCCATTGTGTGCTATTACTATCCTCTTCCAGGCAGCTCCCACGCTCCATCCCAGAGGTGGCTGGACGCATGAACAAAGCAACATTCATCGTGCACCTGCCTGTGGAAATATGCCTGTACAGTTGAAGGTAGAATTAAGAGCTAGGCTTAATTTGGATTTGTACATTGTTTGGGAGGCATTTGAGAAGAGTTGCAATAGAAAGTGGTTATATAAAAATCTGACCATTTCTTTTAACTTTTCTTTTCTTGTAAGCTGGTAATGAGTACCCACATGCACCAGCAGTGAAACAAAGGATGCTGTTACCCTTTTATCCATTCCGCCCACCTCCTTGCCTCTTATATTTTGATAAGAGAGCTAATCCCACAGCACTGGAGAGAAAATAGCACAGTGCCTAATGACCAGAGATTCAGGGAGGAAGATTCGGTCTGTTGTTTTCCGCAGTGAATTGATGTGCATTGTGTGAATCCATTCATTTCTCCCTTGGCACTTGAACACACAGCAGGGCTGAGTTTGAAAATATAT
Source organism: Gavialis gangeticus (assembly GCF_001723915.1). Classification (NCBI taxonomy): domain Eukaryota; kingdom Metazoa; phylum Chordata; order Crocodylia; family Gavialidae; genus Gavialis; species Gavialis gangeticus. Next base: position 207,027,188 of record NW_017728992.1, read on the forward strand.
ATGCCCATGCCTGGCTGTAGAGTGCTGGGGGGGGAAAAAGTTTGTTAACTTTGGTAGTGGGGCCGTGTGAGGCAGCGTAAGTTCAGGGCACAAAGAGAGAAGCAAAGCAAGCTGTGGAAATCCTTTTGCTTTGCACCATCACGGGTAGGTAAAAAATCAAGGCCTAGCAGGGCATACGTGCAACCTATCCCTTGAGTACTTTGCCTCTCAGAGCCGACACGTGAACCAAACAGGTATTGAGTAGCTAAAGAGAGGCTACCTGAGTGGCCTAGAGACACAGAGAGAAGTCAAAGTCCGACAGCCTTGAGATGCAACGCAAGTTGTTGCAAAGGGGATCCTGCTTGATTGTTTTCTGAGCCTACAGTGAGGAGGACAAGAAGTCATGGGCTTAAACTGCAACCAAGGAGATTTAGGTCTGCTATTAGGATTGTTTTAACCCTGAGGCTGGTTAAGTATTGGGACCGGTCACCTAAAACAGCTGTGCAATCTCGGTCCTTAGAAGACCAGCCCAAATGCCCTTTCCAGCTCTATTTTTCCATGTCCCTGAAGTCCCTCCCACACTGATTTCTATAGCCAAAGGCAAGGGAGAGAATGATACCAACCAATGTGTTTCAGGGCTTAAGTCAGACTCCAGCGAAAGGTGATCAGGGCAAAACTTTACGTAGGGGCAGCTTTTCTTAATGCATTTTGCTTCCTGTTTCTCTCCTCTTTATCTGAAGCTGCTGATACTGGGCATTGTCAAGGATGGGTCTAGTGTAGTGGTGCCCAACTCATTGGGCCATCGACGGCACAGACTCTGTCCAGGAGCCAAGGTACTTTGTGTGAATGATCCATACTCATATAACTACCTTCTGGTCTTGTGTTGCTGTGTTCCCAAGACAAACTTTCAGTTAGGAAATGGTATTGGAAGGGAAGGGAATTTCCCTCCTTCCTGTCATTATGGGTTGATTCTTTTTCAAACTTTTCTTTCTAATGCCAGATGACTCTGAATGGCATCTCTGCTGATTGACTGTCTTGTACAATGGGGAGAGAAAAAATGGTGATAGCAACATGAATAGCCTGTGTTTTGCTGCAAACAATAAAAAAAGCAAATTAGACAGCAGAACCTAGGACTGTTTGGCTTTTATTTTCTGGGTTTAATTTCCTTTGAGGTGGTTTTTATTCGGTTTCTTTTCTAAATGAAAAATGTCTCTGAGTCTTCGTGGTCCCTCATGTAAATGATTCTTCTCATGCTATTTACATAATTTCAGGCAGTTTAAAGGGCATATCGTGTAGGTCTTATTCTGCAATGAGTCCTTTCTAGGTTGACACTGGAGGCTTTGGTGCAGGTTGGGTGATGGGATATTTTAAACCAAGCACAGTGAAATGCTGCCCTCTTATGAGGATCCCTTTGAAAGAAGAAAGGGAGCAAGAGCTGCCTTTTGCTCCTCAGATCACGATCACCTTTGGAGCGCATGTGGGTGATAACAGCCAATAAAACCATGCCCAATAGAGATGTAAAAAACACACCCCAAACCTCATTTATAGATTCATAGATGTTAGGATCAGAAGGGACTTCAACAGATCACTGAATCCGACCCCCTCCCTGGGCAGGAAAGACCGCTGGGGTCTGATGACCCCACCAGGTGCCTGTCCAGCCTTCTCTTAAAGACCCCCAAGGTAGGGGAGAGCACCACCTCCCTTGGAAACCCATTCCAGATTTTGGCCACCCTTACTGTGAAGAAGTTTTTTCTGATGTCCAGCCTAAATCTGCTCTCCATCAGTTTGTGACCATTGTTCCTTGTTACCCCAAGAGGCGACCTGGTGCATGGAGCATCTCAGATAAGTGCTGCATCCCCCTAATGAATTTGTAGGCGGCCACAAGATCCCCTCTCAGCCATCTCTTGGTTCAGGTCCCTCAGTCTCTCCTTGTAGGGCTTGTCCTATAAGCCCCTGACCACATGAGTGGCCTCCTCTGGACCCTCTCGAGTCTATCCACATCCTTCTTGAAGTGCGGCGCCCAAAACTGGATGAATACCCCACCTGTGGTCTGACCAGTGCCACATCGAGGGGAAGGATCACCTCCTTGGACCTATTCGTCTTGCATCTGCTGATGCGTGATAAAGTGCGATTAGCTTTGCTGATGAAGTCATCACAGTGACGACTCGTGTTCATCTTGGACTCCAGTACAACTCTGAGATCCCTTATTTTTCCCGCTGGACTCCCACAGATATGATCCTTCATAATCTTTTCAAAGACCTTTCCAAGGTTGGAGGTAAGACTGACTGGCCTATAATTACTCGGATTCTCCTTTCTCCCCTTCTTGAAAATAGGGACCACATTGGCCCTTTTCCAGTCCTCCGGGACCTGACCTGAGTGCCACAAGCGCTCAAACAGCCATGCCCGTGGTTCTGCTATGACACCGGCCAATTCCTTCAGTACCATTGGATTCAGCTCATCCAGGCCTACCAACTCGAACACATCCAGTCCATCCGAGTGACTCTGCACCAAGTCAGCGTCAATAGTTGCTGGGCTAGTGTCCCTCTGATGCCCATCTAAGCTCATTAGGAGACTTATCTGAAGTCCTGTTCAGGAACACTGAGGCAAAAAACTCATTGAATAGCTCAGCTTTGTCCCCCCTCCCTGTCACTAACTGCTGCTTCTTGTTCAGTAGGGGTCCTATGTTGCCCTGTGCCTTCCTTTTACTCCCTACATACCTAAAAAGAAGGCTTTTTGTTGTCTTTAATTTGTGTTGCCAGCCTCAGCTCTGTAGTCGCTTTGGCCTTTCTAGCTGTCTCCCTGCAAGTGTGGGCCAAGTAGGTATACTCCTCCTTGGTAGCTTCCCCCTGCTTTCACTGCCTATATGCCTTCTTTTGTGCCCTTAGGTTCCCCTGCATTTGCCTGTTTATCCAAGGAAGTTTTTTGGCTCCTTTCCCCCTTTTCCCTCGTACTAGGATCGTCTCCCTCTGTGCAAGAAGGATCACTTCCTTTAGGACTGACCACCCTTCCTGGACTCTCATCTTCTAATACTCCTATCGTGCAGTGCCTCATTGACTAGACTCCTAAGCACACTGAAGTTAGCCTTCCTAAAGTCAAGTACTTCCACACTACTAGTTAACTTACCCACCCTACGCCATATGGTGAATTCGACTGATTGGTGATCACTGTCCTCAAGGTGACCATGCATCTGCAGCTCCCCTACCAGGTCCTCCCCCATAGCCAACACCAAGTCTGCAGTAAGGCATTGCCCCTAGTGGGATGTAAACCTCCTGTATTAGATGAAGGTCCTGCACGCAGGTTAAGACCCTCCATTAATTGGTGGATTCGGTTGACTGCTCCTCCCAGCAGATGTCCGGGTACTTTAGGTCCACGTCCCTAGACCGTACGGCCTCTGAGAGCTGCCTCAAGAACTCCAAGTCTAGCTTTTCCTCTTGGTGTGGTGGTCTGTAGCACACTCCCACCACCAAGTCCCTTTCCCCACAACCTCCATGTATCCTAACCTACAATGCCTCAACTTTCTTCTCTGCTCCCATTTTGATTAGGGTACATGTATAATGCTCCTTTACATAGAAAGCAACCCCACCCCCTTTCCTCCCTACTCCGTCCCTTTTGTACAGCCTGTAGCTCTCAATGTGTACTGGCCAGTGATGGGTAGGGTCCCACCAAGTTTCTGTTAGCCCCACTAACTTGAAGTTATTGTCTGCCAGTAGAAGTGCGAGTTCTTCCTGCTTGTTGCCCATGCTCCTAGCATTAGTATAGAGGCACTTGAGCCCTCCAAATGGTGTCTTTGGTGCCCCCCCACCAATTCTGATGCCCAAAGGGCCCCTTGGCACTTACCTGGGGTGTACGGCTGCATGGCTCACAGTTTGTCGGTTCTAGACTCTCTCCATCTCTTGCCTCCCCATCCCCCATCGTACTTAGTTTAAAGACCACCATAGGAGGTCAACTAACCTGTAAGAAAAGACACTCTTACCATTTGTGGAGAGATAAAGCCCATTGCATCCCAGGAGGTCCCTTGCATGGAAGTGCGGAGCGTGGTCCAGGAAGCCAAAACCCGCACGATGGCATCAACTCCGGAGCCGCGGGTTGACTTCCCTGACGCAGGTGCCGTGACGCCTACTGCTACCACTGATCCAGGGATCAACAAGACGACCACCTATGCCTCCGTCTTCCTAAGCCTGGTATCACTCATGATACAGTCTAGATTACTCCTGCCCACATCATTTGTTCCCACGTGGATGAGGACCATGGGATGGTTGTCAGAGGGCCAGATGAGGTCCAGGATCATTGCTGTGATGTCCCTGATCCTGGCTTTGGGCAGGCAGCAGACCTTGTGCGCCATGAGATCCAGATGACAGATGGGTCCCTCTGTTCCTCTTAACAATGATGACATGATGTCTCTTCTTCTGCTTACTTGGCTGGCCCTCAGCTCTCTCGGTGATGGTGGCAAGCCCCTCCAGTGCACTTTCCCCCACTGCACCGGGGGAGCTGGGCCTCATATTTGTTCCCCAACTGCACCGGGGGAGCTGTCTTTGCAGCGAGAGGTCTGGCCCCCAAGGTGACCATCCTCCACTCACCAGCATCTCCTTCAGGGCATTCCCTCATAGCTTCTCCCCCAAGCATCTTGTCCTGCAGAGAATGAAAGTAGCCATCAATCTCTTCTTTAATTGCTCTGATCCCTGTGCCTGGAGCTCCCTTCCAGGGCCTCAATCCAGGCAAGGGCCCCCCAGCCTCCACTCTACCCCCAGGCCTCAGAGGTCCCACCTGGCACCCCCCACAGACAGGGGGCCAGGGCACTGCCAACCCATCCAAGGGGCCTGTCTGGGTGGAGGCCTCACAGTCCTTAGTGAAACATGGCCCCTGCTTGTGAATGTCTAGGAAATGGCACTGAGCAACTTGATGGCTTTTGCCTACAGAAGTGGGGGTGAGAAAGGAGGGGAGAGATTGTCAAGGCACTGGTCTATGCAGCTCTTCTCATTTATCCATTCCATATCTCACCCATGGATCTCAGGTCAAAATGCATCTGGGGAGCTTGTCTGTAAAAATGAGACTGGATCATCCCCAAAAGGGCAAGGCAAGAAGTTCCCACCAGCAAGAAGCCAACCCTACAAAGAGGCAGAGCAACCAAGCAGATGCTTTCAATGGTTGGGTGGCATTGCCAGCTGCGCTGAGCTGTGGGCACAAGATGGGGTCTCTTCCCTAGACAGCACCAGGAGGGGAAGGGAATAGGTTAGGGCCACTGGATAGCAAATCAGCTTTAAAAAGACATAAGGCATCCTATTAGGAAGGGCTCTTTCAGACCAGAGGAGAGTGTCCCAAAGCCAGTGGTGGAAGCCCAGACACCTGGGACATTTCCAGAAACTGCACTGCATCTAACCCAGCAGGAATCAATTCTTGGGGGCTGTCATGGAGTGATCTGGATAGTCTTTAGACTGCTTGGCTGACCCATGGTAATGCAGCATGGCCCTTTATACCCTTTGAACATCTAAGTCTAGAGGTTGCAGAGCCTCTTGCTTCCTATAAATTAATAGCCATGACTTTATGGTTTGAATTGCAGATCTTTCCACTTTTAGGTTAGGAGGATCTGGACAGACCATGGCAGACTTGATCCTTCCAAGCACACCCTTTGCTCTGCACTCTCCAAGGTCATTTACCCCAGTGCAAGGTGGGGATTCATAGGACCTGGGTAGATGGCACATTTACACAAGGGGTAGCTTACACTGGTTTCATTCACTGGGACCTGGACTGGACAGACACACAGCGATCCCACATGTAGCTGCATGTAGTAGGCATTATTACAGCACTAGGAAGCAGGGACCAGGTAATAGCCTGATTGCCTTGAGCAAATGGCTACCCCAGGGTAAGTTGTGAACAGGCAACCTGTTATACAACTATAGCTATAGCAGTGTCATTTTACCTCTGACAGTTCCTGGCTCAAATATACGCCAGATTTGCGTAAATGATTTTGCGTAAGGGTATATATCATCTGCCAGCTCCTTTTTTCATACCACGTTTAATGCTGATTGCATCAATGCTAATGTAATGTGTGCCCAGGGTTGTGGACTCCAGGGCCAGAAGGGGCTTTCAATGCTTCCTGACTACTCTGACTGGAGAACTTTTCCCTCCAGAAGTTGGTTTAACACGTGCTGTTTAGAAAGTCATCAGAGTTTTTACTTCACACAACCCAATGAGATGCTATTTGCATAGCAGGCACATTTTCCCCTCACTTTGCAATCACCTTGTGCAAAACTAATGCATGGCTTTTGAAGCAGCAGCAAACCCTCCTCTGATCCAATCCTTATTATCACCTCGCAAACCCAGAAGTCACTCCCTTAAAGGTCTCCCCTTTCACATCCAGCAAGAGATCAGACTCCAACCCCATGTGCTTTGGAAATATCGATAAACCTTTTATTTTTTTAGGTGAGTAGATTTATGCTTCAAGTGTGTTGCAATCACAGCACAGTTTAGCTGGATGACAGATACTTTTGGCTTCTGGAAGGAAGCCTTTATGAAAAATGTCAGGTAGATCAAAATAAACCCCTGTGATTTACTCCCTTGTCATCTGCGGAAAAAAAAATCTTCACCAGTCTTTTATTTCCTGCGCAATATTAATGATCATTTTCCCATCCATCCCCCCCTAAGCATTGATTTCATAATGATTGGGTTGTGCACTCAGAGAGACTAGAGATTCAATAACATGGAGAACCCTAATATCAATCTGTCGGAAACTCTGCAGCAAACTTGCACGCTAATGCTAAAGAGGCCAAATCCTTGGCCAGCTTAAATCAATACAGCTCCCTAGATATAAGATATAGGATGGGGCCTCCACAGACATCAAGCAACCACGCTGTATAACCCTAAGCAGCTGAGAATGTGGAATGTGTTTATTTTTTTTTCATCCCCCAAAATATAAGTTGTTGATTTTTATTGGGTAACATCAATGTAATAGTAGTAAAAGCCACTGAAAAGGACAGAAACGATCATTGCAGGTACTCTGAATAAAGACACCCATATGCGGAGTGGCTAGTTCAAATCAGAATGACTCCATTGACTTGAGCAGAAAGAAATTCCCCAACAGGGAAATCCAGGAAAGCCTTGGGGTAAAAAAGAGGCATACAGGCTGTGGAAGCAGGGGTAGCTACCAAGGTGGATTATACCTGCTTGGCCTGCACATGCACGGAGGCAGCCAGAAAGGCCAAAGCAGAAATTAATTTAAGCTTGCAACAAAAATTAAAGGCAACAAAAAGTCCTTCTTCATTTATATGGGGAGCAAAAAGAAGATGCAGGGTAGCATAGGGCCCCTACAAGACAAACAAGGGCAATTAGTGACAGAGAGGGGGGACAAAGCTGAGCTCTTCAATGAGTTTTTTCCTCTGTATTCCTGAACTCAGATCAGGACGAATCTTTCAACTGGATCATAGATAGACACAGGAGGGACACCAGTCTGCCAACTGTTAGCGCTGACTTAGTGAAGGGGCACTTGGAGGGGGTGTGATGAGCTTCATCCACGGGTGCTGAAGGAATTGGCCAGTGTCGTAGGACAGCCACTGGCACGGCTGATTGAGCGCTCGTGATGCTCAGGTGAGGTCCCAGAGGACTGGAAAAGGGCCAACGTGGTCCCTATTTTCAAGAAGGGGATGGAGGAGAATCCGGGTAATTATAGACTGATTAGTCTCACCTCTATCCTTGGGAAAACCTTTGAAAAAATTATTAAGGATCACATTTGTGGGAGTCCAGCAGGGTAAGAAATGGTAAAAGCCAACCAGGATGGGTTCATAGCAGGTCGATCCTGCCTGACTAAACTTGTTTCTTTTTACGACCAGGTCACAAAATGCTTAGACACAGGAATCGAGGTGGATGTCGTCTACTTGGATTTTAAAAAGGCCTTTGACATGGTATCTCATTATATTCTTATAGATAAACTGAGCGACTGTGATATAGATGATTACATGGTCCGGTGGGTGGCAAATTGGCTTAAGGGGCACACCTAGAGAGTGGTGGTGGATGGGTTGCTATCAGCCTGGAAAGATGTGGGCAGTGGAGTCCCGCGAGGCTCAGTCCTAGGACCGGTGCTGTTCAATGTCTTCATCAGTGACTTTGATGAGGGCATGGAAAGCACTCTGTCCGAATTCACAGATGATACCAAATTATGGGGTAAAGTTAACACATTAAAGGGTAGGGAATGAATCCAGGCAGATCTGGACAGGTTGGAAAAATGGGCAGAACAGAATAGGTTGCAGTTCAACAAGGACAAGTGCACGGTGCTGCACCTGGGGAGAAGGAATCACCAGCATGCTTACAGGCTGGGGGAGGACCTTCTCAGCAGCTCAGCAGTGGAAAGGGATCTTGGAGTCACTGTTGACTCCAAGATGAACATAGGTCGTCAATGAGATAAAGTAATCAATACAGCTAACTGCACTTTGTCATGCATTAGCAAGTGCATCACAAACAGGTCCAAGGTGATACTTCCCTTCTATGCATCCAGTTTTAGATGCTGCACTTTGAGAGGGATGTGGACAATACCTCAAGAGGGTGCAGAGGAGACCACTCATATGGTTGAGGGCCTGCGGGCAAAACCCTATGAGGAGGGCCCTGGATCTCTTTAGCAACCGCAAGAGAAGGCTGAGAGGTTATCTTGTGCCCACCTAAAAATTCATCGGGGGGGACAGCAAGGAGTAGGAGATGTTTTGTTTACCAGGACACCCTTGAAGTCACTAGAAACAATGGTCACAAACTGAGAGAGGGTAGATTTAGGTTAGACATCAGGAAGAACTTCTTTACAGTAAGGGTTGCCAAAATCTGGAATGGGCTCCAAGGGAGTTGGACCTTGGGGGTCTTTAAAAGGAGGCTGGACAGGCACCTGGCTGGGGTCATCTGATCCCAGCGCTCTTTCCTGCCCAGGCTAGGGGGTCAAACTTGATGATCTGCTCCGGTCTCTTCCCACCCAAACTTCTATGAATCTATGAATCCATCATCACCAGCCAGGGTTGGAGTCCTTCGCTCTCCTCTATTCTCAGAGGGCACATCTACATGTTCATTAATGCACCTTAATTATGGCACATTAAGTTTAGTACTTGTAATGACAGGTCCTAACTTCACATGCCGCAATCAGCACAATTGCGCATTAGTGCACATGAACATATTTTTAATGACATTAATGCACATTCAACTAAATCAACTGAGCATTAATGCATTAGCATGGGATTTGCCAGCTGCACTAATGCGCAGTAAAATTCATCTTCTGTGCATTGTCTTGTGTAAATGTGCCCAGAGAGATCCTGACCAGGGTGCTAATTAGCAACCTTAATTATGCCCCCTAGCACATGCCATTCTGATCCTGGAGCTCTAGAAAGGTCATGGCAAATGCTTGAAAAGTTTGTTTCAATATGTACCATGCTGGTAGGTCTACGAGAATTGAAGAAGCACTACACCAGATTACATAAATAATGCCTTTCAAGGTTTACTGCACACACATCCAAGAAGAGAAAATAATATTTAAATGATCCAATTGTCAGCATTATGCAAAGGATGTCCTCTTTGTATCTAAAGCTGATATGGAGCTAAGATATATTTATCTCCCTAGAGCTGATAAGATTATTGTACTATGATTATCAGCAGTAAAATAAAACAATCTACTGGCATTGCTAAATGTCCATATAAAAGTGAATACTTATACCAGGCTATGGTTATTAATTATACTGCTGAGAAACTCTGCTGCTTGGGAAAAGAGGTCAGGGTTAAGGTTATTATTGGAAAACCCACTGCTAATTTTTATGCACCTAAATGAGAGATTTGCATCACACAGCCTCAGTCATGCAGCTTTTCATACCCAAGAAAGTGTGGTATAAATTCAGGACCTAAAACATTCCTAGAAAAGATGTAGCGAACTTGGGATTCAAAATGATGCAAGGGTTACATCCTAGATCTGATAAATTTAATAGGAAAATTCCCATTGAATTCACAGGGTGCATCTACACATGCACATTTACTGCACAGTAAACAGAATTACTGCCCAGTACAGGCACACATCTACATGTGCATGCCCGTGCTGTGCAGTAAATATTGTGACTTATGCTGACTTGAATGTAAATTTGATACCTGCATCAATTCAGGTATCAAATTTATACCCGATTAGTTACTGTGCCGTAATGCACGTGTAGACACCTTACTGCACAGTAACACTGTGTGTGTGGACTGAGTTGAGACTAACTTCAGTTCCAATTCAGTCCACACACAGCATGAATGCACTCTCAAGCCTGCATGCGTAGATACTGGCCTATTCCCACTTACTGCTCAGTAATTTACTGTCCAGTAAATTTAAGCTGACATAAATGCATCTGTAGACTCTTCCACAGACAGCAGGATTTTCCATCCAGTCTGTTTAGGTTTCCAAAGGGAAACCTGGTTTATTTATTTGATTTATATGTCATCCTTCCCAAGAAAGGCTCAGGCAACTTACAGTAAGAGAGCACAATAGTTTATAAAACAAGAGAATGAACAAGTGAACAAAACAACTTAATGGGCAACTAGAGTATTAATATCAGACAGAAACCCTCTGAAACAATAACCCAGCCTAGCTCTGTTTGCTAAATGCCTGCCCAGATAGGGAGTTTTAGACCCCGGCATCAGAGCTCACCCCTAGAGTTTGGTCTATGGGTTGATTCCTAAACCAGAGACCTACTTGATTCTTTGCCATTCATTGGATGAAAGCCACCGTTTTCATGATCCATCAGTTCAAGAAGACAGAAGACTCAGGTGAAAGGCTGATCCTAGGGAAGTTACATGGTGGCAATGTCCCAGGATCAGGAGAGCATTAGGGTTCTCCACGGTGGGGGGCCAGAATCTCTTGGCACCTCACTTGAGAGGTAGCAATGCTAGTGAATCAGAGGCCAAGCCCCAGATCAGCCTAAGGATCAGATACAACATCAAATACACACTGGATCCATGTCCAACTGTCCTTCCTTCCTCCATAGGGCCCTCACCCACAGCTGTTGAGTGACAAAACCCTTTGCGACAAAGCCCCGGTCTCACCGTGGGGTGACCCCAGCATCCTGGACCCTCTCCCCACCTGTGTATCTTCAGACTTCAACTGGATCTTCTTCCTGGGAGACTCCTCTCCTCCTAGCAAGTTAGCAGCACCCACTTAGTGGAGTAGCATCCCATGAACCCTTGGGGTGCCCTGGGTTTGTCCAAGGACAGGTGCCCTATCCTCATGGGAGAAGAATACCCACTACTGCCAAACGCCCTGCAATCAGACAAGGGGAAAAGCCAAAACTGACTTATTGCATTAAAAAAGAAAACCTAAGGAAAAGTGTCCGCAGGTTTCAAGGCAGAAATACAAAAGGAAAACACCTCAGTATTGCTTCCTAGCCTGCAGCACTTGCAAGGTACCCCCAGCATCAATCTTGCTAGCCTCTTGGCTTGTAGCCTTTTCTGCCTGGGTTTGCTCTTTTTTTCTGCTAGACTCAGGGTCATGTCTCTCTTTCTCTCCCCAAAAGGCTCCTCTTCAGTACACTTCTTGTTATCTCCTAATCTCTCATTTCTTATTCTATGCATGAGGGTACATGCCCATTCTGACAGGAGATTTCCTTTCCAGGTCTGGCATTTGCCTGGTAAGTGTCATAGTCTCTTGGCTATGAACTAGGCCAGGGGCTGCGATCTATTCTGTGTCGACTTTCCCAGAGTTTTGCTTTGTCTGCATCTTTTAGATATGTTAACAAGGGTTTCTTTGGCAGAAGATAGGGCAGGGTGGCACCTTATAGGCAAACTCATTCAGAGAGGCATGAGCCTTCCTGGCAAGGAAAGAGCTTTTCCTAAGCTTTTCATAAGCTGAACAGGAGCTGGCAGTGCGCCCTTGGTGCCAAGAAGGCTACCGGCATCCTGGGCTGCATCGGTAGGACCGTCGCTGGCAGGTTGAGGACAGCGATTCTTCCCCTCTATTCAGCACTGGGGAGGCCACATCTGGAGTCCTGTGTCCAGCTGTGGGCCCCCCCTACAGAAAGGATGTGGACACACTGGGGAGAGTCCAGCGGAGGGCAGCAAAAATTATTTGGGGGCTGGGGGACAGGACTGGTGAGAAGAGGCTGAGGGACCTGGGCTGATTGAGTCTGGAGATGAGAAGACTGAGGAGGATTGAATAGCAGCCTTCACCTCCCTGCAGGGGGGCTGCAAAGAGGATGGAGCTGGGCTGGTCTCAGTGGGGGCAGACGACAGGACAAGGAGCAATGGGCTCAAGCTGCAGCAAGGTAAGTTGAGGTTGGATATTACGGAAAACTTTCTCATTAAGAGGGTAGTAAAGCAGTGGAACAGGCTCCCCAGAGAGGTGGTGAAGTCTCCATCCTTGAAGGTTTTGAAGTCCCAGCTACATACAGCCCTGGCTGGGATGATGTAGTTGGGGCTGGTCCTGCTTGGAGCAGGGGGTTGGACCCCCTGAGGTCCCTTCAACCCTCGTTTTCTCTGATTCTATGATGGGCTCTTTGATATGCATTCAGTCATTGTCCAGGGAGGAGCACCTTTGTCACTAACTATAAACCAAGTGGTAATTTCTTGA
>NW_017728992.1:207044716-207048213 GCF_001723915.1 Gavialis gangeticus
CCCCTGAGGTCCCTTCAACCCTCGTTTTCTCTGATTCTATGATGGGCTCTTTGATATGCATTCAGTCATTGTCCAGGGAGGAGCACCTTTGTCACTAACTATAAACCAAGTGGTAATTTCTTGATTAAGACAGAGGACAAAAATACAAAACATCATTTACATCCTATATCACGGGTTGCTCACACATAAATGATATAGATGAACATAGCTTATTATGAGCTGTTGATAAAGAACAGATGTCATTATAGTTAGCCCCACTTGGGGGGGATATCTGTGCCCAAAATGAAGCACTGAAGACTTGGGGACCCTGGTGCACACACGTTGCAAGCAACAGAGGAGTGAGGCCTATTAGTATTACTGGGCTCACTGCAGGATGGCCAGTCGCTCCATGAGGGCCTTCCAGTGGATGACTCTCTTCCTGCCATAGGATAGGGAAGATGCCCTGGTCCGTGTGCCCTTGCGAAGTGCTGTGTTTAGGATGAGTTGCCTCTAATGTGGCACTGGGAACAATAGCAAAGAAGCTTAATCCCTCTGTGGGCTTGCAAAAAAAGGGCCAGCCAAGCTGTGAATTTGTTTTCAAGAAGAAACCAGAAGCATTTACCCCATGAAAGTTGCCCCTGTATCAGCATCTTTCAGCTCAAGATTTTTGCATTGCACAACAGCCATGTGCCCTTTGCTGCCACATTTGCAAAGAGACCACCAGGGAAAAGGTCTCCTATGCTGCTGATACTTCAGATGGAGACGATGAGGCCTTGACGGAGGCTATCTGGAAAGTTGCAGGGGTGGCCACTTTCTGTGCTACGAACACCACCCCAGTCCATCCTGCCATCACAGCCTGCCAGACAGCCGGATGTACATCCCCTCTCCACTCTGAGCAAGGAAGTGTTAAAAGTGGCGGCCAAGCAGTTGGAAAAGCAATGGTTTAACCAAGGCTTTGTTTAAAAGAAAAAATGCAGAAAGCATCCAGCACTCATCTGTGCGCCAGTCAAGAATTATACAATCTGCAGGAACAATATGACTATTTTGTATGGAGAAAGGTGTTAATTAAAAGCACAATGATTGCAGTGAGAAAGGCGGTTGCACAAAAGCAGCCAGGCTAATCTCACAAGGGCATTTGCTTGACTTGGTATTTGGCCACATTTGCTGTGTTTCGAAGGTTATTCTCAAAAGCGGCGTACCGGCTGCAGTGTAGAAAGGAACGGCTACTCTTGCTCCTCTGCGAATTGTCTTTTCTTCCACCAGCCTTGCCTGGCCGTAAAACCTCACAGTTGGATGGCTGTGGAGATGCTTTTGAGAACCAAGTGAGCCAAAGCACTTTGTGGTTGCAGGGGTGCTTGGCTTGTGTATGGTCCCTTTGTTTTTAATTGGAGGGCTATTCACAAGATTTTGCAACCCCCTTCAATTTTCCAGAGCAAAAGCACTGCAGGGAACAGACGGGCAAGAAGGAGATGCATTCATTTGTTTAAAAAAGGTGCAAGACTCCATACAAAATCCTGGTCCTCATCTCTGCTGTATGAAGCAGGTTATCACAAAGTAAGGGGGGGACTGGAGAAAGAGGGTCAACCCTGTTTCCCCCCTGTACTGATGGGACTTGACTGGAGGGCTCCTCTTCTGGGTGTGGGACCAGATATACCAGGGAGATGTTGACCAAGAAGCCTGCACTCATTTGGGGAGAGCGTAGGGTGGCAGTGATGTGAGAAGAGAGCCTATGAAGGGATTAGTTAAGAGCCCTATGATCTTCTAGACCTGCTACAAGCAAAGAAGAAAAAGACCCATGCTAAGGGAAAGATAGTGGGTCCCTAGAGTCCGTTTGTGCCTAAAAGGTCCATCAAGGTAGCATGCTCCCTTGAACTGCCCAGACCGAACAATCAGCTTTATCAATGCCACTGTCAGCTGGGCAATATTTAAGGACAAGGTATGGGAGATTTGCACTTTATAACCTAACTACAGTTAGATATAGACTTTATAGACTACTAAAGTTTAAACTACTAAACTACACTTTATAAACTAACTGAAGTTAGCTATAGATATAGATACACACACACGCAGAGTGTGAGCTTCTGTGAGCTGTAGCTCACTTCATTGGATGCTGTGATGGACTTGCAGAAAGCAGAGTACACCTGAGCAAGCATCTGGTATAGGTGCATTGCCAACCATTTCATGAGCTGAGTGTGTTGCCATCCATGAGTGGAGAGATGTAGTTAGCCATGGTGGTCTGAAATCAAGTGGAAGTCAGGGTAGTTTTGCACCTTATAAACTAACCAATGCACAGTATAAGCCTGGAAGTGCTCGCTCTGGAGAAGCCATGATGATATAAGGTCATGGATGCACTTGCAACAGCTCTAGAGCAGCGGTGTTCAACCCCTAGCCCTTGGGCCCAATCCAGCCTGCCCATGGGTTCAATCCTCACAGGTCTAGAAATGTGGTATCAGAAGAGCAGTGGCAGTATTAATTGCCACTCCCTTGCTGTCAAATCTCTGGAGAGCCCCATAAGCCAGACAACGTGGCCTTGCTTGCTAAATG
This sequence comes from Gavialis gangeticus, assembly GCF_001723915.1. Taxonomy (NCBI): domain Eukaryota; kingdom Metazoa; phylum Chordata; order Crocodylia; family Gavialidae; genus Gavialis; species Gavialis gangeticus. The sequence goes on from NW_017728992.1 coordinate 207,047,240, forward strand.
CTGCAAGCACACAGTTGGGTTGGTGCATGGGGTCTCTCTACAGCTAGATGTGGAATTGGGGCTGTGCGTGGCCAGATTTTGCATGCAGGGTTGGGCTGGCATTTTGCATTGCGCCTGCAGACCAACCTCCTACAGGATCCAGCCTGTGGAGCAATCCTGTCCAGCCCGTGTAGTTTGTGGGGCCAGAAGCTCAGGCACCGTGGCTCCGGAGGCTGAGACAGGAGACAAGTCAGCCTCCTCATTTCAGAAAGGGAAGAAGGAGGATCCAGGGAATGGTAGGCCAGTCAGCCTCACCCCAGTCTCCAGAAAAGCCATGGAGCAGATCCTCCAGAAGTCCATTTTAAGCACCCGGAGGAGAAGAAGGTGATCAGGAGCAGTCAACATGGATGCACCAAGGGCAAGTCCTGCCTGACCAACCTGATTGCCTTTATGATGAGGTGACTGGCTCTGTGGATGTAGGGAGGCTGATGGATGTGGTGTACCTTGATTTTAGCAAGGCTTTTGATACAGTCTCCCACAGGATTTTCACAGGCAAGCTAAGGAAGTGCAGGTTGGATGAGTGGACTGTACGGTGGATAGAAAACTGGCTGCAGCATAGGGCTCAGAGAGTAGAAATCAATGGCTCAATGTCTAGTTGGCAGCTGGTATCAAGTGCAGTGCCCCAGGGGTTGGTCCTGGGGTGGGTTTTGTTCAACATCTTCATCAGTGATCTGGAAGATGGGTTGCAGTGCACCCCCAGCGAGTTTGCAGATGACACCAAGCTGGAGGGAGTGGAAGATATGCTGGAGGGTTGGGCTAGGATTCAGAGTGACCATGACACATTGGAGGATTGGATGTAAAGAAATCTCATGAGGTTCAACAGGGACAAGTGCAAAATCCTGCACTGAGGAGGGAGCAACCCCATGCACCAGTGCAGGCTGGGGGTGACGATCTGGGCAGCAGCTCTGCAGAAAAGGCCCTGGGGGGACAGGGGA
>NW_017728992.1:207048793-207049613 GCF_001723915.1 Gavialis gangeticus
CAATGGGCTCACGCTGCAGCAAGGGAAGCTGAGGTTGGATATGAAGAAAAACTGTTTCACAGTGGCAGTAATGTAGCACTGGAACGTTTTATCTAGAGAGGCAGTGGGATCTCCATCCTTGGAGGTTTTGAAGACCCAGGTAGACAAAGCCTTGTCTGGGATGATGTAGTCGGGGCTGGTCCTGCTTTGAGCAGGGGGTTGGACTACATGTGACCTCCTGAGGTCTTTTCCAACCTCATTTTCTCCGATTCTGTCTCTGATACTCAGCACACTCGGGAAGACGAGTTGTCCTCACTGGTGCACTGAAACCTGTGAAATGCCATGTGATGTGGCATCAGATCAGCAGTCAGTGACCACCCTGGGACCTCAGCATGGTCGATCAGGACCCTCAGCTGTTATTGGGAGGGAATGTAAACCCCAGTTATGTCCAGGAAGGGTCTGGGGTGCTGCCTGCCTTAATGGGGAGGGAAAACACCGGCCTACTATTTATTTCTACAAGTCCAGGCCACCTCTCTGGCTACTTCGGGTCATAGATTTCATAGATTTCAAAGACATTCAGTCTGGAAGGGACCCCGGAGGATCATCGAGTCCAGCCTCCTGCCCCAGGGGCAGGAAGTCAGCAGGGAATCACAGGATCCCAGCAAGATAAGCATCCAAATGTGTTTTGAAGGCATTCAAAGTGGGTACTTGAACCGCCTCAGGTGGCGGTCTGTTCCAGACCTTGGGGGCTCGGACAGTGAAGAAATTCTTCCTTATGTCCAGCCTGAAATGGTCTCGCAATAGTTTGTGACCATTCAATCTCATCATCCCTTGGGGCGCT
>NW_017728992.1:207049837-207058279 GCF_001723915.1 Gavialis gangeticus
GGCCGAGTACAAGGGGAGAATGATGTCCCGGGGTTTGCTTGAGAAGCATCTATGGATGCAAGCCAGCGTTTGGGGTCGCTTTACTAGCCGCAGCATCGCACTGCAGGCTCATGTTCATCTTGTGGTGAAGGATGACCCCCAAGTCTCTTTCATCTATAGAGCTAACCAGCGTAGCACTGCTGAGCCTCTAAGGATGCTACAGGTTTTTCCTCCCAAGGTGGAGAACCTGGCATTTTTCAGTGTTAAACACCACCAGGTTCTCGTCCGCCCATTTGCTGAGCCTGTCCAGGTCAGCCTGGATCACCCTCCTGTCCTCAGCTGTGGATACTTTGCCCCAAAGTTTGGTGTCATCGGCAAACTTGGCCAGTCCGCTCCTGACTCCAATATGCACATCATTAATGAAGATGTTAAACAGTGTAGGCCCTAGGACAGAGCCTTGTGGGACCCCACTGGTCACAGTGCACCAAGACAATTGGCTCCTGTCAACCACCACCCTCTGGGTCCTACTGCAGAGCCAGTTCCCCAGCCAGCGGATCATGGTGACATCAAGACTGCAGTTAGCCCGTTTAACTAAGAGGTGATCGTGGGATACCTGATCAAAGGCTTTTTTAAAGTCGAGGTATACGACGTTGATCTCTTCCCCTTTGTCCAGGTGATAGATCACCTGGTCATAAAAGGAAATGAGATTGGTCAAGCAAGACCTACCCGCAGCAAACCCATGCTGGGTATCTCTTAGGATGCTGCCTTCGGCTGGTTTGTTAAGGATGACCTCCTTGATAAATCTTTTCCAAGACTTTCCCCAGGATAGAAGTCAGGCTGATGGGCCTGTAGTTTGCTGGATCTACTTTCTTCCTGTGACAGGAGTATTAATATTGGAGCCTTTCTGGGAGTGGCTCCGCCCTCCTGTAACGGGCCAACCGCCTGCTTACTCACCTGCCATGCCTTGATCTTATTTGATTAGAAGATGGTTGTAATCAGCGGGAGGCTGCCCATTTTTCTGCGCCCCGGGGACAGGAGGCGCTACTTGCGGCTCCTTTTCCTCCCCTACACCGCAGCCCAAGCCTCGCAGATGGAGTTGACGTGGTCTGGTCAGTTTTCTTTCTGCTCCCTGACTGGCACCCCTGGGCTTGTCACGCAACCGGCGCCCCTCACTGGCGCCCTGGGCTTGTCACGCAACCGGCGCCCCTCACTAGTGCCCCTCTGCTTGCTAGCCCTCTTGGGGCTTTTCTCTGTATGCTCGCCCCTTCGGGGCCTCTCTCTGTGCGCCTGCCTCTATAGGATTGCCCTCCCCTGGGGATTGTCTCTATAGTATATTCATACGTGCCCACCCTGGGGCGTAACACGAGCACCCTCCGGGCTTCTTGCCGGTGCCCACACTGGTGCTCCTTGCAATTGGGGCTCAGGTGGCCTTAGCCATGCCTGGCCCCTAAACCCACCGTACCCCTTTCACAGGGCTGGGGTCGGTGCCCCCTGAATGTTGTGCTCTCACTGGGCTTCTTGCCTGCACGCCCCTCCCTGGGGCTCTGCCTGCACTAGGGCCTTTCTCTGCGCTTGGGGTTCAGGTGGCTGTAGCCGTGCCTGGCCCCTAAATCCCCTGCTTGGATCAACGATTCCTGTGGGGGCTGAGGCAGCCTCGTCCTTACCTGGCCCCCATCCTCTGTGCCCTTTCTCAGGGCTGGGGTAGTGCACCCCTAAATGCGGTGCCTTCACTGGCACCGGGGTCCCCACCCCTGTGGAGCCCCACTGGGGCCTCCTCCAACCCCTTTTAGCCTCACCCGTTCCTCCAGTCAAAACAGTAAACATAAAACATAAAGCCCCTGGGCTACAACATAAAAACTAGACCTTCCAGTCGAACAAAAATCTACTCCCTACTAGAGAGCAAGGGAGTGGGGCAAGAAGGGCTCCACCAACCTCAGCAGTGACCAGGGGATGCTCTCATGGCCAGAGTCTTCCCCTCTGTCTATCTGGGCTGAGTCCCTACTCCCACAGCTGCTGGAGAGGGACTGACTTCCTGGCCTCCTACTTGGGCTTAAGAAGGGATAAGCCCTGCCCCTTCCTGGTCAGCTGGTTTTACCAGTTGTCCCGGCAACCAGCACCTGTGCAGCCCTGGTGACTGGCAGCTGAGCCTCCCCCTTTCTGCCACTAGGGGTCTCCCCAGAGCAGTCCCTGCTCTCAGGCACAGGGCACCTGAGTGCACTGCGACACTTCCTTTTCTTGAAGATAGGCACAACATTGGCCCTCTTCCAATCATCGGGCCCTTCACCAGAGCCCCAGGAGCTCTCGAAGATCCATGCTTTTTTTTTTCCATTTTTTGTTTAAATTATTACTGTTTGAAATCACTGTTGGTGCTCTGTGCTTCTTGCCCTAAACTCTGCTGTGAAGAGCTTGGGCAATGAAAAGGCTGATGGTTTCCACCCCAGATGTTGCTGCATCACAATGCTAAGGCACCAGTTTGTTCTGGTGTAACCTGGAGGCAAGGATAGGGCTGGGGGAAGCCTGCCCTTTAAATGGGAGATGCATTGTTTTTCCAGAAGGCATCAGCTGAGTGATGGACATCAAAAGGGTGTCACAGGAGATGCTGCAGCTTTCCAGGTAATGAAGCAGGTGGCAGAGCCAGGCCAGGCTGCATGCATTTCAAGCCTGGATGTTGAAGGTGCCCCAAGCTTCCCTCCCTTCCCTTGGAACAGCACTGCAAAGACTTGATAAGAAGTCTGCTCCCCGATAAGGGAAAGGATTAAAAGGATCTTTGCAGGAAACCGGCCACTGTGTCATTAGCCTGCATTGGAGATTGGCCTCTGAGTGCTTTCAAAGTCTCCTGCCCCGGCCATGTGCCTCCTCCTGAAAGCCCAGACCTTGGCATTTATTGATCCACAGTGACCTTAAGCTGCCTTATTATTATGCATTCAGGGGGCAACTTGGTGCTTCCAGCACACCCAGCTCTGTCCTCAGTGACACCCTGTGTCATCGCCACTGTCAATTGGGCCATGTTCAAGGACAAGGTAGGATAGATTTGCACCTTATGAACTAACCAAAGTAGATATAGGCATAGATATGGATACACACACACAGAGCATGAGCTTCTGTGAGCTGTAGCTCACTTCACTGGATGCTGTGACAGACTTGCAGAAAGCAGAGCATACCTGAGCAAGCTTCTGGTATAGTTGCATTGCCAACCATTTCATGAGCTGAGTGTGTTGCCATCTGTGAGTGGTCTGAAATCAAGTGGAAGTCAGGGTAAATTTGCACCTTATAGACTAACTGAAATAGATTATCTATATGGATAAAGCTATATGGATAAAGCTATTTATCTATATGGATAAAGCTATATAGACATATCTATAGATATAGATATAAAAGGGTGTGTGTGTGTATGTATGAAGAGCTCACTGGCCAAGTCTGTGGACAACACCAAGTTATGGGGGAGCGTGGTCACACTTGAAGATAGGCTGCAGATACAGGTGGACCTAGACAGGCTGGAAAATTGGGCAGTCCAGAACCAGATGAAGTTCACCATCGAGAAACACGAAGCACTGCATCTTGGGATGAACAGTCCCCTGCACACCTACAGCCTTGGCAACACCAACCTGACCAGTACCATGAATGAAAGGGACCTGGGGGTAATAACTGACCACAGTATGAACATGAGCCAGCAGTGCGATGTTGTAGCCAACAGGGCCAACAACACCTGGGCGTGCATCAACCGATGCATCTCCAGCAAAACGAAAGAAGTGATACTCCCACTATACTCAGCCCTGGTGAGACCGCAGCTGGAGGACTGTGTCCAGTTCTGGGCGCCTCACTTCAACACGGACGTGGTAAAGCTTGAGAGAGTCCAGAGAAAAGTCACCCGTTTGATCAGAGATTGCAAGACAAGCCATACGAGGAGAGGCTGAAGGACCTGGGACTCCTCAGCCTGAAAAAGAGAAGGCTGAGAGGAGACCTGATAGCAACTTACTGTTACATCAGGGGAGTACATTAAGGATTCGGTGAACAGCTGTTCACCAGGGCACGCTTAGGGAAAACTAGGAGTCATGGTCACAAACTCCTGGAAGACTGTTTCAGGCTCAACATTAGGAAAACTTCTTTACAACCAGGGTGTCCAGACAGTGGAATAAGCTCCCTCCAGAGGTGGTGCATTCACCTACCCTGGACAACTTCAAGAGGAGACTGGACGGTCACCTCGCTGGGGTCACCTGAGCCCAGTTGTCTTTCCTGCTTGGTGCAGGGGGCTGGACCCGATGATCTTCTGAGGTCCCTTCTGGCCCCACAATCTGAATCTACGAATCTATGAACACACACATATATACATGCAATTTATCCAGTCCCCTTTTTGAAGCCCATCAAGTGTATCAGAGCAAATGGCCTCATTCAGCTCTCTCCAGAACAGGCCTCACAACGGCCTGTCCTAATATTCCCGAGCTTGTGGAGCTGCATCTGGGCAATCAGGAGATGCAGCAGTGGCTCAGCCTCTGGGACTAACCATGATGCATCATGGCAGATCCAGTCTGGTCAAAGAAGTGGGAAGAACAGGGCAAGGGAGACTTGAAGCAGCAAATTCCCTGGGGAGATTCGGACATGTGGGCCATCAGCACGGCTTCAGCCTGACTCCAAATGAGGCGTATCATTCCTGGTGTGAGAACCGGAGTGAAGCATTGTGATGCTGAAGGACTGACATCTGCATGTCGATCAAAAATGCCCAAATTAAACTTATTGGGGAGTCCCAGTTTTTTGGCCTCTGGTATTTTCATGGGTGGAGAACTTGGGGATTTCCACTGTTTGTCTCCAGCAGTGATGCAAATGAACGGTGAAGCATCTGGATTTCCCACGAGGAGGAACGTCCATCAGTTCCACTGCTCCCTGCCTTGCTAACAACGCTTACCTTTGTGTTACATCTCTTACTGCCAGGTCCAGCAGGTTATTCATATAATCACAGCATGGTTCCTATCACACTGTTTCTGTTTCCCTGGCCTGCAGCCCTCATATTGTTATTGCTTTTGACAGATTGTGGGCTCTTTGGGTCGGAGATGCTTGCCTGATTCTATGTTTGTACAGCACCTAGCATTGTCCAAGAGGGGCGATCTCACAATTGCAGGCAGAGTCAAGCCCTCCTCTTGGGGAAGGCCTCTCCTGGCATACTTAAGGCATGTCTGCCCAATGCATAGATACCCTGGACTAATGGGGAATATGTCGGCTTGCTTGGTGGAGTCCGTAAAGTGCAAGGCAGTTCTGTGTAGAGACCCCGGAGCTGCCTTGGCTCATGCTGATTCAGCAGCTGGAAGTAGTAGACTTGCATCAGTCCAAAATTGGGCGCAGTCTACATAGCTGTCCCGAGAAGCAGATTTCCCTGGCAGAGGCACTAATGCAGCTAGCGGCTTTCGGTTCTGGGGCTAGTGAGCACAGAGCAAGCTATGGGGTTGCCTTCAGCAGTATATATCCAGGCACAGCAGATGGGGGGGTTCCACTCCATTGAAAAGCCCTGCCCTGTGCAAATAAATTGCATTTTGCCTTCTACTACTTGATACCCTTCCTAGCCCCGCTGTGAGGCAACTAATTATTGCCTCATTTAAAAGATGGAGAAAACAGAGTTCCTGGGAGACAGCTAAATGACTTGCTAAGGCTACAGGGGTAGTCAGTGTCAGGATTAGATCAGAACCTGGGTTTCCTGGGACTTACAGGTACTCTGGAAGTGAAGTTGGTCTTTTCAAATGACCCCAGGTGAAATGTGCTTTCTTGATAGGCAGATAATATATTGGAATAACCATCAGGAATTAAATGTTTAAAAAATGTGAATAATAATCATGATGACGCTAATACTACTACTGCTATAATAATTATTGCTATTATGGCTATTATTATTGATATTATTATTAGTAGTATACTATATAATAATAGCATATTATGCTCTGACTCTACTACAGCATCTTTTCTTTGCATCGCACATGTCTGCCCTTTGAACTCATCCCTAGACATGAGAGTCCAGCTGTACTCCTTCCTCCTCCAGAACTTTTGCTATTAATAAAGAAGCCGTGGAAGAAAATATTCTCATACTTGGACCTGTGCAATGTCTTTCCCTTTCCAGCTGAGCCTTTGTTAGACCATCAATGGGGTTGCAACAGCTCTCAGGAGCTGCAATTGGGGACCAGCCATTGACCCATTGTGTTAGGTGCTTGACAAGCCCAGAACAAAAAGACTTCCCCGCGCCCATGGTGAGTTTATCATCTACATGCGACTTGGCTACACCTCTTCAGCTGTGTTGACAGCCCCTTTGTTCAGACAAGGATAAATGCTGGCAGAGGTCATATTCGGAGAAGTCAGGCTGCGTTCCCAGGCATGACAGATGAGAAAGAAAGAACTAGGGTGATTTTGCAGACTTTTTTTTTTCAGCAGTAGATAAGATACTGTAAAGTTGACCTCCTGCACTGAGGTTGGCAGGAAACGTTCTCATCCTGTGCCCTGAACAGAGGCTGGTTTGAGTCCAAATTGACCCTATTCCTATGGGCTGCATTACTGATAAGTCAAATAATGCAGTCTTGACACTTGTACATGTCAGCAGACCCTGCCCACGACCCAGCTGGGCCCGTCTTGGGGTTCACTTGGAGCTGCCTGATCTTTTTTTTTGAAAGATTCCTAAATTTTGGCAGGGAGGGGAATTGCAACCTGCTCATGAATTTCTTTTCCTGGTTTCCAGCCAAGTGAAGAGGCGGCAGGAATTTTTGGAGTCTGAAGAGCAAGCAAGGAAATCCCTCAAGTAGGCGAGGCGAGGCACCGTCTTCCCCTTTATTTCTTTTCAGTTTTTGTTCTGCCTCTAAGTAGCTTTCCTCTCCTTGCAGGGTACTGTCTGGGCAGCAAGGGCTTCCCCAGACTCAGTGAGTCAACAAGAAGATGCATCTCCCTGCAGCCTTACAGCTAGAGCCACCGAAGAGCTGAGGCAGTGGGTGCACCCCTTGCCTGCTCTATGCTAGGGTGCTGGTTAGGGTCCTGGCCTGGGACTCAGGACTCCCCTGACCCTGTTGTTCTGGGAGACGATTTGCAATTCTCTCCCTCTGCCTGGCTGAGGGTGATGATGTTCACATCAGGCAGCTGATCACAACTGCTGTGTTGTGTGCAGTTGTATAAGCAGCAAAATGTACATCAGGACAAAGAAAATGGTGGCAGTGCACTTTTGAACTAAAACATATCCAATATGTTTTAGTTCAAAAGCATGCCACTGCCATTCTCTCAGCACTGATGCACACAGAACCTGGTAAGTGTATGCAGGGAATCCACATACTAAATGCCTGGTTGGAAAGGATATGTAGGTGTGAGTCCTACAGGTGGATGCATCTGGGGAGCTCCCACCTCAGCAGCTGCTGAATTCATTGATAGGACTGTGCAAAATTTTGCCAGCTGTTTCGTTTCAATGCTGTTTTGACTCATTTCAAGCTTGAAACAGCAAAATCGAAACAAAATGAAGGGCTTCAGAACAGCCTCAAAATGGAATGAGGGCAGGCGAAATGTTTCAAGTTTCAAAACCGAAGCTGGGCTTGTCTGCAGGAAACCCATAAGTAAGGAGAGGGAGGGGGAAGAGGGAGGAAGGACTGCTCTCATATTGACTGTGTAGCTGGCCAGTGACTGTGATCCTTCCCTGAGGTCCCTGCCAACCCCAGTGCTCTGGAGGAGGGATGGAAAAATAGCATAAAAGGCATCATTGTTTGAACTGCCCTGCTTTCTGCCTTGGGGTCAGTTACTGAGCTATCTTCCAGAAGTTTAGGAGCGTTAGACAACAAAGGCTACTACAGTAAAAGCCGCGACTACTTCATTAACTGGCATGCTCTATTAACCGGCATGCTGGTTGACGAGGCAAAAACGAAACCGGAAGTGGGACTTCCAGTTTTGTTGAATCCCACAGCCCAGGGGAAAGCAGCCTGTACAGGGTAAAGCAGCCTGCATGGATCCCTAGCTTCCTTTTCCCTGGCACACTGACACCAGGAGAGGGGTGGGAGGGGCGGCACGGTTAATCTGAGATATGGTCGCGCTGGATGCAGCAGGCGGGGCATCTTTGCCCGACCAGACAAAGATGCCTCTCAGATAACCGACACATTTGGTTATCCAGCACCCCCCATTTCCCATGGGTGCTGGATAATGGAGCTGTTGCTGTACTACCATTGATTTGATTTACTACTTGCTAGCCTAGCAAGTGGGATTCTTCAATACCTTTTCTTTCCTTCTAGACCTTTTTATTTTATTATTATAGTCATTGATTTATTCTTTTCAATTTCATAATTATGTTGGATATCATACTATATGATTTATATAGGAAGGCATATGGATTTATATATTTGTATTTTTATACATTTGTATCTTGTATATTATAATATAGAAGGCACATAAGTTTATATATTTTTTTATTTTTATACATTTATATCTTGGATATTATAATATAGAATTTATATAGGAAGGCAC
>NW_017728992.1:207058635-207059280 GCF_001723915.1 Gavialis gangeticus
TTGTCCATATCTGCACACTCAGTACACATACACAGATCACTAATTTGTATATGATGCACACAATCACATATATATATATATATCAGTTCACATACATACCACTCACCTACACATACACACAAGTAAGTTCCTATCTTGGATGGTACGGTATGTGTGTGTGTGCTTGGGGTATCTGGGATACTTGGGGAAAGGTTAAGGTGAGAGAGAGAGTTAAAGTGTAGGGAGTGAAAGTTGGACTAGAGAGAAGCTGGCTGAGGAACAGATGCTTGGGTTTACTTAAGATCAAGTGGCCCCGGGGTTACTTGGGGTCACCTGTTGTTAGGGTGGAAGCAAGCAAAAAAAAAGAAGCCCAGTGGCAAGGAGGAAACAGCTAGGAGACAGAGACAAAAGGCAGTGGGGGTGATCCAAAAATGGTGGCAGAGATCAGGGAAAAAGGCAGTGGGGATGAGCCAGAAGTTAGAGGAGCAGAGATTGGAGCAGGACCAGAACTGTAGTAAAGCAAACCCAACTCAGGGGTCCAAATAACAATTTTATTAAACAGACAACACACTACACAGCCCCATGAAGTTATTGGTTTACACACGTGCGCGCGCGCACACACACACACACACACACACACTTACAATGGCAGGAGGAGAAAGAGAC
>NW_017728992.1:207059788-207062603 GCF_001723915.1 Gavialis gangeticus
TACCTAAAATAAAATGTTAAAGCTTATCCTACATCTTAGCTTACTTGTACTTATCTATAGGGAATAGAGAGGGAAAGAAAAGGTCAGAAATGGTTGGGGAAGGGGAGGGAATGAATTTTAAAAGAAAAGAAAAAAGGAAAACTTAGGATTTTGCTACAGAAACACACCATGAAATGTGCTGGAAAGGCAGCTGGCAAGCCTTCATGAAGGGGCAGAAGAGGGGGTCGAGGGAGAGCTGTAAGCCATCCCCCCTGCCCCAACTGAGATGCAGCCTCTTTCCTCCAGCTGGAAGGGATGAGGCTTCCACAAGCAGCAAGGAGAGGGCAGCAGGGCCAGTGCCTGTGCTTGAGTCTGCATCCCCTCCATGAGCACCGGCCATAACCTGCCTCCCCTCCACCCCCTTGACAATGAGCACCAGCATGACAGTCTCCTCTACCACCATTTCACTTCCCATGCTGAGCACAGGGATGCTGATGAATCTCTGCAGGCACCACCCCCTTGCCCTGCTCCTCCTCAGCCTGGCACCAATGGGAGCATGGCCAAATGAAAATCCCCCTCTCACTCCAAAGCCCCCATCCCCCCAAAGCAGAGGCAGACCACCCTGGAACAGTGGGGGAAAGGTGGACAGAAAGTGGGGCATGTTGCAAGACCGAGCAAGATCACCCAGAGCACTGGGGAGATGCTTGCTGTCAATAGCCAGCCCTTCTCCTTTGTTGAGCAGCCAGGGTTCAGAGGGTTTATGGCACTCATGGCCCCATCCTACCAAGTGCCCACATGCACCACCTTCAGCAGGACAGTGGTGCCATCCCTGTATGAGGCATGCAGGGAATACTTGAGAAAAGCTGCATAAGACAGGTCTTCAGGTGGCCTTACACTTCATCTCAGACATCTGGAGCAGCCAGGGTTGAGATCGCACCTACCTTTCCCTCACAGACACTGGTGTGATCAATCAGGCCATCAGTGGGCTCTTCTTCAAGCTAAGGTGACAGATGAGTCCCACACAGCAACAGAGATCATGGGGACCATGAACCACTTGGTGCAGGGGTGGTTTGTTGGACAGAGCGGGCTCACCCGTGGGTTCATGGTCACTGACAAGGGGTCCAATATGGTCAAGTTGGTCCATGATTCCAACTTTGTTGGCATCCGCTGTGTGTCACACAAGTTCCACCTCATAGTCAGGGGACAGAGGTGATGGCACCAGCACCACCAGCCAGCTCATTTCAAAATACAGGAAGGTGGCAGGCTACTTCCACTGGAGCATCAAGGGAGGAGAAATGCTGTGGGAGAAACAGGGAGAGCTGAGCATCCTGCAGCAGAAAATCATGCAGGATGTGGAGACTCGGTGGAACTCCACATACCTGATGCTCAAGAGGCTGGTGGAACAACAGAAGGTCATCCATGAGATGGCCTTGCTCGGGGAGATTGGGATCAGCACCCTCTGAACAAAGCTGAATGGGATACCATCTCCCAGACATCAGTGGTCCTCAAGCCCTTCCTCAAGGCCACCAAGACCCTCAGCATTGCCGATACCCTCCTCAGCCAGGTAACCCCAGTAGTGAGGGAACTTCAGAGCCAAATGGAGAGTTTCCAGGGGATCAGTGTTCCTGGCTGGGGCAAGCTTCTGTCAGCAGATGTGCAAGCACTGTTGAGGCAGCTGAAGGAGGGCATCAGGAAATGACTTGATCCCTTGTGGTGCAGTATAGTCCATGTGTTGGCTGCCATGTGTGACCCAAGGGTGAAGGGCAGCATACACAGCAGGCAGAGCCTGAAACAGTGGTGAAGAAAGTCAGGGAGGCAGAACAACAGAGGCAGGGGGACATGGAAGAGGGGGAACCGCTGTCCCCTGCTAGCATGCCATCCACCAGCCAGTCTCCTCCTCCACCACAGGTGCTGCCAATGTGAACCAAGGGCATGGCTTCCATACTGGAGTCCAGAGGCACCAGATCCCACCATCAGGCATGTAGCACTATGACCTTAATGCCTGCCTATTTCGCCGAGGACGTGGAATCACTGCTGTGTGAGCCCTTGACCTACTGAGCAAGGTATAACCAGATGTAGCTGGATCCGGCCACAGTTGCCCAGGAACACCTGTCCTGTCCACAGACCAGTGTTCTGAGTGAGAGGGTGTTCAGCATCGCTGGGGATGTAGTGACACCCCACCACACCTGCTTGGAGTCTGGGTTGGTGGAGCAGCTGATGTTCCTGAAGGTGAACCTCCCACTGCTGGAGTTCCCCAGCACCAGGTGCAGACAGAGTGAATGCCACCCTCCTCACCCCATCTGCACCTATTTTCTTTCTTCATTTAAAAAAAAAATATATATTTAATGCCCAGCTCTCAGAGCTGGAGAGGGCACTCACTGCATCACCACCCAGCCGGGAAAGAACATGTCCCTGCTGAGCTCCCATGCCAGGATGAATTTGGAGGTATGGGCTGAGGCTACGGTGAAGAAGGAGGTCCCAGGTCCTAGGCCTGACCACTAAAACTGCACTCTGCCAGGGTTGGGAGGCCTGGTGAGACTGCTGGCAGTGTGGCAGCCCTGGATCTCTTGGTGAAAGGTGGGTAGAAGTCGCTATAACCTCCATCTAATGCACACACACACACACACACACACACAGTCTTGGCTGGGAAAAGCCCAGACCCATCACATCTTTGACAGGCCTGAGGCTTGCTGGTTGCAGTGGAGTTGTGAGGCTCTAGGTGAGCTCAGTTTAGCTGCCTGGGATGCCAGCTTTTGGGTTGAAAAACCCTTTGTAAGGCTGAGAAAACACTTGCAGTTGGTATGTGTGCTGTTCCTGGATGGAAGGAATTGTAAAG
>NW_017728992.1:207064028-207068304 GCF_001723915.1 Gavialis gangeticus
TCCACCACCACCCTCTGAGTACGACCCTTGAGCCAATCTGCAATCCATCTGACTGTGTAGGCATCAATGCCACAGTCGCCTAGTTTTTTAATGAGGATGGGGTGGGAGACGGTGTCAAAGGCCTTGCTGAAATCTAGAAAGATTACGTCCATGGCAACACCTGCATCCATTGCCTTTGTGACCTGATCATAAAAGGCAATCAGGTTGGTCTGACATGACCTGCCCCTAATGAAACTGTGCTGGTTGCCCTTGAGTATCATCCCTGAAGCCAGCCCATCACAGATGTGCTTCTTGAGGATCTTCTCAAAGAGTTTCCCTAGGATGGAGGTAAGACTGACGGGCCTATAGTTGCCCAGGTCCACTCTCTAACCCGGTCCTCCCCAGCCTGATGTCTGGAGGTGTTCCCCAGCATATTTTGCAGGGCCCCACATTACCCAGTGCCTTCTTCATCCTCCCTATATATTTGAAAAAGGACTTTTTATTATCCTTGATCTTGGACGCTAGTCCTAGCTCTATGTCTGCCTTATCTTTCCTGACAGCCCCCCTAGAAAGAGAGAAGAGAGAAGAGCGGGGTTTAGAAGAGCTGAGGAGAGCTGCTCAGCAGGGTGAAACTGTAGCTCAGGAAGAGCCCCTGAAGACCACTATCAATGGGGACCGGTGGACAGCTTCAGCAGTTAGGCTCTCGGTGCACAGCATGGCACACAGCATCCATACCCTGGGAGCTGTATGAGGTGGCTCAAGTCTACAACCTCTGGCATGTGGCCAGAGACACAATGCACAGGCCAGCACATGGAGCAGGAGCTTTGGAGCCCCTTGGGTGGCTCAGGTCCACATCCCCAGCAGGAGGTTGGGAGCTCAGTGCAGGAGGCTGTGCATGGAGAGTGAGAGACCCTGGGAGCCGCTCGAGGTGGCTCGGGACAGCAGGTCAATACAGAGGGTCCAGGAGCAGACCAAGCCCCGATGCTGCACAAGGCTGTCCGGGTCTCCAACCAGTAGCACAAGGCGAAGCGCCCACTACACACAGCGGTGCATGTGGCCCTAAGCCAGGCCCAAGGCAGCAGAGTCAGGCAGCAGGAAAGCCCAGCAGAGAACAGAGGTCAACCTGGAGAATGGGAGGCAACCCTCCGGGACTCTGGAGTAGTAAGTTACCCTGGAGAGAGGGTCCCAACAGGGAAGGGACACCCAGGGTTGCGAAGGGGCACAATGTGGGCTGCTTCTGGGTGATAGTGAGGGAACTTAGAAGTCTTTGGGGTCTCCCTCTCCTTTTCTTCCCCCCCCCCTCCTTTCCTGTAGTTGTACCTTGGGAGTGGGGCCCCTTCCCTGGAGAGCATCCAGATAATCTAAGGATTGCTGGTTATACTTGTAGACTGTACCTTATAGTTTATGTGAATAAATTGAAGTAATAGTTTGTATATTAATAGAGTTATAAGGTTGCCTGATCAATATCCTTTGTTCTGGGTTGTTCTATGGTTCATCTGTATTTTTAAATAGCAATTGGTTGTGTGTGTGTGTGTGTGTGTGTATGGTATAGGGTTTATTGTTTACCCATGTATACCCAGGCTACATGTACCTAAGAGGCTGATAAAGTGCAGTTCATAGGCTTGTCTGTAGAGGCCCCAGTGCCAGTGAGAATGCACCTTAACACATGCAAATTCATACGTGTCATGAGTTTTGCTTGTCAGCAGCTTGAGGTGTAGTTTCTCAGAAACCCCGGCACCTATCTCCTTGAAATCTGGCAGACTTCATGGCCTCAGCAGGGGCTACCATCCCTGCAGTTTTTACCCTGCTGCACGTTAACACACACAGAGTCACATGTGACACAAGTTTTGCTCAACAGCAGCTTGAGGTGCAGTTTCCCAGACAGCCCTGCACCTATCTCTTTGAAACATGGCAGGCTTTATGGCCTCAGAAAGGGCTATCATTCCTGCAAGTTTCATCTGAATCAGGCAAGAAATGACAAAGTTATAGGCAGTTTCATGCTTCCCCATTATAGCCTATGGGTGGAAAGTTGAAACAGTGTTGAAACTCTGAAACAGTTTTGATGAAACGAAATGGAAGAGTGCTTCAAAATGAAACAAAACTTGAAACAAAACACTGTCCCATGAGAATGGTGAAACAGAAGTTGAAACAAAATGGTGCTGTTTTGCACAGCCCTCTTACTTACCTATTACCATATCACACTTGAATGCCTATCTTGCTGGGATCATTTAACCCCTGCTGACTTTCTGCCCCTTGAGCAGGAAGCTGGACCTGAAGATCTTGTGAGGTCCCTTCCAGCCCTAATGTCTATGAAATCTATTAAATCATCATCATCATCATCATCCTCCTGTATGGATTAGTCACCTAATTCAGCAGCTGAGTGAAGTCAGACATGCCACAGACAAGGATCTAGAGGCTGGATCAGAGCCTTGGGCCATCGGGTGGAAGTGCTGAAGGGCTGCATTCACCCAGCGCTTGGCAAAGCACTCACATTTCCAATGTGTCTAATTCTTAACAACTTCAGATCCATCATGGCACAGTAGTTCCTCAGTGCTCTCTTTAAAGGAAGCCTATTTGGCTGTTTTGCATATATATTTTCCCCCCTCTATAAAAATGCACGACAGTTAAAAGGCAGTTAACTGACCGCAAGCCTTTTATTTGTTTTAAATGCGTGTCATTTGTATCTCTACCTGGGCAATAATCTGTAAGTAATTTCTACTGCATTACAAAAACACACACCACCTACTTGCTGTGAGTTATTTTAAGTGACACTCAGTAACCACCAAGTGATCAATCAGCTCTCTATAAAATATCGGTTTCTCGGCTCCGGCTTTTTATAACAAATGGCCGAAAGGAACCGGGCGAGTGAAAGGAATACTCATGAATCGAAGTGATTCATGGCCGGGCCAGTGACAGGCACAGTATACAAGCACTTGACACTGGCTGGGGGAAACTTGCTGGTGGTGTGGTTTGGAGAATTCATGCTGGTACCTCTTTAGGTTTCGTAGCCCCCTCCCCCCTAGCTCTGCTAATGCCACTCAACCTGCAGCCCCCAGCAAAGTGGGAGAAAGGGAAGTTAGCAGACAACAAGTTTAGGAAGAAGAAAGGGAGGTGCATTTTGTTATATAAGAGCCACATCCTGGGTCAGACCATAGGTCCATCTTGCCCAATCTCCTGTATATATGGGCCTCCATGTGTGGTCTGGGTTACTCTTCAGTTCATATGAAGAAAGCCTGTCATGTCCAGCTGGGGAAAGGGTGGTAAGGGGAAAAGTGGAAAGTGATACCGCAAAGTGCTGCACAACAATAATCAGGGCATCATCAGACTGCCATCCACTGCCTGGCTTGTCAAAGAGGCATCAAGCACATCTCAGGGCTCATCTGTGAGGAAACCCGCAGGGTGCTGAAGGTATTCCTGAAGAATGTCATCCACAACATCATCACCTACAACGGGCATGCCAAGTGGAAGACATAGTGTATGCCCTGAAGTGCCAGCCAGGGTCGCACCCTATTCAGATTTGTGGCTAAACCTTTTTCAGTAGCAAAGTCCTGTATCACAGAGGGGCAGTGAGCAGAGGCTGAAAGAGAGAGTGAACAGGTAAGGATCAAGGTTTATCCCCTTGTTCCTGTCTCACTTTCAGCCTCCAGAATTGAAGGTCCAAGAAGTTCTGAATCAGAGGCCATACCCTGAACTTCTGTGCTAATAGCAACTGATGCCCCTTTCCTCCAAGGATGTGTCCAATCCCTTTTTTGAACCAGGCTAAGCTCTCAGCTTCTCTGGTGGCAACAATTTCCAGACTTTAATGACAAACTGGGCATGTCTACACATTCATTAATACACTGTAGTTACTGTGCGTTTAATTTAGTACTTAACGCAGTACTAACTGAGTGTGAGGTAACTACAGTTACTGCACAGTAGTGCCAGCACACTTTTTTTGTGATGCTTACTCTGTAGTAGCCTAATACTACTGCATAGTAGTGTATTAACACAATTTTTGACTGGCACACTACTGCACAGTGTTATTAGTCTACTGTGCAGTAAGCATCTCATGTAGACACACCCACTGGGTGCAAAAGAACTTCCTGATGTTAGCTTTAAACTTACTACCTACTATTTTCATGCTGTGACCCCTCATTCTTGTCTAGTGAGAGGCAGTCAATAATAAATCCCTACTGGCTTTCTCTTTACCATTTAGTATTTTGTAAACCCTTCTCATATCCTCCTTCAAGCATCTCTTTTCTAAACTGAATAGGCCTGGCCTCTTTCATCTCTCTTACTATGGAAGCCCCGCCCCCCC
>NW_017728992.1:207068437-207076476 GCF_001723915.1 Gavialis gangeticus
AGCCTTCTTTTTCCAAACTGAAAAGGCCCGGCCCTTTTCATCCCCCTTTCTATGGGAACCCCCCCCCCCCCCCCCCCCATAGCACTCATCATAGAGCCATAGAAAATAAGGTTCCTCAGAAGGGACCTCAGGAGGTCACATCCAGCCCAACCCTGTTCCAGTGCCTTACTACCCTGGTAGTGAGAGAGATTTTTCATCCTGCTATGGGGCGGAGATTCCTAGTCACCTCCTTGCACAATCTGAACCTGCCACATGAAAACAGACCTCCAGCCCAACTGCTCTGGCACCTTGCTTTTTGCAGTGGCCCATCCCTGATGCAGTAGTCCTGGGCAGAGATTTTTCAGGCCTGGGACAAGACCTGAAGTCAGGCCATTTTTCTTACCTCTTACTGAGTGCAGATAAACATCTTCACAGACACCAAATTTGGAATCAGGGCTGGTTATAGTTATGCTCCTGCAGTGTAGGTCATAGTATCTGAGGGAAACGAATATCTTATTTTTTTAAAAACCCATCCATTTAAAAAGGCTGATTTGAGTTTTCCAGAATGCCTGGGTCTGACACATGGAAAATGCCTTGTATTTGAATGCTGAAATCTAACTTTATCCCAACCACATAGTTGCTCCAATAAAAGATGTCACCCAGAAACATTCTTGCCTCTTGGGCCCAGGACCAAATTCCAAGTTGTCCTCCCTCCTGTGGAGCACCGGTGTGGGGTTTGACTGTAGCAATGCTGCAGGTAACGGCTAGGGAAATTGGTGTTTCTACCCCAACAGAGTCAGCACATTGCCTGAAACAGGAGACTTGGTGGCTCACTATGATCAAATGAAAGAAAGCAACCTTGTCCTCCAAAGGCTGGTTGTATGTGATGACCAGAAATGGACTCAGTGCGTTTTGGAAGCCCACTTGTCTTTTCAAGGTAGTGTGTTAGTCTTAGTGAAATTCTTGGTTGACATCTTCATGCCAAGGGTCAGTGTCAGACACGGTGGGAACATGTTAGCCAGGGTGTCTTTGAAGGCAGAGGGTAGATCAGGCCCTTGTGAGGTATGAAAATAGCATTGCCCATATTTTGCAGACAGAAAAACTGAGGCACTGAACTGTGAGTCCAGTGAGTGAGTGGCTGATCCAATAATCCCACAACTACCTCCCCTCCCCCTGGACCATTTTTCTTAGAGACATGGTGATTATTGCTTATTCAGTTATCCAGGTCCCGTCACAAACACACAAACAGAGCAAGGTCCACATTGATTTCTAACCCACTCTAGAAATTGCAAGCTGGTCCCTGGCCAAGACTAGCCAGGGCTTCCATTAGCTTCTGTGGGGGCGGGTTTGTACCAGATTCCTCTTTTTGCCCCACTGGGAAGCATTTTATGTTACTACCCCGCATACCAGACCAGCGCAGGCCACCTTCAGGGCAGGTGGACTTTGCAAAATCCACTATCCTGGTTGTGACTTGACAGGCACCACAACTAGATCCTGCAACCCGCAGTTATGAGAGTGTTTCCTCAATGGGAATGTGTATAGGAAAACAACTGACTCCCATGGGAAGCAGCTGAAGGGCAGGATAAAAAGCCAGTACTCCTACCCTGGCTCACATCTGCCTGAATGAAACAGAGGATTTTTTTTTTTCCTTGAAAGACTGGGACAAAACCTGTGCAATTGTACTCCACTTATCTCCTCCCTGAGCTGGGTCTTCAAAACCTCCAAGGATGGAGATGCCACCACCTCTCTGGGTAACCTGTTTCAGAGCTTTACTACAGCCCTAGTGATAAAATTCACCCTAATATCCAACCTCATCTTCCCTTGCTGCAACTGGAGCCCATTGCTCCTTGTCCTGTCTGTCCCCCTTTGAGACCAGTCCAGCTCTGTCCTCTTTGCAGCCCCCCTGGAGGGACGTGAAGGCTGCTATTCGATCCCTCCTTATGATGCCCCGAAGTCAGTGGGAAACAGCTTCTGATTTTGTACATGATGTCTCCATTAGGGGATGCAGCTGTCCTCACTGTGCTACCCTGTAACACACAAACCCAGAGAGACTGAGGATGCATCTAAACTGCGCTGCTGGTATCTTGGGGGTGTCCAACCCTCCCATTCCTGGAAGTCAGTCCTTCTCCCATCCCCAGAGGAACGAGGTCCCTTCCACGGCTCCTCTTCTGGGAGAACCTGCTTGTCTCCACCTCCTCTTCAGGTTCCCTGCCTGCTTTATCGCTTTACAAGGGTCTCCTTCCAAGACATGTGACTGCCAAGCTGTATTATTCAGGCAGTGACAGGCATGAAAAGTCCTCTGTGTGTGGTCCTCCCTCTGTGAAGTGACTTGGTGGCTTTGGCACAGCTCTTGTTCTTTCCCCAGGGCCAGGGCAGCTCATGCTGTGACCTGGACCGTTGTGTCCTGTCTGCAGAGGTTCTCAGACCCCAGAGCTGTAGCAGGACAAGGCTGGTGCCAGGATATGGGCTTAGCACTGGATTTTGGGTGTGTGTCCTTGCCAAGGAGCGAGACTCCTTCTTGCCCACCTGCCCAGGGGCTACTTAGCTCTCCAGTCCAAACACATAGGAGTAAGCAAAATCACCCATTCAGCATATGATCAGGGACATTGAGGGACAGGGACTGGGTGCAGAACAGTAGGGTCTAGCTCCACTATCGTCCTTTCTAGAGGACCGTGGGAAGACAGTCTTCCACCCCTGGTCTGGTCGAGAGTCATGTTTTTGACCACCTGTGTTCCTTCAGCAGTGGCAGAGACAGACCAGCTGGCTGAGAAACCCCTAAAGAGCTGCTCTCTGTGATGCAGGTGACAGTTTGATGCTCCCCATGTAGAAAGCTGAGCCCTCTCCCCCCTTCCCACATCCTGGGCTCAGTACAACATATCCAGACCCCAAGGGTACACATGGATGTTCAGGTGGGCACAGACCAGGACATTGCACATGCATTTATCCAAGGCAGAGGGCTGCAGGACTGTGCAGATACACACACTTTTGTAGAGGGAGTGCAAGGCATTGTTCTGTACACCACTCCAATGGGGCTTTTTCTAAGTCTCAGTTCTTCTTTAGTTGTTTTTACCCATATAATCCCCTACCCATCTTCCAAGCAGGATTTGGCCCTGCTGGGGCAGTGACTGCCAAAAGGGAAGTGCAGCTGGTGCTACCTTTCCAACAGGAGATTCTGCCATGCTTTGCTAATGAAAAGGGAAGACAACTGTCCCATAGACGGACATGTTGATGGTGCTTGGCTTGCTGCCGGCAGCTACCTACAAGACCCGTTCTGCAATAGCTTCAGAATAAATCTGGTTATTATTAAACATCATCAATATTTTCACAGGCCTCTGTGTTAATACTTTGCTGCCATCATCTGCACCCTGCTGATACTGCATCTGTTTTATTACAGCGGAGGAAATGCAAGCACAGATGGAGTTCCCAGTGCACCTTCTCTCGTGCTTCTGCATGTTATGCTGGAGGAAGAGGTAATTAATATATAATTTTTTAAGGATAGTGTAGTTGTGATTCTCCAGGGGACAGGCATCAAAGCAATGGGAAATACTTCAACTTTTGGCTGTAGATGGTGGGACTAGGGTAAGAGAGGGTGGACAAAAGGACCCTTTGGTGTATGACCACCATGGGAGATGAACGCCCCCATGACCAGATTGGTTGCCTGCAAGCTGGACCCAGGAGATGCAGGGAGGGCATCAGCAGGATGATCAAATCACAGACAATGGATAGGAGAGGCTGGATAGGAGAGATGACAGGTCCCTGGATGGACGCTGATGAGCTTTGGGGCTAGTCTGCTCTATCCAGCCACTAGCCTTCTCCTAACCCCCTGCTTGCTGAAATGCACCATTGCTTTCTGGACCCTGGCACCCACCTTCAGAGCCCCCATGGGATATGTGTAGGACAAGCTGAAGTGGACAAACCCATCCCCAGTACACTCATCGTCCCTCTTTTGTGGTGGGTCTATGCAAGTAAGATGAGCCAGCTCAAGTGTCCTGCTACCAGCTGGAGGAAGCACTCCTTCAACTTGAACCAGTAGAGCCCTTTCTCTGTGCTGGGAGGACTGGGCTCAGGGCTGTGTAAGGCACTTGCAGGGGCATGCAACACAAAGCCCACATACAGGCACGTTCTGCACAGAGCTAGACCCAAAGGCACCCATCACCCCTGGCCTGCTTCAAGCTGAGAGCCCAGTTTGAGACCCTGTTGACTGTTGAGTAGGTGCTTATCCACCACAACCTGAGCATTCACACCTGCCCCCATGGCCTCAGTTTTCCCTCCCGGGTACCCCATAAAGGTGTTAATTCCCCAGCCTGCTTTACACAACTCTCTTAGGGCTAGTGACAGCCAGGGGCCCAGTGCAATGGCTAACAGGACACAGTTCTCCTTGCAGTCATACTGGGACCAGTGCCCACCACCACCCTCCAGTTGTCTTCTAACCCTTATAGCCTCAATCTGTGCCCTCCACCTTGGGTCATCCCCCAGCCCCTTTTCCTTTTACTGGTGAGAGCTCATAGCAGCCTTACTCTTGCCTATAGCAAAATCCCCCAAGTCCCCAGTCCCTTTTCTCATTACTGGTGAGACCCCACAGCAGTCTCTCTCTCTTGCCTATAGCAAAAAACCCCTCCACACCAACTCAACTCAACTCAGCTCAGTTGTCTCACCCATAGTCTGGTGCTTTATCTGCTGTATATATACTGACCCTCATAACATGGGTTGGTATGAAGTCACAGCTGTCCATCTCTTGAGGCAGGTAGGCACTGTAGATAAATGGCTCACACTCCAGCACTGGATAGAAAATACCCCAAGTACCAGCAGGGGAGAGGCGCAAGCTCCTACCAACTCCCCCAAAGCTGCTGGTGTGGCCACCAAGGCAAAATGTCCCAGCAAGTGTTCCCAGAGGCCTGGGGTCATCCATTAGGCTATGTGCTGTTCATCTTACCACTAAGCTGCATGGGTCACTGGTCTGAAAGCAATTACAATCAGGGAGAAGCCATCTCTGAGCGTGGAAAATTCAGCCCTAGACAGAGCAAGAGCATGTAGGTTGCGGTGGGCTCAAGTCCTGCTTCAGCCTTCTAGGGTGGTCTGCCCCCATCACTGTGAGCCCTCAACCACTCTGAAAATTGGGCTCCTGGTCCCCCTGGTTGGGTGCTGAGAAAGTGGTCAATGCAAACACCCTGTGTCTCACGGATGCCACCTCTCCTCCAGGAATCATTGGGATTTACTTTGTTTTTGGGCAGGTCAGAAGACCGACCTGCTTGGAACTGCTTAGTACCAATGTGGACAAGGATCAGCCAGTCCGGTTCCACTAGCCTCCTGCTGCTACCCCAAAATTTCCCATAATACACTGCCTCTACAACCGGGAACTGTGCAGGGGTACAGTTGGAGAAAGGAGAAGTGTGGAGTGAAGATCCTTGATAGTGTTTCTCAATCCATCCCACTTTCCTACTAGGTACAAAGGCTCCGGCTCTTAATCCCATCTTGGTCCCCAGACTTCCCACATAAATGTGACCCAGTCAAAGGATCATAAGAAAGTAGGGCTGTAGGGAAGGGACCTCACAAGGTCACATGTAGTCCAGCCCTCTGCTAAAAGCAGGATCATCCTTCATTAAACCATCCCAGCTAATTATCTATCCAATGGCATATGACCTTGTTATCTTCTACTCAACGGGACTTTTGCCATTGCCTTCAGTGAGGCAAAATCACACCATGGTCTCTCTCTAAATACCTTTGAGGAGCTGGATATACAGGCATCACTTTTGCCATTTATGGATTATATTAATATTGAACTTTTTCACGGGAAGAATTCTATAGTGAAACTCATGGATTTTTATTAAGTGCTCCCTTGCTTGAGAATGACATTATTTATAAAATTATGAGAAGATAAGTTGTTCTCTTTCTTTTTCTTACTCTCTTCTGTCTGACCTCAAGTGTCTCAACTCCAATCTCTTAAAAGCCCCATTCACATTAATTAAACCTAACTAATATGACCCTGCTAGCAGCTCAGGAGTTAATATACTATTGTTTGGCTTGGCAGCTGTAATCTCTGAGTCCTGTTTGATTTTTGTTCCTACACTGTGTAAATGTGATGCAATTATTTGTTATGAAAACTCAATAACGTTTTAATGATTAAAAAATAAATCCCATCTGTTTGGTTTCCCCCGGAGGAACAAAAATAAAACAAAATCAAAAACAACAACAAAAAAAGATTGAAGAAGAAAAAGTCTGAACTTTCCTAATTTAAAAAAATATATATATATTTATAGAAGCAGGAGTAGTGACAAGAAATTGGGATGATAAAAAAAAGAATTAGCTGAATGTCATTAAAAGCACGCAGCTGCTGAGATGTACAGTCAATGATGGTGAGAGTTTGTTGCCTACCAGGTTCTCAGTGGGGGCAGATGACAGGACCGGGAGCAATGGGCTCAAGCTGCAGCAAGGGAAGTTGAGGTTGGATATTAGGAAAACTCTCAGAAGGAGGGTGGTAAAGCACTGGGACAGGTTACCCAGAGAGGTGGAGCAATCTCCATCCTTGGAGGTTTTGAAGACGCAGCTTGACAAAGCCTTGACTGGGATGATGTAGTGGGGGCTGGACCTGCTTTGGGTTGGACTAGATGTGACCTCCTGAGGTCCCTTCCAGCCCTCATTTTCTATGTTTCTACCATGGAGACCTATGGCCTGTGGTGGTGCATGGATCTGAAGCCAGAATAACCCGAGAAAACATAATTAACCAGTGGACCTCGCTGCTCCAAGCTCTGGAGTCGTTGACATAGGGGCACATATTTATGCAAATGGCCCTTTGCACAGTCAGTGAAGCTGCCCCCAGGTGAGGTGGAGGTTTGGAAACATTAGCAGGAATATAAGCCCTTATGCCTGACAACAGATGGCCCAGCATTAAGGGTATTAACTGGTGAGACCAGGGCTTGATTCCTTGCTGAGCTCCAAAGACACAATGTGACCTGGGCTATTCACGGGCTAGATGCACAAAGGGAACCAGGGATTGAATCCTCCACTCCAAGCAAGGGTCCCAGGCACCAGGGGAATTTGGGTAACGTCTACACCATAACAGCAGAGTCCTCAGCTTTGTCATGGAAGAAATAAGTCCCATCCACTCTCACCTGGTCTATGTATGAGTCTTTAGAGACATCCTGCTCTGCCATCCAGGCCTGGGTTTCTAGTGTGCTCAGTATACAAATAAGAAATGCTTCCTTTCTCAGAAACATCTGCAGTGATTTATGCCAGAAATAAGACACTGCGTGAAATGGGCCAGGTTGGACAATAGATGATACGGATAATTCATGGGCTCTTGGTGATCCCCTAGATCTTTCCTCTCTCATCTGGGTAAGGTGGAAGTGGTGTTAGCCAGCACGGGGAAGTACTCTACGTGGTGGAGGTCAAGGGAACCCCTTGTATCCAGAGAAAACAGCTGGAAGGCAGTGAAAGAAGGCAGAAGACTATATCTCCCCAGTGTTGAGTTTGTTTCATGAAAGGTGCCACAGAAGAAGTGATCCACACCAATAGCCCAGACCTCATCTTCACTGCTTCTCTTGAATATGGTACCTCTAGTAACTCAATGCCCCAAGCACCAGGCTGGTATGTTGGCTTGACACCAACTTGGAGCTAAGACTCCCCTGTTCAGTCTTCAGCAGTGCTTCCTTGTCTTTTCAGAGAGGTCTCAGCCCAAGCCACTGTACCCTGGGAGATCTTGCTGGACCCCAGCCTGTGGTGATACACCTATAGAACATTTACAATGACCAAAAAGGACAGCTTTTGATTTGCTATACAACTAATTGTGCAATTATTAGCCTCTTGCCCTTGATTAAGTGCATCTTGAAGCTTAAAAACAAAGGGCCAAGGATGCTGAATCATTCCTCGAATGCAAAGGCAGACTTGGTAGTGTTGAAGCAACGTTGTCATGATGGACCAGGAGATACGCAAGAGGAAAGAGTTCTTGTGGGTCCAAGAAAAGATATCAAGGCAGACTTGAGCATTTTTAATGCAAAATATTCACTGACCTTAATCAGTTCCACCATTCCTTTGCTCAGACCCACCCGGCAAGCTGTAAGGTC
>NW_017728992.1:207081476-207081901 GCF_001723915.1 Gavialis gangeticus
TTAATCAGTTCTACCATTCCTTTGCTCAGACCCACCCGGCAAGCTGTAAGGTCTCCAGCCCTGTACAGGTTGTACCCTGGTTTGGTTTTAGAGCAGTGATTCTCAGCTTGGGTGCTGCAGCACTTGGGCTGCCATGAGATCCTATGATCCTATTAAGGGTGTTGCGGGGTGCCATGCAATTTTAACACTGCTCACTATGCAAACATATGTGCATATTTCACAGGATGAACAGCCATGCCATGGCCTGTGGGCAGCAGGCAGGTGCCATGCTGGGAAGGTGGCTGGGGGTAGTGCAAATAATGAGTGCTGCCTGGGGAGCGCAGAGAAAGGCACGGGGCGCACCTAGGTGTTGCAGGGGGATGTCAATGGCATGCATGAGGCTAGGGTTGCTGGACCACAACCAGAGGCAACTTGGCTCCATGTGA
>NW_017728992.1:207086901-207092912 GCF_001723915.1 Gavialis gangeticus
GGGAGCGCAGAGAAAGGCACGGGGCGCACCTAGGGGTTGCAGGGGGATGTCAATGGCATGCATGAGGCCAGGGTTGCTGGACCACAACCAGAGGCAACTTGGCTCCATGTGAGCAGAGGGTGTGCCTGAGCTCCCAGGCCATGTCTAGTGATTTAATGCAGCTGCTGTAGCCCCCTCCCCGTGTTGCTGACTCCCCAGCATCGGCTGAGATGCATTAGGCCTGTTCGATTCAGCTTCAGATGCCAGCGATCCAATACGGAGCACCGGATCGGGTCCCCGCTTCGATTCAGACTAAGCAGCTCCGAAGCTTCAGAGTCACTTCAGAGATCTGGCCATAGGGTGTAATGGGGAATCAATGAAAACTTTGGTGGTTTTTGTCTGATTTGGATGTCACGAGCTTTGCTTGACCTCAGCCTGAGGTGCAGTTCCCCCCAAACCCCTGCACTGATCTTATTGAAACTTGTCAGGCTTTGTGGCCTCACCAGGGGCCACCACTCCTGCAGTTTTCACCCCATTGTGGTGTAACACGTAGATGTGACATGAGTTTTGCTTTCAAGAAGTTGGGGTGCAGTTCCCCCCAAACCCCTGCGCTGATCTTATTGAAGCTTGGAGTTCTTCATGCTCTGAGCAGAGGCTACCAGCCCTGCAAGTTTCATCCAAGTCAGACAGAAAACAAAGTTATAGATATTTCATTGATTCCCCATTATACCCTATGGCCAGATCCCCAAAGCTTTTCTGAAACAGTTCGGAAAGGCTAACAAAGCCAGTGCTTTGATCCAGACATGCTGCTTTGGCGTCCAAAGCATCCGAATCTTCTCTGGATCCAAAGCGCGGTCCGAAGCCTTGCACAGCCTGATTCAGCATCTGCACCTTGGAGAAGAGCACCCACCACTTCTTGGTGGTGCCCGGCAGCAGCGCGGGGCCCTGCGGGCTAGGCTCCCACCTGCTCAGTCGACATACGCAGCGTTAAGTTGCCTTAAAGGGTCTACACATCCCTTAAGGCACTTTAACTATTCACTCCTAAATTTGATACTTGCTTTATGCAGGTATCAAATTTAGGCACAATTAGCCTAAAATTGTCATCTTTAAGGTGCATTTAGGGTGCGCACATGTAAACCCGCACCCTTAGCGTGCCTTAAAAATGACTAAAGTGCCTTAAATTGGCACGTGTAGATGCACCCTAGGAGTTCCTTGCAATGGAAGAGCTGCTCTAGTATTTTTCCATAGTTAAAAAATGCAGGGAAGCTGAGAGCTGGTGGGGTCTTTTTTCGGGGGGGAGAGGGGACGTTGAGTCTAACAATGGGTGCCTGGAGTCTCACCAGGTAGAGAACCACTGCTTCAGATGGTAGAGAGGCCACCTATTTTTCCAGGGAAACCGTGGATTCAGGTCCAAGCAAGAAACTGAAGGGGGAAATATTTTCTCACCGTTCTTTAGATGAATTTTCTGTGCTAATGACAGGGGCAGGATCTCAAAGGAGCCTCCAATGAATCTGCAAATGGATCCCGTTCAACTTGAAGGCAACCCGGGCCTGTGCTTCTCCAGCCTCCCGCGGTGCCAAGTTCTGTCCCCGATTCTGGGGTGCTCCAGTCTGTTCACCAGCTCCTTGCGCCTGTCATGCAAAAGCTGAATGTCAATGAATAAATTATGCCTCTTTAATTTCTCATGAAGTGGGAGGCAGATAAGTATCAGTGAACAGTGCGTACGGGGTTCAATCAGGGAAAGACAAAAAGAGGAGGCACAAAAGGGATTGATTTTTCTTAGGATCTGCTCTTGCTCCAGCAAAGGGAGATTGGCCTTTGAGGGGATGAAGGATGCAAGCTATGAAATTCATCTTCCCTCTGCGGGGCAGGCACCAGAGGTGAAGGCCAAAAAGGGCAGTCATGTCTGAAGTCCCACAGTAAAACCAAGTAGCAACCAGATTTACCGCTGTAAACAAAATATCAGGGTTTTCTTCTCCCAGTCTGAAATGACAAAACCACTTCCAAATGGTGCCATCTCGCATGAAACAAAATTATAAAATAAATGTGTCAGATACATCAAAACATTTGGTTTGAATACATTCAATTTTAATGCGATTTTTAAATGAAAAAAAATGATATAAATTAATTTCATTTAAGAAAAACCCAATTGCAAGTGAATGGACTTTTTTTTGTTCCTTCCAACATGATTAAAGTGCTTCATTTCTTTTTTCTTTTCTTTTTTTAACCACATTTTGTTGAAAGGAATACATTTTTTTTTTTCCCAACCATGTCCATTTTGACAAAACACTGAATTCTTTTTCACCCAAAACTGTTGGATTAAATATTTTGGGAACACATTTATGAATAGGAGGAGGCACAGAATCCAGATCTTTTGTCTCCAAGGTTTTCCTTCATTCTAGCAGTCCAGATGGCCTTGCTGCTGTTGGGAAGGTGAGTCTTCCCTGTCCAAGTCCCAGATTCCCTGGTTAGGTGCAAGACACTCTGGGAGATGGTAGATGAGATACCTCCATGCTTGCACTTCTGTGCGGTGTGGATAATGGGTAAATCTGCAATAGGACGCATGTTGTAGGGTTGCTCATTTCTACCCATTCCTGCCTTGATCTCACAGGTGCTTCTCCCATCAGCATGTTAAAATACCCACTGACCTTTCTTTTCAGGGACAACCAGCTCTTGAGCTGCGTGGCAGAAATAGCCCACAACCTCTGTGAGGGTCAGAACAGAGTCCGGGGAGCTGGGAGGTGCTGTGATTGCCCCGTCGATAGTTGCAGAGATGGAGAAGGAGCTGGAGAAAGAAAGAGCATGGGGAAGGAGGAGCTAGTGATGCTCACTGGAGGTGCATTGCTTCTGACTGTCCGCACATGAGCTGATGCACAAGCAAGTAACACATGCATCTAACACCTGCCTTTTACTGTATTGTCCATTCAGCCTTGGCCTGCCTCCGCTGAATTAACCTGAGCACAGCAAATCGTTCCAGTTCATCTGTGTGGATGTGTATACACCTACTCTCTCCCCCTCTTTCTGTCATCAATACACATGAATTCAGGAAGGTGTTTGTGTGTGCGAGCAGTTGCTTTAAAGAAGCCAATGTGGAAAGCAATGCAGAAGAGCACTTAGTATTTGATACAGGGGTGTAGGTTGTAGCTGTGTCGGTCTAAGGACACAGGCAGACAAGATTCCTTGGGTAAATCCGATACCTTTTATTAGACCAACTCAATTAGTTGAGAACTTTCTTTGCAAGCTTTCAGGTATAAATACCCTTCGTCAGACTGAGGAAGCATCTGCAGTCGGTGTGTGCTTTTGATAGGAGCTTTTGTGTTGTGAACACAATGCATCGTTTCCATGTCACAGATGCTCCTCCCAAAAGGAGGATGATACAGATATAAAGAGACAATGAACTGTATTTTCCTTTAGGGCAGTGGTTCTCAAACATCCTGGGGTGCTGTGACATCCGTTAAAGGGTGATGCGGGGTGTCACACAACATAAGTCAGTGGTTTTCAATTTGTGGTCCATGGACCTTCTGTCTAAAGGGTCTGTGAAGGATGGCTCTGATCCATCAAAAGGATGTGAATTCCCACACTTACAGTTCAAAGGGGTCTGCACCTCCATTTGAAATTTCCAAAAGGGCTCTGTACCTCCATTCAACTTTTTTAGGGGCCTGCAAATGAAAAAGGGTTGAAAACCACTGATATATGCAAGCACCTCCACACCATTCACAAGATAAAACCAGAGGTTTCAACTAAAACCCCGCTGTTTCAAAACCGTTCTGCCCTGCTGTGCTTTTCCTGAGTCCTTTGCAACACAATCATTGCTCTATTATTTTTCTGAAGTCAAGAAATGAGTGAGTGCTATGAGCTGGCATTTTCCATGGGACCTTGAGTCTATCAAGAGGTGCCTTGAGTTAAAAAGGTTGAGCACTAGTGCTTTAGGGCAGGGGTGGGCTACCTGTGGTCCACATATCACAAGTGTCATGGGCAGCATCTTTGTGTGGCCAAAGGGAAGGGAGAGGCAAGTAGCAGAAAGCAGAGCAGCATATCAAGCAGGGAGCGTGAAGCAGGAGTAAAAAAGCAGAGCAGTAGAGTAGGGAAGGGGAGCAGTGTGGCACTTGGGGAGACTGTGGGGTTAATTAGTGGTGCACCTACCAAAAATGTTGGCCCCCATTGATTTAGGGGATGCTCTCAGCTGCCTGCTACACTGGTTCCTTCATTGGCTTGGCTCTTCCAAAGTGCAGTTCCAGAGACATGAAAGGCAGAGTCTGTTCAGTGCTAGGGTGTAGTCACTTCTCGCCCTTCTGGGCTAAGATCAGGTGCAGTTGCCTTAAACTCCAGTGCACCATCCAGTTTCACAGAATATGCCTGCAATGACTGCAGCATAAAGGAGACATATTATGAAGACATGCAAGGTACGGTACGTGTATGTAGTCAAAGACAATCCCTGCCCCAATAACCTTACAATTTGCATAGACAGTACAGGTCAAGGATGTACTCTTCTTATTCCACCACTGGCCCTGAGGCTATAGAAGGACTAAGTGACTTGCCCAAGATCACACAGAGAATCTGTAGCAGAGTTGGGAATGGACATCAGGTCTCTTGGCCACTAGTTCACTACCTTAAAGGCAAAACCAGTCTTTTTTTTTCCTTGAGAAAAACTGTCCTATACAGGTGTCCCAGAATTCCCTGGATGGATAGAAAGAGAGGGACTCAGTTGTGAAATCACCCTGTGCTGGAAAAAAAGCTGAAATTATGTGTGAATGCTATATATGGCTACACATATGTAATTTGGGGGCATCATGACAGACTAGATGATCAAGTGGTCTCTTCTGGCCTTAAAACCCATGACACCAGAGCAGAGACCACAAACACTACACACTATATTGCACCAGTAATGGAAGCACTGACAATCAGACTAGCTCAGAGCGAGCAGTACCGTTCGCATGCCAAAAAGCAATCTGTTTCCCTAGGATCGGTGAGTCGCAGCAGGTTCTGCCAGGGTCACCCCATCTGTCAGGTCTTAGAAGGTCTCGCAGAGGCTAAATGATTCCTTGGCAGCCCAGATGGATGAGAAAAGAAGAACAATAACAGGTCCCCAAAGTTCATGCTGTGAATCGAGAAGTGTGTCGGACTTGGACGCGAGTCATAGAATCATAAAAATCATAGACAATGAGATTGGAAGGGACCTGAGGAGGTCACACCTAGTCCAACCCTCTGCCCAAAGCAGGACCAGCCCCAACTACATTATTCCAGCCAAGGCTTTGTGGAGCCAGGTCTCAAAAACCTCCAAGGATGGACAGTCCACCACCTCTCTGAGTAACCTGTTCCAGTGTTTTACTAGCATTCTGCAGATTTTTTTTTTCTTAGCATTTTCTTAGCATTTTGTTGATTATTGGCATTTTGCAGTCATTAGCATTTCGCATGTTCGGTTAGCTAAGAAGCAGGCACTGAGGTGGGCTGAGATCAACTAACCAGTTTCCCTGGTGGGAACCTTTTCCCTTGAAATACAAAACATTTCATTGAGACTAGACGAGATGAGACGAGACGAGATGAGTTAATTAAATAAGCAAGTGGTAGGACCTCACCCAGACTACTGTGTACTGTATTGGTCAGTTATGATCAAGAAAAATGAACTGAAAGGTGAGAAGAAAGACAAACTAGGATGCTTGGGAGACTGGAAAGCCTGGAAGAGCTTGGTTTGCTCAGCCTTGAGAAGCAAAGACTGAGGAAGGCTGTAATTACTTTTTGCAAGCACCTGAGCAGGTGAACAGCAGAGAGAATTGCCCCTACTTCCACTAAAGATCAATTCTGGCACAACATTAAATAGGTGTATAATAACCAGGAACATATTTCAGCTGTAATCTGCAAGCTGCCCAAAGTGGCTGATTTGTAAGCCGCTGCCATGAGGATTAGCGAGGGCAAAACGACTAACCCTTTTTAAGCTGGGTCTTGCTCAGTTTATGAAAGGTGTCGTGTGACTGAGAGCAGAGGACTGCAGTTCATGGCTCAGCACACCTGTCTGCCCCATGCTCCCTCTCTCC
>NW_017728992.1:207097912-207098198 GCF_001723915.1 Gavialis gangeticus
AGGGCAAAACAACTAACCCTTTTTAAGCTGGGTCTTGCTCAGTTTATGAAAGGTGTCGTGTGACTGAGAGCAGAGGACTGCAGTTCATGGCTCAGCACACCTGTCTGCCCCATGCTCCCTCTCTCCTTCAATGCCATTGATAGGAGGAAGCCCAAATAAAATAAAAATGTCAGAATGACACTTTGGCTTCATCAAAGCATCCCAGGCTCCTCGTGTTCCCAGTGAAAATCTGTGCTGACTAGGCACAGTCCCATGGAGCAACAGTGGAGGGTTGTGGGGTCAGCCT
>NW_017728992.1:207108394-207108654 GCF_001723915.1 Gavialis gangeticus
CTGTTGCACTTGAACATTTTTGGCCAGTGCTTGGGCAGGGTTTGACCCTCCATGCAAAATATCTCCAATAAATTCAACCCAGCCTCTTTTTTGCTGCCGTGAAGGCAGCTCGAACAATCCCACCCAGTGACCAAATCCCAGAAGCTGGAAACAGAGACATTTTCTTCTTTACTTCGCCTCCTATCACTTCTCCATCTTCCTCTATCCCAGCTCACAACCCCCCCCCCCACGCACCCTTGAACAGCCCCCGTCTCCAATGC
>NW_017728992.1:207113654-207113983 GCF_001723915.1 Gavialis gangeticus
ACAGCCCCCGTCTCCAATGCCCCCATTGCATGCCTCAGCCCTTGATTCAGAGTTTATGCACCTGGCCTTGCACAACGAGTCCTAATTTAGCTCATGCCTGTTCGTGACGGGCCTTGACAATTTTGAAGGGGAAAAGGGAAAAAAAAAAAACTTGTAAGGATTAGTCTCCCGGTGGGGAATGTGGCAGCCCCAGGTGCCGTCGCCATGGTGTATCGGGGCGGCCCGCCAGCACTTGGGCATGGCGGACATGAACCACCCAGGCATACAAACTTCTACGCGACAAAAAAGCAAAAGCACAACCCATGTCACTGTCAGCAGGCACAGGGAGC
>NW_017728992.1:207118983-207138585 GCF_001723915.1 Gavialis gangeticus
CCGACAGCAGTGGGGGAACAGGCAAGAAGGAGATAAGGTTTCTTTACAATCATCTTCTTGCTTTCCCTTATCTCTCCAAAAACGGCTGAAAGCCGTCTCCCCCCTCCCCACTATTTTTTTCCCACTGCCTTCATGCCTGCTTTGGCCTTCAGAGCTGGGCATCCACAGGTCCCTTTCTTGCAGCACAAGGTGCTGGGTGCAAATGATATGTCTTTTCCCCCTTCCAGAATGGGACGCCTTAGTGACGTGCTTTGTCCCAACTCATGCTCTTATAGATTGACCTTGGTTTCTGCAGACTGACATGTGCATGTGCGGCCGCTGTCAGGGACCTCTTAAGACTTTCATGCAAAGAAGGGAGAGGTTGGACGAATGATGCCTATCAGCCCAACAGGAGGACAAGGGGTTGCCTGCTACTGAGAGATGCAGATACGTGTCCTGATGGATGATTCTTCTTCCTCAGAGCCAGGTGAAGGCGATTCGAGGGTGGAAGACATCGCGGTGCCATGGCTGTGCCGTGGCACCCTGGAATGGGAGCAGCATGGAGGCCGCGTCTCTCAACCCAGTAACAGAGGCAGCAAAAAGGGGGTCTCTTCTCCCTCAAAGGACTTGGTGGGGCAGTAGAAGGAAAGGAGGAGGGAAACTGGGTGATGAGGTACAGGAAGGGGCCATTTCTCCTGAGCCAGGCACTAGAAAACCCAACCTTGCTCCTCAACCTCTCCAGCCAACAGTGAATTGTCTTCCTACAATGCAAGGGGCCCTGCCAGCTGCTTCATGGATGTAGGGAGTATCAACACCTGATTATTACCCACAGGGGAAGAAGCAGAGACACCAATGAAGTAACCTCCACTCCCTAAAGGTGTCTAGAGCTCTTTCTCCTATTGGGAGTGAGACACTTCAACGCCTTTGAGGATCTGGGTCTGATGGGAAGTGCCCAAGGCCACACCGTCAAGCCTGTTGCACCTCCTGAGGCCCAACCTGACGTTTGGCCCATAGGACCTTCCTTCTCTGCTGTTTCCATCAGCAGCCAGAGGGTTATACACTGCTGCCACTCCTTTGCAAGCCACTAGAAAGACATGTTTCATTTTGCCTCTGCCTGAACGTTCGTTTTCCATTGCTGTTGATTCTGTATCCTCAGAAGGACTCAGCTGCCACCAAAAACCATTGACTACAGATGGGGTGGACAACACTTCACCAGGGCAGCTCTTTATAGAGTGCACTTGCTTTCCTTCGGCAGACAAGGTTCTTTGGGTAAATCAGATATCCATATTTATGAGACCAACTCAAATTTGCTTTCCTTCGAGGTTTTGTTCAGCAACAGCTGAGAAACCAGTCCCGGGGATTCCTTCACAGTCTCTTGGTTTGGACACTGATGGAGTGTGACCTAGAATAAGCCATGCCCAGAGAAGGAGGCCAGAGTAGGTATTTGCACTGCCTCTGGGGGGAGTTTTTTCAAACCCTGGACGCTCGCACCATAAAGACCTTTTTTTATGCCGTCTAAATTGACCTTCCTGGAGTTCGTGGCTGTTAGACCTTGTTATCACTTGAGGCACTCTGGTGAACAGCTTTTCTCCCAGGTCCTGATGTACCCCTCTTATATAATTTTAGGCTGTCACCAAGTCCCCCCTGAGCCTTCTCCTCTCCAGACTGAAGAGTCCCAAGTCCCTCAGCCTCTCCTTGTACGGCCTTCCCTGCAGGCCTTGGATCATATGAATGGCTCTCCTCTGGACTCTCTCAAGCTTCTCCACATCCTTCCTGAAGTGGGGGCCCAGTACTGGGCACAGTACTCCAGCTGCAGTCTCACTAGGGCTGAGTAAAGCGGGATGATGACTTCCCTGGTTTTGCTTGAGATGCATCAGTGGATACACACCAGAGTTCGGTTAGCTCTGCCAGCCACAGCATCACATTGGTGACTCATATTCATCTTGTGATCAATCAAGACCCCCAAGTCCCTTTCGGCCATGGTACTAGCAAGCGTAACGCTGCTGAGCCTGTATGTATGGTGAGGGTTCTTCCTACCGAGATGCAGCACCTTGCACTTCTCTGCATTGAAGGCCATCCGGTTTTGATCGGCTTACTTTGAGAGTGTGTCCAAGTCAGCCTGTATCCCCAGCCTGTCCTGTGGTGTGACCGCCCTCCCCCAGAATTTGGTATCATCTGCAAACTTGGCGAGTTCACATCCGACTTCCAAATCCAGATCATTAATGAAGATGTTAAAGAGTACCTGAGGGACTCTACTGGTCACCCTGCATCATGTTTATTTGCTTCCTTCAACTAGTTCTCTTTGGGTCTGACCCCATACACAGTTGCCTAGCCATTGGACTGTATGATGATCGAGGCCACATTTCCCCAGCTTAACCATGAGGACATCATTGGGAACTAGGTCAAAGGCCTTCTTGAAGTCCAGATATACAATGCCCATATCATGTCGCTTGTCCAGGGCACATGTTACCTGGTCATGGAAGGCAATGAGGTTGGTCAGGCAAGACCTACCAGTTGGCTGGCATTCAGATGCTTGCCTTCTGTCAGTTTGGTGTTGATGGATCCCTTGACAATTTTCTTGAGGATTTTTACAGAGACAGATATCAGACTGATTGTTCTATAGCTCCTGAGTCATCTCTCCTCCCTTTCTTGTAGATAGGGACTGCCTTGCTCGCTAGGTCTGCCCCATTAGCTGGTACCAGATCAAGTAATGCCTCTCGCCTAGTCAGGCCATAGACCTCCTGAGTTAGGCAGAGGTCATCGATGCATGTGAGGAAGCTACACAACCTGTCAGATTTGGCCATGCACTCATCCCAAGAGATATCAGGGAAGTTGAAGTCCCCCATGATGATCATGGATTGGGAGCCTGCAGCCTCAATCAGGTCCCTATTGAATTCCTGATCTAGGTCTTCCTCTTGGTGGGGAGATCTGTAGTAGGCTCCTACGAGTACGTCAGCCTCCCTATGTTCTTGTATCTTGAACCAAAGGGTCTCAAGATGCCCTTCTTGGTTTGGAAACTCAATCTGCAGGGAGGTGAGCTGATCCTTGATGTAGAGAGCTACACCCCTGCCCCTCTACCCAACCCAGTCTCTCCTATACAGGTTATAGCCCTCTATTGTCACCGACCAATCATAGGTGGAGTCCCACCAGGTCTCTGTAATTCCTACCAGGTCATAATAATTTTCACATAGGAGAAGGGCCAGTTCCTCATGTTTATTTCCCAAGCTCCTGGCATTTGTGTACAGGCAGTTAAGTCTGCCATGAGCAGCCCAATTTTTTCCCTGAGGGGTGAAGCAGGACCTTTCCATGGGTTGTCTCCCTTGGGCTGCCCAAATTATTGGTAGTGCAGCTGACATGACCTGGGCTGGAAATGTTAGTGGGCTGCCCGTCCCACACCAGTCTCAGTTTAAAGCCCTGTCAAGGAGGTCAGTCATTTTGGACGAGAAGAGCTTCTTCCCTTTCCAGGTGAGGTGGAGGTCATCCCTTCCCAACAGTCTGCTCTCTCTGAAGTGTGGACCATGGTTGAGGAAACCAAACCCCTCGCGATGGCACCATCGCCGGAGTCTTCTATTCACCTTCCCAATTCACCTATCCCTCCGGATCTCAGGTCCTGCAATAGGGAGGACTGAAGAGAAAACTACCTGTGCCCCCAGACCCTTGAGCCCAGCTCCCAGAGCCCTGTAGTCACACATGACCTGGCTCTTTGGGTAAATGTGATATCTTTTATTAAACCAACTAATAGTTGGAAAAATTGTTCTTTACAAGTTTTCAGGTACAAACACCCATCTTCAGGCATAGGGAGTCTTCTGGTGTTTGTGCGCTCTCCTAGATGGAATAGAAACTTAAGCCAATGTGCAAAATGTAGGTCTGTGAAAATACAAATGCATGGCAGGGAGGATCAGAGATGATGGTAGTTAATAGCTAGGGGGTGAGAAAGAGGGGAAGGTTGACCTGGTGGTAGAATATAGCTGGTAAAGTGTAGAGAGGTTTCCTGGGGTTCTTGGAGGGCAGGCAGGTTATAATGTGCCATAAAACCGATGTCTACATTTAGTCCATGATTTTTGATAGCCAGTAGATTTATGAAGTGAAGTTCATAGGCTTATCTATGAAAGGTCATTTGTAAATTCCCTTTGAGCATTGCAACTAAGAGATTGAAGACAGAGGATTGCCTT
This sequence comes from Gavialis gangeticus, assembly GCF_001723915.1. NCBI lineage: Eukaryota > Metazoa > Chordata > Crocodylia > Gavialidae > Gavialis > Gavialis gangeticus. The sequence continues at coordinate 207,123,135 of NW_017728992.1, forward strand.
GTGAGACGTGCAAACCCACAGGTCATTGGGTATTTTTGTCTTTTATAGATTCTCGGTGTGTGTTCATTCTGGTATGCGACTGTTTGGTTTCTCCTACATAGTTTCCACCCAGGCATTCAGGGCATGGGATGAGATATATTACATTTCTGGAGGTGCAGGTAGGTTAGGGTTTGGGTTACCTTCCCAGGAGAAGTTTACTCACCTGGGAGATCATTTACACTAATGGGTCATTACTCTACACACCCCACCTGACAGAGACTGGGAGGGAATTTGAAAAGCTCCTGCTGGACCATCTTAGCTGTCTTCGAAGCTGGCTGCTGGTAGACTGTGAGAATAGTGGTCCATCTGCTTGTAACTTGCTGGTGACAGGCCAAATGGGAAACATGGATGCTGAGTTTTCCATGTGCCATCTGAAGTTATCATAACAGCCACAGCATCAGACCTTCTCCTAATGCACACGGCTCCTCTACACATCTCTTTGCACTTGCACAAATAGAGGTGAGTGCCATCGTGACTTACCCAGCAAGCTTGTGCTGGATTAGACCCCAGGTCCCCTGGACCTATGGGAAATGTTGACCCACTGGAGCACACTCACATTGAGGAAAGGAGAGCAGCTTTTCTCACCCATCTGCTCAGTACCTTGCAATGTGGGCACTAGGAGAACAGCAAGGGGATGTCCTCACTGTGAGCTGATCCTGGGCTCTTCCCTGGGTTTATGTCCATATCTGCTGCCCAAACTCACACACAACCCATTTTCTTGGACTTATGTGTGCTTTTGGATCTCAGGTTGCTCCTCGGGACTGGAGCTGAATTAAAGCTAAGGCTTCTCTTTAAGGCAGGTTTTGATCCTCTTTATAAGTGAGGGTGATGGCTTTCACAGTCATCCCATTCCCGTCTTTGCAACTGTAAAGGGTATAATGAATGCTCCTTCCTAGAGGTGCTCTGTAATCCAAGTACACCTTCATGAGCAAGAGCAGCTGAGGGCAAGGGGTTCCTGAGACAGCGGGAACAGAAATGACAGATGCTTGTGGCTGGGGTACGTGCTCCAAAGCCCAGTTGTCACACACTCTTCAGGGTTAACTTTCCCTTTGAGGATGCAACTCAGCCTAGTGCAATGGCCTTGTAGGAAGTGTGGGGTGCTTTCACAGATCTGTTACCATAAAACACTAGGCTTCCTTCATTAGTTTGCTATTATAGGTTCACTCTTGGAATGGGACAAATTTTTATTCAAACTGATACAAAAATGACCTGGGGATTGCCACTAATGAGCAAGGCTCAGGGACTTGGTTTTACCTGTTGATTGAACTAACACAAATCTCATGAGGTTCAAGTGCAAAGTGCTGCACTTAGGAGGGAACAATCTCAGCTTGGGGGTGACGGGCTGGGCAGCAGCTCTGCAGAGAAGGACCTGGGTGTGACAGAGGACAAGAAGCTGAACAGGAGCCAGCAGTGTGTCCTTGGTGCCAAGAAGGCGAATGGCATCCTGGGCTGCATTGGCAGGAGCGTCACCATTAGATCAAGGGCAGTGATTCTTCCCTCTATTCAACACGGGGGAGGCCACATCTGGAGTCCTGTGTCCAGCTGTGGGCCCCCACTACAGAAAGGATGTGAAGAAGTTGGAGAGAGTCCAGTGGAGAACAATGGAAATGGTTGTGGGGCTGGGGGACAGGACTGGTGAGGACAGGCTGAGGGAACTGGGCTGATTTACTCTGCAGAAGAAAAGACCAAGGGGTATCGAATAGCAGCCTTCACCTCCCTGCAGGGGGGCTGCAAAGAGGATGGAGCTGGGCTGTTCTCAGTGGGGACAGATGGCAGGACAAGGAGCAATGGGCTCAAGCTGCAGCAAGGGAAGTTGAAGTTAAATATTAAGAAAACCCTTCTCATGAGGAGGGTGGTGAAGCACTGGAACAGGTTACTCAGAGAGGTGGTGGAGTCTCCATCCTTGGAGGTATTGAAGACCTGGGTAGGCAAAGCCTTGGCTGGGATGATGTAGTTGGGGCTGGTCCTGCTTTGAGCAGGGGGTTGGACTAGATGTGACCTCCTGGGGTCCCTTCCAACCCTCATTTTCTATGATTCTCTCTGCTGAAATAGCTGAAAGAGATTTGGGGCTTAAAACAAAGCTTCTTTTAAAAGAAAAATAAAGGTAAATCTCATCTTTGTAAGCTTAAAAAAATTCATATTCTGGTGAACAACTCAAAGGAGATAAGAGCCAAGATGCATACCTTGCTCCCTCGTTGAACCAGGCAGAAGGAGACTCCCAGACACAAGTCAGGCATACTCCCTTTTTCATTGCCTCTCTCTATTCATCATTTTCTCAGGAAGAGAGGGAAGGAAAAAGGACCTCACTCCTCATACATTTTCCTCCGATCCTTTGAAACACCATGTGTCACATACAGCCAACTTGCTAGTTGTGATTTAATGTTCTGGGTTTCTTTCTGCCATCTCCCATACCTGGAACTTAGTTTTCCAGGCCTAGCAAGTCCACATTTGCTGGAAGAGGGTGGGCCATTTATAATAACAGCAACTGAGGTGGTGGCCTTAAATCCAAGCAAGGTGTTCGGAGTGAAGCAACAACTGTTCTGAGAATTATATTATTGTTAATTGATAATTCTGGGAATTATTTTATTGTTAGTTGGGATTATAGCAGACCTGAGCATCTCAGGAGCCACATGGTGTTTTTATTAAGGCCCCTAACTCTTGTCAGAACAACACATTTCCAGCAAGTAGGCCTGATGCATCCAGACGTGATCTCAGTTGGCAGGGGAGAGAGGAGATAGCAATTATAAGCCAGTTCTTCTGCTATCAATTGCAAGCAAAACAAGGAAAAAAGACAAGATGATACAGAATTCAATCAATACAGAATTAGCCGATCAGAATATAATGAATGCCCATCAACATGATATTATGGAAAATAGGGCTTGTCAAACCGACCTGATTTCAATTTTTGATGAGATAACAAGTTTCGTTGATAACGGCAACTGCGTAGATGCAACAGACTTGGGTTTTTGTAAGGCGTTTGATTTAATGCTGCATGACATGCTGATTAAAAAAAATTAGTGCTTCAGAATGTCAGATGGAATAATGATTGGCTAAATGACAGCTCTTCAAAAGAAACTGGCACTGAACAAGCACCGTCTTAGGTGTGGGTTTGTAGCAGGTGCCACCAGGATCAGGACAAGGCCTGGCGCTACTCAGTGTTTTTATCAGTGATGTGGCAGTAACTAAGAAAAATCTGATCAAAGGTATGGATGATGTAAAAAGTGGGAGACTAATGAGAGGGACAGAGCTGTCATTCAGAGTGATCTGCATTACTTGGTCTGCTGGGTCCATCCAAGCAAATGCTTCTTAATACCCCCTTAATTATGCACCTCAGAACAAGTAATGCCTACTGAATGGGGAATCGTGTCCTGGAAAGCAGGAGGATTTAGAGGTCACAGTGGACAAGCTGCTCAACATGGGCTCTCAGCAAGAAGGACTATTGTGATCCCTGGAGATTTGCAGAGATAGGGCAGACTTCTAGGTCTGCATGTATGGCATCAGTGAGACCCATCCTGGAACTTGCAGACCATTCTGGTGCCAATGTATTAAAAAGGATGTTGAAAAACTAGAGAGGATGATGGAAGAAGAAACATCTGATGGTCAAGTTATCTTATCTTATTAGAAGGAAGTGGTGTTTTGCTTGCAAGGTATCACGATGACTTTGATTGCAAAGTAATCTCATGGGAAGAAAATACCAGCTATGAAACAGGGTCCTTCACCTGGTCAAGGAAGGCATAAGAAAAATCCAGTAGAAGTTGGTTAAAGCCGGACACATTCAATTTAGGAATAAGGCACAGGTTTTTGAAAGTGAGGATGATTAGCCACTAGAATAACATAACAAGGGAAGTGATATAGCCAAAAAATAAATACAAAAAATACAAAATAGAAGAATAACACAGATCCATGAAAGAGAATCTGTTCTGCAACAGCTGGTATTGGGGGATTTTTTTCATGTGAAATGAGTTAGTCGTGCCTCTTTCTGCAGTCAACATTTTCCTTTGGGACATCATCCTTTAGGATACTGTGTGCCTTCAACACCCACTGGTGCCAGCTGGAGCCAATGTTACTCAGCTCTTGGCAAGACCATCTCCTTAGTAGATCTGTTGTTTCACCTTCCTCAGTCAACTGTGAGCCAGCTCCTCACTCCAGAGTTAGGAGGAGTCATGATACATATGGGACCATCTTCACGTAAGTCAGAAAGTTGAAGCCTTGAGCACCCCCGAGCCTGGGTCATGCATCCTAGGGTTGTGTTCAGAACAGCTGTTTCTGCAGGTGATTCTGCCCCCACCTGAGAGGAGACCATGATGACCACCTCCATGTCACTACCCTTCCTTCAGACCCTGTAAGGGCACTTCATGGTTCTAGGATCCATGTACATTTGGAAGACCTCTGTGACATGCATCTCCTCCTTCTAGTCACATGTGGTTTAAGTCACAGACATTGACTAGGACTGATGAAAAGGGGCCAAGCAGGATCAGGGCCAGTGTGGAGACACAATTCCATTATAGCTGGTTGGCCAACAGAAGTATAGTGAGTTCATGGGGTCCCGAAAGAGATGAGCAGTTCAGAGACAATCTCAGGGTTTTCCGTCAAATCAGGCTGAAAGTTTCATAGTTTCCTAGATGTTAGGGGCTGGAAGGGACCTTACAAGATCATCGGGTCCAGCCCCCCCGCGCTTGGGCAGGAAAAAAGACTGCTGGGGTCAGATGACCCAGCAAGGTGGGCGTCAAGATGCTTTTTGAAGATCATTGTTATGAAGTGAATGATTACCAAATAAAACATAGGGAGAGCAAATATTTTGGGTTTTTTTCCCCCAGTGTCCCAACAGAGACATCCTTGACAGCTCACGAGACCTCTCCTTGATCTTTGGAAATGGTGTTGCTTGCACACAATGGCTATTTCCCACCAAGACTTGGGAAAGCTTACCTATATGATTTCCTGGATTGACTGCCTGTCTCTACATCCCATGCACTCTCCAATCATAGAAAGAGAAACTGCATGGAGAACTAATTGCCAGCCTTGTCCCTCTGTGTAGAGAGGTTGGGAAGCTACTGACCACTCATGAAACTATTGTCATGGGCTCTACAGCAAGGGTCAACAAGAAGGCCCATTACAAACAAACTCCAGGCCACTTTCCCAAGACCATTTCCTTGTCTCTCAGCCACAAAGACCCCATCTATGGATTATTGACCCAAGAGATATTGATCCAAGAGATTTTTTTTTTGATCCAACATTGCAGAAAGGGCATAGATCATGGGTGGTCCTAAACAGCAAATATATACATCTGTGCTCAGAACAGACCACATTGCTGTCTGCCTCCTAACCCTAACAAGCTGCTGTATGGGCAGTTTCTTAGGACCCATCTCCAAGTTTCCTGATAATCTGTGATCTTTCTGCTGTGACAACCTTTAAACCTACCATTTTATACCAGTTATGAGGTAGGTACCTCCCTATTAGGAGTTGCACTCTGCCTGATGACTTCATTTTATAAAGGCCTTCGGATAGTAACAGCTTTCGACAACTGTTCATGTCTGTAGAGGATGAGAGCCGGGTAGCAGAAGTGAGAGACTATACCCTTCTCAGTCATCCAACCTTCTTCATATTGTCATCTAATGAGCTCCCCTGGATGCTATATTTGAGGAGAAAACATGCCTCTCAGCACAATAACTCTTACGGAGGTGCTTTTCCTCCTTTTATGCTCTATGCCCCTGTTATTTATGCTATACTAAAAGCAGAAATTTGCATTGATATGTCTGGTGCTGTCTGACAGATGCTCTGTCTAATTTATGCCATCCCTGGAAAATGGGTTGGTTTATTATTTTATGTCCTGAACTAGAAATGTTTTATACTGGAAATAGCGGTGAGCTGGAATAAAAAAGCAAGATAGATGTGTAGTCATAAAGGACCTTAACTCTGACCTACAAAATGCAGGTGTTAGCTTCGTCAGCACATACATTTTCTCTCTCTCTGCATACAGGCACACACATATACATGCATGCATGTACATGCACACACATTAAATATATGCAAATAAAATATCACATGTTATTACATTATGATACATTATAGTAAATGCATGCATTTGTATATTAAATGCACAGAATTCCACCAAAAAGCTTATGATTGCAAAGGAAAGCATTCAAACATTCAGAAATGTGAGGAATTAGGATTGTCTCAACATCCCCCATTCATCCTTCTTTTGGGTATGCATGATGATAGATCTTAATTACAGGTTGTGTGCCAGGTTTTCCCTAGACACCATGCCTGAGACAGTGCCCAGAACAGATAACCTTGGAAGGCAGACACTGGGTCTCTGGATTCAGTGCATTTTATCAGATCCACCTAGTATCTTATCTTTAATATAATGGTCAACATCAGATGCCTCAAAGTAAGTTCAAACAAGTCTTCCATAGGAAAGTGCTCATAAGAAAAGTGTTACCTGACCCCATTAGTCTCAGAGGAGACTTCTCCAGGAGATAAGTGGCATATTGGCCTTCTGCAAGAAGGGTGATTTTCATGTTAGAGTCATAGAAAATGAGGGTTGAAGGGACCTCAGGGAATCACATCTAGTCCAACCTCCTGCTCAAAGCAGGACCAGCCCCAACTACATCATCCCACCCAAGGCTTTGTCTACCTGGTTCTTCAAAACCTTCAAGGATGGAGAGTCCGCAACTTCTCTAGGTAACCTGTTCCAGGACTTCACTACCATCCTCATGAAAGAGGTTTTCTTAATATCCCATTTAAACTTCCCTTGCTGCAACTAGAGCCCATTGCTCCCTTTCCTGTCATCTACCACTGAGAACAGCCCAGCTCCATCCTCTTTGCAACCCCCCTGCAGAGAGCTAAACACTGCTATCAACACCGCCCCCCCCAGTCTCATCTTCTGCAAACTAAGTAAGCCCAGTTCTCTCATCCTTTCCTCACAAGTCATGTTCCTCCTAATCATCTTCTGTCTTTGGCTCAATTGTCTTCCCCTAACTGAGACTTTAAGCCAGTGATTCTCAACCTTTGTAGACTCAGGGCATCCCTTGTTAGACTTGAGGCACCCCTTGGGAAAAGCCAGCTCTTAGTTCTCACTCATTTTTGGCTACAGGAAAATAATAGAGCAATTGTTCTATTTGTATGGATAATCATATCCCAATTAACTTATGCTTGTAGCATATAACCAAGGACAGAACTTGGCCTTTTGCACTACATTCAAATCGAAATGTTTCTCCAGGGCCTAGCATATTAAAATGAGTCAAAGAGACAGATAACCAGATAATCTGATCTATCCTGTCTGGAGCCAAAATACATGTCAGACAGGCACCAAAATTCGAGGAGACTGAATGAATCATCTGTATGAAATACATCCCAAATACAGTGGCGGCAAAAAGGAGCACTGTCTGCTTGGTAATTTATTGCAATTGTTGCAAGGAACTCATCAGAAAGACCACAGCAGGTCAGAAAGTATTTAACACTATGGATCCCTCTTTAAAATCTTTCGGTTTATCTTGTGAATCATGTTGGTACAGTGTTCACTCTCTCCCTCTTTCATATGGCATCAAATATCAACTTCCACATCTCTGAGCTACTGTCTGGCGTTACCGCTCAAAGTGTGGATCCTATCAATCCCATCTGGGCATCTGTAAAGACTGCAGCTTTCAATGAAGTGCTGTGCTGTTCTTCGGATGCTGCATTCACTCAGGGAGCTCTCCAAGATGTTCATCTTGGGAAGTGTTGTTTTAAAGCATCTGCATCCAGATCTCAGCCTGTTCAGCTTGACCCACACTTCTGTCAAGGTCATGCCCAATAGGGGATTTGTTTGGTGCTGGTATAAAACACTGTAGGAATAGGCCTGACCTTTCCCAGTCGTCCGCCCACTCCACTGTTGCCCAGAGGTTTGGTTCAGCATCCCTTTCTCTTCCAGGAGCTTGTGGGCTTCAGGTGTAAACCATTTATGACTTTTATGCTTCTTAAGCCTCCATCTGTTTGGGTCTTCATTTATCAATTGGTGATTTTCGTCATTGATTTTTGATTTTCGTCATTGCTCTTTCAATTTTGATTTTCATCATCTCTTGCCTCTGTGCCTGTAATGATGTTAGGGTCCATCTTCCAATATCACTCCGTCTACCACCCGAGACTACAGGGAGTGTCTAAGTTGTTCAGCCTGTTATGAGTCTCAGCAAACTGTTAAGTACAGCATCGAGCTTTTTAGTGTGACCGCTTCTGGGCCATACAGGGGCTCGATATGCTTCTGGGGTGCACACAATTGTGAGTGCAATGATTTGAAGTTGGCACCCCATGTCACACTGGCTAAACATCTTATGGCGGAGACTTTACTGCTGACCTTGAATGTGATGTTTATAGATGGGAGAACAGACTAATATGACTCGTGGCTGAGAATCACTGCTCTGAGCAAAGACCCGGTCTGCCTCTGTGCGTTGTACAGTGCCCATAACCCTGGCATGGTTCAGAGAGTCAGGAATAATAATTAATAGCATCACTGTTACCTGCCTTGTGCCTGTTTTCTAGCAAGGTCAGTGACATCAAGGACCATTCGTATAATCTCCTCCAGCAGCACGGAAAGCGTGTTTGAAGCTATCGTGCAGCAGATCTCAGCGTCTCGATCACCTCTTGCTTTCGAACATTGCCCTTGGCTTCTGTCTTCTCTGCTGTCTATGAGGTCCCAAGAGCAGAGGCCAAAAGCCTTTTCAATGTAGATTTTTTCTTTTTGATTAACAGCGAGAAGGTCATAACTGCCAGGGGTGTTTCTGGGAGCAGCGGCTATCCTTCAGTGATTTTTTAAATATGTGTGTGTATATATGTGTGTGTATGTATATGTATATAATTTAAATTAATTACAAAAGGGGCTGTTTGCTATTGTAGACCTTTCCAATTAGATGCATAAAAGTTCCCTTTCTCCACTCACCCTGGCTACAAGTGCAAAGTGTAGCCTTTGCACTCAGTACTAAAGAGGAATAAAGGTCACTCTCATTTATATCTCCGTGTCTGGCGGCGATGACATTGGAAGCCCATTACTATTTTATTTTTTTTTAATTCTGTTAAATGAATATTAGCCATTAATTATCTGCTGCTTCCTTCCATGGCAGTGTTTATCAGTAAAGCATCTAATGTGGAGACAAATTATGCTAATTCCCTTCTGAGAACGATTAGATAGATGGTTTTTCTTTTTTCTTTTTTTTCCCCTTTTTTCTTTCCCCAGGGATTGATCTTGTCTGACCTCTAAAACATACTAACTTAGCATTCTGTCTTCAAACAGCTTTGCAAAGAGGATAAAGATGGAAGCAGGCAGACATATGGTGCACACGAGCCTAATTCAGGCGTAGAAGCTCATCCCCGGCAGATGGAAATGGCTGTTTGAGTACCTTGGTTAGAGTGCTGCCTTTAAAACTTACCTCCTTTTTATTTCTCTCTGTCATCGGCTTAGTTAATTAGCAGCTCCAAGGCAAAACCGCGCTCTGCTTAGACTCTGTATGCAAATTTATTTTCCACCAGTGTCCCCTCTTCCCCAATCCATCTGCCAGTTTAGATGACAAACTGATTACTTTAATAGCAGTACATGTAAAATATGCCCAGGCTGTTGTGACTGCTAATGCAGGAGGGGCAAAGTCCTGGCTGGGGAAAGGCCTTTTAAAGAGAAGTAGCAGCATGAGGATAATTGAGCCTTGAGATCAGTCAGAAGGGTTAGTCCTTCTGCTCTTCCCTAGTTGGTATCTGCTCTGTAAATCACACCTTTTCTCTTTGGATTACAGTTACATCTAGATGTCCCATTCACCCTGAACTCCAGGAGACACTGGTATGTGTTACAAGAGACAGTCCATGCACCAAAGATTGCAGTCTCCATAAAAAAGCCACAAGCATAAATTAAAACAAACAAACAAACAAAAACACCCCTTTCTCTCTGTTTTATCAAGAGAAAGCTGGGACACGGAAATAAATGACTTACCCAATGTTACAGAATGAGCAGATTCAAGACTTGAATATAGTTCTTCCTGGCTCCATGTCTGTCTTAGCCTTGAGATCGACCGTCTGAAGGCAGAAAGTGGGGCTGGCATGAAGGCTCCAGGGGAAATGTATTCTGAATGGTAAGGGACTGTTCACTGGAGAAAGCAAAGATACCCACTGCAAGCAAACTAAACGCAACTTGGGGTACCTGATGCATAAAGAAAGATAATTCACTAATTACATCTCACTGCATCTCTTGGTTATACCAAGCTAGTGAGGCACAGAGCTAGTCCTTAACAGAGCTTCTACCTTCCCTTGGCCATGCTAGGGGACTGGGGGACATGACTTGTGGGGAGAGGCTAAGGAAACTGGGTTTATTTAGGCTGCAAAAGAGAAGACTGAGGCAGGGTAAATCACAGTTTTCAACTCCCTGAAGGGTGTTGGCACTGGATTTATGACCCAGATACCTTGTTCTGGGTGGACCCAAAACCCTCAGACCGACCACGACCTTTCCATTCGATAACAGGCAAATTTTGTTGATATGCAATGATAGCAGATAAGAATAATACAAACAATTCTACATCCACCAGTCCTAGAGCCGTCTTCAGAGTCCAGGTACACCTGGCCAGGACACAAACTTCACTCTGGGGGTCCCTTTTGAATGTCAGATGTGAGCAGCCTGGAGGTCCAAGGTGGAGGCTCACCCCAGTGAGGTGCATGAGATGGGCTACTGGTGTGTCCTCTATCCATGGTGCCTCAGGTTCCCCGTTTAGGAACCCCTTGTTGCTCTAACATCCCTTCTTTTGTATTCTTTTCCCTCCTGATGACTCTTCATCCATGGGAATCACTGATCGGTCTTTCTTTGGTCATCACACTGTCCATGTGCTGTCCTGTCAGCATATTCCTTTGTTTCACAAGCCCATCACATGCACTCATCCTAATTTAGTCTGTTCCCCACAAACTCGAAAGCCCAAGAGCTCTGCCATTGGGCGCTGGGACCTGCTGCCACCTTATCTCATGTCATGGAAGGGTATGGAACATGCCTACAATTTCCCAGACCATGCGTCTATCCCTGTCTGCCTTGTAGGCTGTGAAACTGTGTGACAACCAGGCTTTTAGAAATCTGTTAACCCTTGCTGTCGCCCTGGCCCATTGTTCTAATGCATATCTACTTTACCTATTAGCCAATTCCCAAAAGCAAACCTCTAAATGCCATTTTCTAGCCATCAAAGGGTGGTTGCAAGGAGGATGGAGTTCTCAGTGTTGGCAGATGAAAGAACAAGGCGCAATGGTTCTCAAGTTGCAACAAGGGAAGTTTAGGTTGGATATTACAAAAAAAAATTCTTACCAGGAGGGTAGTAAAGCACTGGATCAGGCTCCTCAGAGATGATGTGGACCCTCCATCCTTGGAGGTTTTGAAGACTCAGGTAGACAAAGCCTTGGCTGGGATGATGTAGTTGGGGCTGGTCCTGCTTGGAGCAGGAGGTTGGACTAGACGTGACCTCCCGAGGTTCCTTGTAACCCTCATTTTCTATGATTCTGTGTTTCTCAGTGTTTTGCAACATCAAAAATCATTATCATTTTAGCTCCATTCCCCTTTTAGATCTAGCGACACTGCAGACCTAACTCCTCCCTGCCTTCAAAGGAGTGGCACCATTGTTTTCAGAAGCAGCATCCATCCCCTAAGCACATGAGACAATATATTTTACTCTCATCTTTCAGCCTAGTGCAGAAACCACAATTGTTTGACTTCATAAATCCTCTTTAAAGATGCTTCCAATAAATTACCAAGCAGACAGTGCTCCTTTTTGCCGCCACTGTATTTGGGATGTATTTCATACAGATGATTCATTCAGTCTCCTCGAATTTTGGTGCCTGTCTGACATGTATTTTGGCTCCAGACAGGATAGATCAGATTATCTGGTTATCTGTCTCTTTGACTCATTTTAATATGCTAGGCCCTGGAGAAACAGCTCAATTTGAATGTAGTGCAAAAGGCCAAGCTCTGTCTTTGGTTATATTCTACAAGCATAAGTTCATTGGGATATGATTATCCATACATGACTCTGCCCTTAGCAAGACCTATGCAGCTTCAACTGATATCAGAGGACACTGGGTACTCATTGGTGGAATTTATTCTGCTGTAAGAGTGATTGGCATGCAGAATTTTTAAATTGAAGCAAGGGAAATTTAGGTTGGATTTCAGGAGGAACATCTTCAGTATGAAAGGGGCTTAAGCACTGAAAGAGGCTGACCAGGGAGTTTGTGGAATATCCATCCTGTCTAAGGGCACGTTAGACAAACATTTAGTTGGGATGGTTTAGTCAGGCATGGCCCTGCCTTGAATCAGAATTGTAGAAAATGAGGCTTGAAGGGACCTCAGGAGGTCGCATCTAGTCCAACCCCCTGCCCAAAACAGGACCAGCCCCAGCTACATCATCCCAGCCAAGGCTTTGTCTACCTGGGTCTTAAAAACCCCCAAGGATGGAGATCCCACAACCTCTCTGGGGAGCCTGCTCCAGTGCTTCACTACCTGTTTAGGGAGATTTTTTTCCCTAATATCTAACCTCAACTTCCCTTGCTGCAGCTTGAGACCATTGCTCCTTATTCTGTTGAGTTGAGCTGGGTGACTCTTCCAGCCCTAGTTTTCTATGAGTCTATGCTGGCACTAGGCTTAAGCTCAGGTTTTTCTTCCTGTGCTGTTTACTATGGAAACCCCACAGCCACTACAGGGATAGCACACACACTTTCTTCTTTCTAAAGCATTGGCTTTAAAATACCGTGCAAATCGAAAATGTTGTTGCATTTAGCAGTATAACACCAACCTATTTTTCTCCTCAGGAATCAGCCCCCAAGCATGGTTCACAGATTCACAGAAGTTTAGTGCTGGAAGGGACCTTCTGAGATCATTAGGTCCAGCTCCCCTGCTCTGGGCAGGAAAGACTGCTGGGGTCAAATAGCCCCAGCAAGGTGTGCATCCAGGCTCCTTCTAAAGATCTCCAGGGTAGGTGACTGCACCACCCCCACTGGGTGTCTATTCTGTACTATTTCTGCTGTCTTTTTCTCTTGATGGTGTCTCTTTCTGCACTCAAGGGCATTCTGGGTAATGGGGCACTCTTGCCCATAACACCCCATGTGATTTTGAACTCCACTAAGTCTGCTCTGCCCCTTATAGGGCATGGATTAGCCATGCCTAAACTCAGAACTTCCCAAACAAGAATGGGGAAGGGGACAAAGAGATGGGTGTAAGGAGAAGACTGCATGGAGTATTGGGTAAGGAAAACAGATGCTTTCAGGACATGAGCGTGAAGGTGTATAACAGTGCTAGTGTTCAGTAGCTGCATAGTAGCTTTGCTGAGCGCTGCTGATAAGAATAAGAACTTGAACGTAAGGAGGAGGATGGATCAAGCAGGTTGAGGCATCTGAGGATAGCAACAATGCTTGTGGAGTAGAGAGGGCAGCCATAGGAATATAAGCAACCCTTCAACAAGCACAGCCTGTAATCCTTTTCAAAGCATGGTTGTTATAACATAAATTGATACGGCCTGCACAAAAACAATTAACCTTTGTTCTGTCACCAAATCTCGATGACATTCTCTGATGCCAGCTCCACTTATGTAACTGCCACGTGTCGCATCCTCATGGGGCAAGTATCACATGGCCACCACAATGCAGATGAATTGCATTCAAGGCTCAAAAACAAGGTGACTGGTTTCGCTGTAGAATCGCGTGAAAAAGATGGGGAAAGCCGGGGGGGTGGGAGAGGAACTCAGTGGGGACAGGAAAGGATGCAGAGGCCTATGTGAATCGACTGAGATTTCAATCTGAACCATGACCCCCTGGTATCAGGGAGGTTGAGGAATAAGCGGACTCACCGCTGGCTTTCTCAGGATGAGATGTGGTGTCATTTTTTAGGCTAGAAACTAAAAGGTTGATGCGGGAAATCAATGTGCACAGACTCAGCAGTGCAACCCATTTCTGACACGTTAGTATCCAATTAATGTTTCCATGCAGAACAAATGGTTTCAATCAAAAGAGCTGTCACTGTCATGAAGAATAGGCTGAGACACTCTAAACACAAGGACTAGGTTTGTAAAGGATGAAAGATTTTAACCAGTACCTCTATAGATAGTAGAGGTGCACAAATACATCGGTCCCATATCAGATCAGCACCAATATAAGTGTAGCCTAGCCCCCCCACTGGGAAAAGGTCAGTGCTGCCCTGGCCCCAGCCCACAGCATCAGCCCACCCTTACCCCACGCAGGGTGTGCATAGTGGTGGGAGCTGCCCCCCGCACCCCCAAATGAGCTGCTTGTGGCTCTGTCCCATGCTCTGCCCCAACTGTGCAGCACCTGCCCCTGCCCTGCCCCAGCCCCACTCCCTCCCTCACCACAGCAGCCTCAATCTGCCCCCCACCCCATGCCCCTTCCCTCCCCCTATGACCCTTCCCCCACAACAGATTTACTAGCCAGATTCTGCTTTCTAAGCTACATATCACCAATTGGTGCAATATCGACCAATATGGATCGTTAAAAATCAGCCACTGGTATCTGCCCAAAAAATCTCTATTGGTGGACCCCTAATAGATAGGTGTTTTTTTAAGTAGAAAAAGGATGAGGCAGGGAATTTCCTATGAGCTATCACCTAGTTAACACCTTTCTGAACAAATGTTCATCCACTTGCTTCTCAGTTTGTGCTGGCCACAACTGCGCCAAGCTACTATGCATAGGGACACAGTGGGTGCATCTACATGTGCATTCATGTGCTTTAGTTAATTCACATTAAATCTTTTACCTCCATTGTGATGTACTTGGAAAATTCACATTTGCCTGTCTTAATGCACATTAAATAAATAGCATGTTGTATTAGTGGTATTTTAATGTGCATTAATATAAGATAATGCATATTAAAGCATACACGTGTAGATGCACCCATAATGATTCATTCCCTTTTTAGGTCCTGCATGCCTGGATGTAATCTAAATCCCCATTCTCCCCAGCAGCTGTACAAAGGTATGATGTGGGACTTTATCTGGGCTCCATCTCCTGACTTTATTGTTACAGGAAATATCTGAGCTTTCAGCAGAGGTGTCTCCCACTCTATCCCTTTAGGGTTTGGTTTGCATAGTGAAGAGACATGTGCTCCCTTCTGTAAGCTACTTAGCCTGATTCCCTCTGTAGTTTAAATTCCAGTTGAGTTTGCATTTAGCAGATGGCTTCTGAAAATAACGTTGCTTACAACTTTGAAGGAGGGGAGCACAAAATGAGCTCCACAAACCAAGCAGGTGGGAAGAACCAAACAGCTTGAGTTTGAGGACACCTGCTATGCAGAATCAGAGATAAGGACCCTGCCGAAATTAGAAGTGAATACCAGGGCTTCTCTCTAGAAAGCTTTTTGGGACTTCATCATTTTTTGTTTTCCATTTTAAATCAAAAAAAATTAACCCCCCCCCCCCAATAAGTT
>NW_017728992.1:207138710-207143803 GCF_001723915.1 Gavialis gangeticus
GGAGGAACAGTCTGCACAAGGAGGTCATAAACTAGCTGGACAGTCTGGTGAGCAGAAGCCAAAGGATGCTTTCTTCAGCTCTCTGTGGCTTTGCAAAGCCCCTATTCACTATATTATCTGAATACCAGTTATTTTCACAACATCTAGGTGGGGAAGGAGGGTGCTATTAGTCCCATTACACAGCTGATAAACTGAGATACATTGGGGCAAAGGCCTAGATTCACCAAGGGACACTATTTACCAGAAGACTCTCTCCATGTCTGAAAAAGGGCATTTGTGTCCAAAATCTTGCAAAGAACAATTTTTCCAACTATGTAACAGGTCTAATAAAAGATATCACATGTACCCAAAGGACCTTGTCTGCCAAGGGACATAGGCACTGCAGACATATCTTTGGTGTGCCTGGTCCTTAGCACAGCAGTTCCCAAACTCTGCCAGGTTGCGCACCAGCAATTTAAAATGATACAGCCTCCAGTACCACCAGGAAATTCTTGTCATATGTATAGTTATAATAAAGGAGTTAACACGTACCATTGGCAGGTGTCTGCATACCGCTGGTGGGATGCGCACCACAAATTGGAAACTGGAGTAGGATATCCACAGCCCTGAGGTTACTGTCCAAGCTCCCTAGACAGTGTGGGGGGAGACTGAGCACCCCAGCTTGGTACCCAACTGCAGGTGCAAGCTAGACCAACCAAAAGGAAGCGTTGAAGGGACTGGGTGCATAACTCATCAACCCCACCTTTATGAGGATGAGGAGCAGAAAGGTCAGGAGCCAGAGGCCAGGGCGCAGGCTGGAGTCACAAGCTAGCAGTCAGGGCACAGGGGATCCCAAATCAGCAGTCAGCATGCAGGGACCTGGGCCAGAGCCAACAGCAAGGAGTTCACAGGTAGGAACCAGAAGCAAGGGTCTAAGGAAAGCCCAGAAGCCAGGCAGAGAGACCTGTCCTGTTGAGTAGCCTGCTGGCTACAAGCAGGTAGCCCTATCCAGGCTGGTTGGGGGTCATTAGGCTGCTAGTAGCCAGACCCGCTCAGATGGACAAGGTCCGCTGGGACGAGTCAGGCTCCTGTCTTGACGCCTCTGAATATGGCCCTTAGCTCTTGACGAGAAGCTCAGGCAAGCCTCATGCAGCAGTGCGTGTCTCGGCACCCGCCAGCAAACAGGGCGCAGAAAACTACAGAATGGGAACGTCCAGCCACGACCACCTCCCTGGACATGGACCTTTCGAGCCCTCTCTGCTCCCAGCATGCAACAGCCATCAATTCCTTGCTGATGTCACATTTGGCTGCAAGGGGATGCACTGGTGTGGGAAATGCCCCACACCAGCCCCTGCCGGTCCGAATGAAGTCCTTTCCCAAGACTTTGAATTAATGATAATTCAGCCTGAGCCCTCCTGGGGGAAACTCCCTTTGTTCACATGTCATAAAGAAACACAGTGAAGTTTTTTTGGGAAAAATGAAGTCTATTCTCTACCTATCGGGACTTTTTACCCTCTTGCAATGTCCCTGAGCCTAAGGAAGGGCATGTGTGTGCAAAGGCTTGCAGAGGGGATTATATATATATACACACACACACACATATATATATATTTGCAATTTCTCAGTTGGTCTAATAAAAGGTATTATTTCTGAACCAAGAGTTGTAGAGTTTTGTTTTTTTTTAGTCTCAGACCAACATGGCCTGAAATACATCCCTGAAACATGGAAGATGCCAAATTTTGGCTGATTTTGGAATTAAACATCATTGCTGAACAACAAGAAAGATTTCTACCCCTCCCTGCCTTTCTGCCATCTAACACCACCAGGGAAGGACGAATCCTGCCTCTCAATGAGCAACTCCCAAAGACACTGTCCTGGACCCAGAGGAACAGACTTCCACCTTCAGCTCCCTCTGTGCAAAATGAAGTTTATTTTCTACCTATGGGGACTTTTTACAATCTTTAATTTTCCCTGAGCTTGAGGAAGGGTGCATGTGCCCAAAAGCTTGCAGAAAAAAGATGGCTTGCTGGGGTTTTTGCAATTTCTTAGTTGGTATAGTAAAAGGTATCCTTTCTGAACCAAGAGTTTGAGAGTTTTGCATAAAGAAACAAGGTCTTTATCCCCATTTGCCTTTTGGCATAATTGGTTGCAGAAGCAAAACCAAGTGGATGAGCAGAGCCTCCAAATCAGAGCTCATCCTCTGCCTCCCGTGGAAACAGCACCTTGGTATTTAAAGTCTTCAACGTTTGCCAAATGCTGGGGGAACATAACAGCTTGTTGCTTTTTGCCTCCTGGCCCCCTCCCAGGAGGATGCCTCCATGGGGAGCTTCTGGCTGGAAATAAATACAGCTTGCTAGGGCCATTTGAATGCTTCTAAGCCTGCTGCCAGGCTCCAGCCACGCTGCATGTCATGGCTTTCCTTCCTTAGTGTGGCTCAAGATAGAGGGAGGTACCATTCATCCTGGCAGCACGGAGCAGCAATGGGGATAAATCCCATGCTGAGCATTTCAGAGCTCTGTCGTGAAGTCATCACAGTCATTCTCCATCATGGGCTGGGGTCACGAGTGTTGTGTTCCCCTCCCTTTTTCAAAATGTCTTGCTCAGGGCAAAAAATAAATTGATTTTAAATTAAAGAGGCAGAGCCGTAACTAGGATGTTCAGTGCCCTGGGCAGTGGCTGAGGCCGGGCTAGCATCACAGCAGTGGTGGCTGGATGAGCAGTGCCAATCACTGCTTTTCTTGACCCCCTGCTAAGATGGCACTGGGGGCTGGTGTTGTACTCACCCACACTTCGTTAGGGTACTGGACAGGGGCCCCTTAAGCAGCTGAGTAGCTGGTTGAAATAAGTCATATTTCTCAGGTGAGGTTTGGGGTCAGGAAGGCATTTTACCCCAAGGTCAGACTGGTATGGGTGGTGGGGGTTGCCTTCCTCTATAGCAGGGGGGCACAACCTCTACCTGGGATCTCCTGAGTCTTCATTGACACCATTGCATAGACGCAGGACTTTGGCTGCCGTGGTCCCCTTGCTCTACCTGTGGCAGGTTAGGGTGTTAGGTCGTACAATTGTACGTGACATTTAGATTATGGTTTTGTATAGGGTGCTTTGGATAGGGCTGATCCTGGGGTTGGACTAGATGTGACCTCTGAAGGTCCCTTCCAGCCCTGCTGCCCTATGAGTCTATGATCCACTCATTATACATACAGGGGATCAAAGTCGCCATCATCAGCAATCCCTCATGCTCAAGGATGATCAGTCCCACAGGTCAAGTAAAAGGGGATCAAGGTACAAGGAGATGAATGGGATTGGCCAAGCTTCACACCAGAAATCTCAGATTGGCAGTGTCCTGTTTAGTGTTTTACCCAAAGGCACGGTAGTGTCTTTCCTCTTCTGCACTTTCAGCAGTTTTGGCAGTTTCAGAAGGGTTTCTGTGAAGTGTCCCCTCCTGCAGAGAGGTGCCATAACTCCTTCTCCAGCTCTGGAAAGAGGTGGAGGGACAGTTACATCCCAGCAAGCAGTCAGGCTCTCTTCCTACTAATAGTAGCGCAGTGGTTAAGGTGCTATGATGATACAAAAAAGATCAGAGTTCAAATCCAGCCCTGCTAAGTGTGGGTCTTTTGGGGTTGGACTAGATGACCTGCTGAGGTCCTTTCCAACCCTCACTTTTTATGATTCCTCCGACTTTCCAACAGTATCCAACTTCAGGAGCTCTTGTTGTGCAAAAGCAGAAGTTTCAGCTCGAAATTGTAATGCCATTTTAAAATAAATCATCTCCCAAATAAGCAGGCAGCAAGTGCCAATGCAGGCTAATATCCTCTATAGCTCCTGGTAGGTCCTGTGAGGTCCCTGAAGTATGCACAGTTGGGGTTATATTTAGAGCAGCATTTCTGCTCACAGCTATGCTGCACTCCACTGGTATGTTCAGCAAGCAGCTACTAAACACATAGCTCTATGCCATTCTCATATACCCTCAAAAATATGACCAGAACAGACCTGCTGTTACAAGACTGTTCTTGAAAGCAGCCTTTTTATTGCATAATATGGGTGGTTTTGTAGGTAAAATCCACAGTAGTTGGACTCTCTAGAAGGGAAGAGGCAAATAGCCATCAACCCCCATGCTTCAGAACAGGACCTGGTCATCAGGCAGCATCAGGGAGAGCTTTTCTGTCATATTATCACGCAGGAATATTCCTCTTAGCAGCATGAAGAAAAGGCTGGTGGAACAGTGAACTACATAGGACACGGTTTTGTTAAGGGGATACATTTCAGCTGGTTTATAATCTCACCAGGCTATAGGGCTATGGACAGACATAGCTTCAAACTATTTAAAAACTATTTTCATATTTATCTGTCACATCTATAAACTCCTAGAAGAGCATAAGTGAGCTAAGCCCTGGTAACCTTAAACATGCCTTCAACAATGAGATGACTGGCTCTGTGGATGTGGGAAGAGCAGCGGATGTGATATACCTTGATGTCAGCAAGGCTTTCGATATGGTCTCCCACAACAATCTTGCAAGGAAGCTGATGAAGTATGGGTTGGATGAATGGACTGTACGGCAGATAGAAAACTGGCTGGATAGTCAGCCTCAAGGGGTAGTAATCAATGGTTCGATGTCTAGTTGGCAGCTGGTATCAAGCAGAGTGGCCCAGGAGTCAGTTAAGTTCAATGTCTTCATCAACGACTTGGAAGATGGGATGCAGTGCACCCTCGGCATGTCTGCAGATGACACCAAGCTGGGGGGACAGAAAATATGCTGGAGGGTAGGGCTAGGACTCAGAGAGACCTCAACATATTGGAGGATTGGACTAAAATAAATTACATGAGGGTTAATCAGAAGTGCAAAGTCCTGCACCTAGGATGAAGCAATCCCATGCACCAGTACAGACTAGGGGCTGACTGACTAAGTAACAGATCAGCAGAGAAGGACCTGGGAGTTATAGTGGGCAAGAGACTGAACAGGAGCCAGCAGTGTGCCCTTGGTGCTAGGAAGGCTACCGGCATCCTGGGCTGCATCGGTAGGAGCGTCGCCGGTAGATCGAGGGCAGCGATTCTTCCCCTCTGTTCAGCACTGGGGAGGCCACATCTGGAGTCCGGTGTCCAGCTGTGGGCCCCC
>NW_017728992.1:207148803-207161372 GCF_001723915.1 Gavialis gangeticus
CAGTGTGCCCTTGGTGCTAGGAAGGCTACCGGCATCCTGGGCTGCATCGGTAGGAGCGTCGCCGGTAGATCGAGGGCAGCGATTCTTCCCCTCTGTTCAGCACTGGGGAGGCCACATCTGGAGTCCGGTGTCCAGCTGTGGGCCCCCACCACAGAAAGGACCTGGACATGTTGGAAAGAGTCCAGTGGAGGATAATAAAAATGGCTGTGGGGCTGAGGGACAGGACTGGTGAGGAGAGGCTGAGGGAACTGGGCTGTTTTAGTCTGGAGATGAGAAGACTGAGGGGGATTGAATAGCAGCCTTCACCTCCCTGCAGGGGGCTGCACAGAGGCTGGAGCTAGACTGGTTTCAGTGGAGACAGATGACAGGACAAGAAGCAATGGGCTCAAGCTGCAGCAAGGGAAGTTGAGGTTGGATATTAGGAAAACTTTCTCCCTAGGAGGGTGATAAAGTACTGGAATGGGTTACCTAGAGAGGTGGTAGAAACTCCATCCTTGATGGTTTTTAGGACCTGGGTAGACAAAGCCTTGTCTGAGATGATGTAGTTGGGGCTGGTCCTGCTTGGAGCAGGGGTTGAACTAGATGTGACCCCCTGAGCTCCCTTCCAGCCCTAGTTGTCTGTGGTTCTATGAGTAAAACAGGGTAAAAGTCACAATGGTTTGGCTCTACTTCTACTGCTATACGAGTGGCTAAGACTATCAAGTATACTGGAATGTCTTCTACTGGTAAAATTTAATTCTGGTGTAAGTGTTACATCTGTTCACCCTGTGACTGTCTACCACTTCATTGACGCTTCTACTACAAACTGGCTTCTTGCCAATCCAAAGTGACAGTAGACATGCCTCTCATATCCTGAACCAAGGACGTGGCAGAGAAAGGGCTAATATCCTGGGGTCTTAGGGACATGGATTTAATTTCCTACTCTGAGGAACAGACCTTGGTCAAAAAGTCAACGAGTAGGCTTTACTTCTCTTCAGTAAAATGGGGATAATGGCAATTACCTACCTAAGAAGGGCATTGCAAGGAAAAATACTCGACAGACAGTGAGAAGTCCAGGTTATCTGGTAATGATAGTCCTAAAAGGGCCTATGATAGATAAGGATTTTAGAACCTGAGCTTAGGGTCCTCTGTTTGCCACTAACATTATGGGCCCAATGGTACCCAGCTGGGCAGGTCTGCTTCTACATGCAGCCGAGCACACATATGTTGACCAGTCCATTACAACATTTTACCATGCAGTGCTCTTGAAAGCTCATCTTTGTCCTCATCTTTTATTCCCAATAAATACAGATTCCTCCCCCATGGTATCTTGGCAGGGGGGAGGGAGGGTTGTGATGAGGACAGGGAACTAGCAGGCACCTTGGTACCACTTGGCCAAATTATTTATCATCCTTGCAAGCAGCCTTGATGCTAATGCATTCCCATGTTATCCATCTGAATGTCATAGGCACTTTTAGGGGAGGTGACTGCAGTTTATCATAGACTCATTGCTCCTGTATGGACAGCACATCACACCAGGGAAAAGAGATGAGGAGGAGTTGGGGTGCTAATGGGAAAGCAGAGATAAAATGGGGGAGTCAAAGCGAAAGTCTTCATGAAGCATCTCGGCAACCCACGGATAGGAGCCTCTTCGTATCCCGGTGAACGCAACAATCAATCAAGGTCTGTGCCCTCCTTCAGATAGCTGGGCTGCAGGCCATCCCTGTAGGCACACCTTGCTGAGGTCTGCTTCAGGCCTCATCACATGGGAATATTTCTGCAGTCATAAAACTGGGACATATTTTATAGCTACTATTAATAAAGAGGATGAAGCAGGAATAAGAGAGAGAACTGTGGATGTGCAAATAGTTTGGCCAGAAGTTCAGCATTTTAGAGCCTGGCCATTACTGTCCCCATCCAAATCAGCTAGGTAAAGTTTCAAAAGGTATCAGGTTATTCCTATTTTAGGTAAAGACTCATGGGGCAAATCTACACATGCAATGAATGTGTCTTAAATTTCTACACAGAAAATTCATGCGTATTAAACTGCCCCACATGCATCTGAATTTACACCTGTCCAGAGCAAATTTGCTCCCAATGGGAACAGTTCAGTCTAGGGCTGTTCCTTCTCTGTTGTGTGCCCCTGCAGCAGTCAAAGGGAGCTCCAGGACCCCCCAGGTGACAGCCCCCTGCTGGCAGGGGACACAGGGGCTGGTCCTGATCTCCACAGGGCAGGGGAGAGCGATGCTGGCTGCCAGGCAGCTGCCTCCCAGCCACGTGGAGATTGGGATGGATCCTGATCTCCATGTGGCTGGGAAGCAGGAACCTGCCAAGCCTGGACATCTATCCCCACTGCCTGTGATCCCCTACTGCCTAGGCTGACCAGGAGCAATTTGTTCCCAGTTAGCATCTACATGTGTGCTTTGGTGCATTAGTTTAATGTGCTAGTTTCTAGTACCTGTATCTAGAAAACAGCTCATTAGACTAATCTACTGCTCAGTAATTGCTACATACATTCAGATGTTGATGCTTTACTGTGAATTTGATTAGTCTAATGCACAGGAAAGCATCTCATGTAGATGCACCCAGGGTGTCTCCATAACAGACTGGCAGGGTGGCATAAGTAGTGGTAGGTGACTGAGGCACCAGCCTCCGGCCCTGTCTGCCTGCCCCTACTTGCTTTTCCCCTGTGTGTGGAGTCAGGTTTGCACCTCAGCTCATCCCCCTTCCTTATCTGCCACCCCAGCCATTACTGTGGTTTAGCTCCCACATATCCCTGGGTAAGAACAAGCACACAGACAACTACCCTGGTGCAGTTGATATGTGGGAAAACCTTCCCCTTTATTCCATATTAAATCTGAGCCAGCTCTGCAGAATTGGGTGCTGTATGGCTTCACCTTCCAAGGACTTGGGCAAACACAACCTGTACGGAGCCTGGGACCCCAGCAACGAGAGCGTCCTCCGCACCTGCCGCGTCTCTCGCCACTACGCGAAGCTGATGCGCTGCCTCATGGTGTCTGACACCATCCGTGGGTCCCGTGACATCTACATGGAGCACATCACGGGCCACCGCCAGTACTCTGACCCCACCAGACAAGCCGCCCCCGGACCGGACCCGGAGGGCACCGCCTGAACTGCCCCCCCTTCACTTCACTCCGAGAGGATTCTTCGACCACCGACGACCTCGCTCCACCTAAAGAGGACCCCCGCGATGAGACTGTATGGACTGAGATGCTTTCTCCAAACCACTTCCTCCACCATTGCGGACCATTGTGTGTATCTATCCCCGTTCTCTCTCAGCGTCGCGAACCCCCTGCCTCCCTTTCCCCCTTCCCACACCCCCCAGCCCCAGGCTTAGTTGGCTAACATTGTATTGCCTGTAACCTAGTTGCGCTCCCCTCCTCACCCCATCCCTCTATTGTTAGTCCCTCACTAAGGTACTCTGTATTTCCATATCAGCTTTGTCATCTTTTTTCTGGATTCCCAATCCTAAACATCTACTAATAAAAGTCAATCTGTTGCTACCAGGCCCCTTCAAGGGATGCCCTAAGCCATGAGTACTCCAGGAATTTAACACACAGGTCCACAGGTCATGACTTTCTTCTCTGGTTTCAGTGATGTTGTATGATGGGAGTAGTAGACATGTTGCAGGGTAGGGCTAGCATTCAGAGAGAGCCAGGGGCAGTACATCACCTTAACACCTCCAGCCCTGCTACATTGAGACCTACCATACTGTAAGGAATAGCTGCAAAAGACCTGCACCTCCCTAGAGCTCCTTACAGACAGGGCTTGATTTGTCAGCTAGCCAGCCAACCTGAACACAAAGTCATAACCAGTGACCCAGAGGTCTGTTTAGTCCATGCTCTGCTTTGTGCTGGTCTCACTGGAGCACAAAGCAAAAGAAAGAAGTTGCTTTAATATGAAGTGGCAGGTTGGAACAGAGACTATTTATTCCTGCCAGGGAAATTACATGGCCAGAAAGGACCTTCAGGCCTGACTAGACATGATCTTTAGGAGAGAAACTAGTTCCTAACATTGCTCCTTCTTGGCTCACCGTGCCTTGGCTTGATTCCCCATTCTTCTCTGGTTTCAGTACTGTCAAGTAATGAGAGTGGTGGATACACTGGAGGGTCGGGCTCGGATTCAGAGAGACCTCAACAAACTGGAGGATTGGGCCAAAAGAGATCTCATGAGATTCAATAAGGACAAGTGCAAAGTCCTGCACCAAGGAGGGAGCAATCCCATGCACCAATGCAGGCTGGGGGTGACGGGCTGGGCAGCAGCTCTGCAGAAAAGGCCCTGGGGGGACAGGGGACAAGAAGCTGAACAGGAGCCGGCAGTGTGTCCTTAGTGCCAAGCAGGCTACTGGCATCCTGGGCTGCATTGGTAGGAGTGTTGCCGGCAGATCGAGGGCAGCGATTCTTCCCCTCTGTTCAGCACTGGGGAGGCCACATCTGGAGTCCTGTGTCCAGCTGTGGGCCACACACTACAGAAAGGATGTGGACACATTGGAGAGAATCCAGTGAAGGCTGGGGTCTGGGGCACATGGATTGTGAAGAGAGGATGAAGGAAGTGGGTTTATTTAGTCTGGAGAAGACAAGACTGAGGGGGGTTGAATAGCAGCCTTCACCTCCCTGTAGGCGGCTTGCAAAGAGGATGGAGCTGGGCTGTTCTCATTGGGGCAGATGACAGGACAAGAAGCAATGGGCTCAAGCTGCAGCAAGGGAGGTTTAGGTTGGATATTAGGAAAAAACTTTCTTGGCTGAGCTGATGTAGTTGAGTCTGGTCTTGCTTTGAGCAGAGAGTTGGACTAGATGTGACCTCCTGAGGTCCCGTCACACCCTCATTGTCTATGACTTTATATTTCTATCTCCTGATATTAGTCTGGGTGCCAAGCAAAACTCTTTCCTGATTGCTTTGGCTAGAAAATTGTGAAGTGGGTCCTTGTGAGAATTTGGGACTCGTATTATTGCTTAGAACAAAGCAGACACTTCATGGGGGATGCTTCTTCTATTCCACTAGGCCAGTGATCTCTCCAGTCCCACAGTAATCCCTGGCTCTCAGTCTAAGCTCATCTGTACTAGCTGACACTTTTCTTTGCTAATACAGTCCTGGGCTTTCCTACTTCTCTGCCCCAGTTCATTTAACCTAGTCTATGAGCCTTTCTGTAGTTCTGTCCAAGCGCCTTCTAGACACCACCAGCATCACAGTCCTGATGTGGTCTCCTCCTTCTCAGCTCTTCTCCCCACTCCTTATCAGTCCTGACCTATATCATCCCCATGATGAGGTTATCTAATGTATAGATTTGTCAAAAATGTCAACATGAAAGTTGCTGGAACAGCAGAAAATAGAGTAAAAAAGGGACATTTCTTTTGAAGTAAAGATTTTTTTTCATCAGGACAGACTATCTGAATACAGAACTATTTCTTCAATTAAAAAAAAAAAATGTTTTCATTACAATATGCTTGAAACAAAAAGATTTCTATTACATTTCCTACGATGAAAAAAGTCTACAGAATCAAGATGTTTATTGACATTGTTTGCTGAAAATCTATCTTCTGTGAAATGAAACATTGCCACAATCCTTTGAAGTTTTTTTTTAGATTAATGTGAAAGAAAAAAAAAACTATTTTAGATCTTTGCCTGAAAAAAGTTGGCGCTTCTCACAAAATATTTAAAGTAAATTTTGCCTTGGAGGGAAACTCCCTTGAGGAATTTCCATCAGCTCTGAAAAGAGTCTAGCAAGATTGATAACAATAGCATCACACTGAGTCCAATGCTCCATGTCTCTAACTATAGCATATTACTTACAATTTAAGAGGGACATAGACTCTCCAGATGGGCAAGGCCATTGCATTGACCAGGTACAGACTCGCCAGATGGAAAAGGCCACCACATTGACCATACATAGACCTGTCAGATGGGTAAGACCCTTGCATTGACCATGCATATACTTGCCAAATGGAAAAGGCCATTGTGTTGGCCATTTATGCCCCTCTCTTCCATGCTACCATATTTCCTTAAAGAAAACCCAACAGCTCCTGGAGCAAACTCATGCTGAGGTGTTTCTCTTTGTAGAAAATCCCTCAGAGAGCTCATGTGGCCATTGGATTATCAGGGAGAACTATCCAAAAAACCCTATCCTCCTGCCCCTGGGTTTTTCTGCCACATGCATGACTGCCCAAAGGTGCAGCTACTCAAGATTGTGCCCTAGGCCAGGATTTTCATCTCCACTCTTATCCATGACTTCCTCTCCTCTGCTTTTTTGACAGTGCCCAGCCATCTGCTACCATTCTGGCACCTCCTGCTTTGTGCTGAGGGCTGCTCTCTCATCCTCTTGCTAGCACCTGCTGCTGTTACTTCCCATTACTCTCACCACTAATCCCCATAGCCACTGACTCCCACGGAGCACAAATTTGGCATCAAGCAGGGAGCTGGAGTTGCAGGCAGAGAAGGGTTGCAAACCTTACTTTGCACTCAAGCGGATGGCAGGTAGATGCAGGCAGAGAGGACCTAGGAAGTGCCTTATAGTTTG
Organism: Gavialis gangeticus; assembly: GCF_001723915.1. Taxonomy (NCBI): domain Eukaryota; kingdom Metazoa; phylum Chordata; order Crocodylia; family Gavialidae; genus Gavialis; species Gavialis gangeticus. The sequence continues at coordinate 207,155,318 of NW_017728992.1, forward strand.
ATGCTTGGGGTTGTTTCCCTGGTTATCCACTGGCATGGGCAAATCTAAGATGTTGGAAAGGGGGGGGCTGCACATGGTAAGGTGCATCCTCACATAGAACACAACACATATTTTACTCCAGGTAAAAAGAAATGATAAGTTTTACTACTATGCTAGAGGCCTAGAACGGTAGCATCCAGTTTAAAATTGATGCAAAAACAAATGTACGTTCATTGGAATGAGTTAAAAACAATCTGCAGGGCTGTGAAATAGGAGCTTCATGACCAGGAGCAGCTAACAGACAGCAGAATGGCAGAATGAAAGCTAGCTTCATTGGTGGAATATCAAGGTCATTAAATAGAGAGGGTTGTTAACACCTGCGGAGTGAAGAGTGTAGATGGTAGATGACCATGAAGCATGAAGTCATATGATTCCTTCGTGACTGCCTGGCTAGAAATGCTGCTGCCATTGCCAGGCAGTTGGTTTTAAACTTTGAGTGGAGCAGGAATGGAATAAGGGTCACAGTAGAAAATAAAATAGATGTGATTTCCCAGGGGATGTAGTAGCTAAGAGGGAGAGGATGATCATTTAATTCTTTCATGCACCAGTGCATTCTCCCCACCCCTGATCCACCCCTGTCCATTGGGAGTTCACTTGGCATTTATCATGAGGTCCAGCTCAAAGGCAGTTAGCAGGCAGAAGCTTTTGTGTGATGAAGCCCCTTTCTATTTTAACTCCTGGAAAAATTGTTCCTATGCCTGCACCCTTACTCAGCCAAAACTCCCATTGAGGTTCATCCACCCAGCTGGCTGGGCAGATGTTGTATTGCACTGGTTCTTGCAGCTTGTTGGAGTTAAGACTCCATACCCCAACCTCAAGTCCTCTCCATACACAAAGCCCCTTACCTGTAGTGTGGTGGTCCTTGTAAGTCAAGGTGTCTGGCTTGCTCTGGCATCTAGGTTTTAGCTCACGTTAGCAAAGCTCAACAGAAGCTAACCCAACTGCACTGAGTCATTCACATGCTATTTCTCAGGGCGGGTGGTGCCTCTGAGGTAGATCTGGCCTGGGAGGAGTCCTCCTGAGTATATATAATGTGAGTTACCAAAGGATGTGTGTCCTCTGTCCTAGATGGAGATGGGCTGCTAACTCACCTCCTTCTCCAGTGAAGATACACCCAAAAAGTAGTGTTCAAGCCAAGGTATTACTATTGATCCATGAGACCCCCAGGCATTTTAGACCTTAGCCATGAAAGAGACCATCTCTTGTTTTATGATACTTTTGGAAGACCTGGTATCAGCTATGGCTCCCTGGTTACAGGCCCCTCAAACTAATGGTTTCAGGCCTGCTGACAGAATGGGCTCAGGCCTCTTCTCCCTCTGCTAGCCAAGCAGGGCAAGATCATATAGTCTAGGCAAACCAGGTCCCCTTTCTGTGTCTATCTTCTGTCCATCTTGTCCAGCTAGACTACAAGCTTCTTTGCAGCAGGGAGCGTATGTACAGCACCTAGCATGACAGAGCCCTGTTTCCATTTAGTCACTTCTACCATAAAAATAATAAGCAACAACTCAGTCCCTGCGTATTTAGCGGGTTGCAAATTACGGAGTGCTTTTATTTTACAGTGGAAGGGTTAATTAGTAACTATTTGTAAAGTGCTTCAAGATCCTCCAGTGAATGGAACTGAGACATGCAAATTACCAATCATTATTATTGCCTCAAATAATCAAAGGACACATTTTGCTCTCTCTTTGAACGGCTTCAATAATGAGCTAACCAGGGGATCCCATTCTGCAAGAGACACTGCACGTTAGTGCTTCATTTTGCCGGGTGACTGATAAATGGCTCTGAAATATTCCATGCACTCCTGGCTCTAAACCTTTTAGCAATTTCAATTTTTTCCAAACCATAGACCTTGCATTATAGCCACCACTACAGTCATCTTAAGTCCTGGTGCTGTTTAACACGCTATAAAATGTCTCTAAAAAGGAACATTTCCATGGAAACAGTCCATTAAAAATGAATTTTATATCTTATGTTTTCTATAAATGGACAGCTCGCTTAATGGCCTTTTGCTATTGCACTTTGCTGGAACAGTGTTGAGTTTAACCATATTTAATTCTCTTATAATTTGAAACAGAACATATTTTTATTATCATTACAAAATTCCAGCTGATCATTACAGGTTGATTCAATAGACTCGGGAGTATTTTGGAGTATAAAAGGAGGCTTGGAAACAGAAAATATCTCCAGCATATAAAAGACCTAAGCTACACTAGGTGTGTCTACATGTGTGCATTTAATGCACATTAGCCCAATTTAAGGCACATTAAGGGAGTATGTCTACACATGAGTGCCCTTAATACACCTTAAAATGATGATTTAAGGCTATTCAAGCCTAAATTTGATACCTGCATAAAGCAGGTATCAAATGTATGTAAGAATAGCTAAATTGCATTAGCAAATGTGTAGATGCACTAATGTGCTTTAACACAGTGTGTGTCCATTAACTTGGGACTAACTTTAGTTAGGTGTAGGAAGTTCTGATTCAGAGGCTGTGCCCTAATCTCCCATGTTCAATAGCTACTGATACCCCTTTCCTCCCAGGCTGAACCACCAGAAAATGAACCTCCTCTTCCTATCTGAGACCCCCCAGACTCAATAGGAAGTCTGGCCCTCTGCAGATCCCCTGCAGGCTGAGCTATAGCCTTCTCTACATCTCATATTTCAAATTACAACTCGGGATATTTCAGTCGAGTGAAAGCTGTGTGCGCCTGGCTATGGGCAGAATAGATTATTCAGCTCACTTGAAATACAGGACGGGAGCTAGCAGAATAAGGACAGAAGAGCCTTCATTTGGGGGGGTTTGTTCTTCTCTCCAAAGTCAAATTTGCCCAAGGTCTTCTCCAAGCTAGTTGTTTTACCATTTCAAAAGCATGTTCAGAACTGCTGCTTTGCAATTAATAACCCAGTTGTGCTGCAACTCCAGTGTCAAGTTTTAAATAATTACAGGGGGAGTAGAACATCACGGAAATTAACTCAAGTTCCTCAGGCATGTACAATGTTGGAGATTAATACCGTGCAATTATTAGAAGGTAAATATTAATTCGTACTTAGTCTGTGCTCCCAATGCAAACAGAAAAGCAGGCAGACTCTGGCAAAACTGGGATCCTGGAGAAACCTGAATCTCAATTATCAATATCTATCCATCTATAGGGTCCATCACCTCAGTGTCCAAGCCTCTAGGGCATTTTTAAAATAGACCTGATAAAATAAATGCCAATCAAATGGGTTTTTTTTCTTCCATAGGGAAACACTAACATATTCATTTTGACCACCATTTTTCATGGAAAATTAACAAAACGTTCTCTTTTGATAAAGTTAAAATACCTCATTTTTATCATGCTGAAGTTTCCACAACTCCCAATCTCTTGCTGGATGGCAATAACGTGCTTTTATTTTGTCAGCCTTCCTTTTTTAGTGCATTTATCCTCCCTGGACCCTGTGTGAAGGGATGGATCCAGGGGTGGTGCATCTGCACCCTCCTTTGACTCCTGTGCACCCAGCCTTTAAAACCAACTTCCTGAGAGTCAATTAACTTCATGGCTCATTATCATCTCCCTAATTCCTGTTAATCTCTCTCCATTCCACAGGTGTTAATGACCTTCTCTTTTTTAAATGGTTTTGATGTTTTACTATTCAAACTAGGCAGACAGGGTTCTTTGGGTAAATCTGATACCTTTTATTAGACCAACTAAAATATTAAAACTATCCTTTCTTTTGTAATTTTACTGTCTGTTTGTCATTCCTGGTAATGTGTCTCTTCTGCTTCATAACCCTGCAGATTGTTTTCGGCTCTAGCAAAAACCCTTAACCTAGGTGTGATAGTATTAACTCAGGTGTAGAAATGAGTGACAGGGACGCACTGTCAAGATGCTCAAGAAGGTTAGATTTTGTTTGATGAATCTAAATAAGAGATTGACCTTGAACTGTAATGATGACAGGACTGATGCTACAATATCCTTTGACTATTTTTTGCCTAGGTTGTTGTGTTTTTTAAAACTTCATATGTACCCCAGCAAATGAGTGCACATCCCAATGGTTATATTTGCTTTTTTGCTCTGATCTTCATATGAATAATACAGTTCTAGCCCCATAACATAGTAGGAAAGTGTCTAGTTTCTCTTTAACTGGAGACAAATATCTGTTGTGTTGCATGTGATGATCTGCCCCACCATTTGCACCCCCCTTTCAAAATTATAGCTCCTCCCAGACCTCTATGGGCCCTCTCATCCACTTTGTACAAACTGGGAAGGGGGCAAACTAATCAGCATCAGGATCCAGGGGAACACTTGTTCCCCAGAGCGCCCCAAGGGATGACAAGGTCAAACAGTCACAAACTCCTCCAAGACCGTTTCAGGCTGGACATAAGGAGAAATGTCTTGACTGTACAAGCCCCAAGGCCTGGAACAGACTGCCACCGGAGGTGGTTCAAGAACCTACTCTGGACTCCTGTAAGAAATATTTAGATGTTTATCTTGCTGGGATCCTATGACCCAGCTGACTTCCTGCCACTTGGGTGGGGGGCTGGACTCAATGATCTTCTGAGATCCCTTCCAGCCCAAATGTCTATGAAATCTATGAAATTCCCTGAGGTGCTCTTGGGAACAGGCATCCTCCCATATCCTGATGCACATGCCTGATTTACTTATAAGCAGCCACCAAGTCACCCCTGAGCCTGCCCTCTTCCAGGCTGAAGAGCCCCGTGGCTCTCAACCTCTCTTCATAAAGTCTGCTCTCCTGCCCTCTGGTCATGTGTGTGGCTCTTTTCTGCACTCTCTCAAGCTTCTCCACATCCTTCTTGAATTGCAGAGCCCAGAATTGGATGCAGTACACCAAGGCCGAGTAGAGCGGGAGGATGACATCCTGAGATTTACTTGAGAAGCATCTAGGGATGCAAACCAGAGTTTTGTTTGCTTTGCCAGCTCCAACATTGCACTGCAGGCTCATGTTCATCTTGTGGTCAATCATGACCCCAAATCTCTTTCAGCAGTGGTTCTAGCGAGCATAGCACTGCCGAGCCTATAAGCATGATACAGGTTTTTTTCCCCAAGGTGGAGTATCTTGCATTTTTCTGTACTGAATGTGATCAGGTTTTTAGCCACGCACTTTCTAAGCTTATCAATGTCAGCCTGGATCACCAGCCTATCCTCAAGTGTGGGGATCCTCTACCCCAAAGTTTGGGGTCATCAGCAAACTTGGCCAGTCTGCTTCTGACACCAGTGTCCATATCATTAATAAAGTCATTAAAGGGAACTGGTCAAGGACGGAGCCTTGGGGGACCCCACTGGTCACGGAGAGCCATGATGATTCACTTCCATCAACCACCACCCTCTGGGTCTGGCCTCAGCGTCCATTTCTCAGCCATCAGACTGTGGTGTAGCCAAGGCCGCAGTTGGCCAATGTTTCCATGAGGAGATCATGGGACACAAGATCGAAGGCTTTTTTAAAGTCTAGATATATGACATCAATCTCTTCTCCCTTGTCTAGGTGATAGGTCACCTGGTCGTAGAAGGAAATGAGATTGGTCAGGCAAGACCTACTCACAACAAACCCGTGCTGGCTGTCCCTCAGGATGTTGGCTTCTGTTAGTCCGTCACTAATGGTTTCTGTGATAATTTTTTTCCAAACTGTTTCTAGGGATTGAGGTCAAGATGATTGGCCTGTAGTTCCCTGAATCTACTTTCCTCCCTTTCTTGAAGATGGGCACCACATTGGCTTTTTTCCAATCTTCACCTGAGCGCCATGGGTACTTCACCGGAGCACCACAACTGCTCGAATATCCTTGCCACTGGCTGGGCTATGATACCTGCCAACTCCTTAAGTACTCTGGGGTGCAAGCTCTCAGGGCCAGGTGACTTGCAGGTGTCCAGCCTCTCAAGGTTTCATAGTTTCATAGTTTCATAGTTTCTAGGGTCGGAAGGGACCTGAGCAGATCATCTAGTCCAACCCCCAGCCATGGCAGGAAGAGCACTGGGGTCAAATGACCCCAATAAGGTAGTCATCCAACCTCCTCTTAAAA
>NW_017728992.1:207162733-207163320 GCF_001723915.1 Gavialis gangeticus
GAAAAACCTACGCAAAGTACCCATTAAGCAGGTTAGCTTTTTCCTGGGTGTCAGTTGTCAATGATGAAATGAGAACCCAAATGTCCTGGCTCCCAGTCAAAGGCTAAAGCCAGAATGCCTCTGCAATACCATGTGTTATAGGGGGAAAAAAGCCAAGTGCTTCATGACATGCTCAGCTGACTAACAAAGGGACTCACTGAACTGATATGCTCTCTACCTCCCCTTATTTAATTACTGACCAGAGCTGAGGACTTTGTATTAGACTGCTGATTTTATTTCATGCCTGGCTAAGCACAGAGTAAATCCCTTGGCACTGGCCTGAAGTATCCCACACTGCTGAAATTTTCCCAGAGCTGTCCCAGAATAGCAGTCAAGGCCATTCCCAAGGCTCAAAAGGAGGATGTATCTGAGTGGTGTCTACACCAAAGGAAAGCTTCACTTTGGCATCCCCTCTGACTTAACCATCTAGCAAGGGTCTTGCCAGGCTTTAGCATGAAGCTATTTCTATCTGCAATAGCATCCACAGGCTTCAAATGCTATATTCAGCAGGCAGACAAGGTTCTTTGTGTGAATCTGATATCTTTTAT
>NW_017728992.1:207168822-207185159 GCF_001723915.1 Gavialis gangeticus
GGAGGTGGGGGGAAGAGAGAGAAGGGGTATGAATAGTGGAGAGATACCTAAGGAGTCAGATGTCAGGCAAGTTATAATATTCAGCAGGTACATTTACATGTTCATTAATGCACCTTAGTTACTGTGCATTAAGTTAAGTACTTGCATAAGCAAGGCCTAATTTAATGTGCAGTAACTAGCACTACTACGCAGTAGCACTAACACAATGGGTTTTTTTCAAATGCTAACTGCTCAGCAGCCTAGTACTACTGCTCAGTAGTATATTAGCACAGGTTTTGCCCAGCATGCTACTGCACAGTGTTGTTAGGCTACTGCGCAGTTAGTGTCTCAAGTAGACGTGCCCAGTGTAAGCAGATAGTGATAGACAGCCCCTGCCCTAAAGAGCTAGGCAAGGCAGAGAGAAAGTGTAAGCAGCCCCTTTATAGGGATGGGGATCTGATATACAAAGAGCTTAAGCAGACTGACCGAGGTCACGCTCTGAGACTATGGAAGAGCCAGAAACTGAGCGCTGGTTCATGGCAGTCTGGACCAGCACCATAACTACAAGACCATCCTTTCTTCTCCAGCATGCCTTATTCTAGTCCTTCCTCCCTGGGAAGTCTCAGCTGAGCTCAGCCACCTGCCTACAGTGGTAGATAAGAACAGAAGATCCTACTGCTCCTACACAATGGGGTGGAGGGAAACCCTCAATTGTTCAAAACTACAGAAGTGGAGGCCAATCTTTTTGACACATGGAAGATCCACACCCTCCCCAAGTGCCAGTCTGATCCCCTTCCCCTGTTTTACCTGCCACTCTGCCTACTGCTCAGTCTGCTGCTCTGCTTTCTGCTCCATTCTATGTGCTTCCTATCCAATCTGCTGCTTGGCTTTCTCTTTCCTACCTGGTGCTCCCTACCCAATCTGCTGCTCTGCTTTCTGCTTCCTGCTGCATGGCCCCTATCCAATTTTCTGTTCTACTTTCTGCATCCTGTCCTATCTGCTACTGTGCTGCCTGCCCCCTCCTCATCTGTTGCATACCACGCACAGAAGCCACCAATGCCACTTGTGACACCTGTGCTGCCAGTTGGCCCTATACCAAAAGCCTGAATTTTAGGCCTGCCTCTCCCTAAAAAGCCCTGTAGGACAACACCAGCTATTCATGCCACTGCCACACACGTTTAAATGAAGCTTCTGTTTACATTGAATACCCTCTCCAACACGATGCTGAAATGAATTGCACTTGATCCTAATTGCAGTCAAGTGTATTTACTGTTTAAATGAATGGATTTCCTGCACTTCACATCCTGCTGAGGACTTGCTGGTTATTCTCATTTATTTATAGCATGGGGGTACATTTTATTCTCAGCACTCAGCAAGCAGAGGGGATCTCCTCATATGATTCCAGGCTGGGGAGAGAGAGTTGCGTGCTCCCCAGACATGCCAGCTACATATTTGTCACCAATTCATTTAAGGGCTCATCCAGCCAGTTCCACAGAGGGTAGGGAGCAAAGCCATGGCCCCTTGCTTCCTGCGGGAAACATCTGATATACCTCCTGTATCTACACAACTAGGGCAGGCAGGGGATATGCCCTGTGGGTAGCAAGGGTAGTTCTTCCCCATCACAACCTTGCAGATCAACATAAGGATTTACTAGGAGTCTCTTTCAGAATTTGTCTCAGGGAATGTGAACAGGTTGAGGAGGAGAAAAGTCAAATAAAATTTTCTGCATTGCTTGACTTGAGGAGGATAATGCAGTGAGACCAAAAATAAAATCGAATGAAACTCTGGGTTCCCCAGGGATGGTCAACATTGAATCCACAACATTAAGGCTCTCTTACCCTTACTCTGGTGATTCATTATAGGGGCCAGATGCTCAGTCTTTTAATGGCTCAGGTCCCCAGGGAAATCAGCCTGAGCAGTGACCGATAATCTCAGCCTTTCTTGCTCCTGTTACAAGGTTCCCATCGATGGTGTACCTGGTCAGCTCCCAAAGGAAATAGCAATTATCTCCCTCTCATTGATGGTCATCCTTAGTTTTTACAGAAAATCTACAGATAAGGGGGGACAGAGTCTGGGAAGAAGGTTGCTTCATAGTTGCTAAATCAGCTAAGTCAGATCCTTCTGGTTCTTACTTTTGTCCAAGTCCTTTTTCCATTAGTGATTATATCCATTCACAGATTTGCCAGTACAATCTGTTCAAGGGGCCTCTAGCTGGTTTCTAACAAAGATTTGATACATGACACGTTTGAATCAATGTGATCAGCTTTCACATTGTGTGCACAAGGAGCGGAGAAATGCTGCACAGCCCTGCACCAATCCAGCTTCTTGCAATAGGACGCAGAATTCGTACAAATCAGGATAAAACTACAGCACTAGAAGTTGCCCCAGTGTAAGTTTTGTGTGTCTGCAACTGGGCTGGGACAGCTGTTTGCTCTTCACTTACTGGCAATGTGCTCTAATGGCACCTCCTGCTGCTGGTGACCTAGAAGGTTACACATTACACTTAGACCGTACTAAGGGCACTTAAAACATGAGTGATTGCATGTGAAAGCTCATTAACTCCTGGTAAGTGCTCTAGGAGTGTCTCAAAGTTACGCCACTTCAGGCAAGGGTTAACTCTTGGCCATTCTACATAGCTCATGTTAAGGTAACTTCAGTCTGCTCCATGGAGACAGTCCTCCAGGTTCCTAAGATGCACTGTTCTCAGTCTCCTGACCCCCCCAAAGCAGATAGAGCCCAGGTGCCCTAGTTCCAGAGGTGCTGAGTATGTGGGGGCCTGAGGGCCCTGGCCCCTCCTTGGGAAGAGGGCTCTCACCTGAAATTCATAAAATTTTCCACGTGTCCAACATCTTAGACTCCCTACCCAGGAAAATAAAAGTCAGTGTCTATGACTGGCTCTTATCCACATTTCTGCTTGCTAGCCTTCTCATGGGAATGCAGAACTGTGCAGGCAAGAAATAATATTAACCCTTAATGTATGACTATTCACTGCACATTCAAAATTTAATGCTGGTTAATATTCCCCAAATTTATACTGTCTAAGTCTAATGTCTAACTTCACCCTAAGCTACTCCAGTACAAATGTGCATCCTGTATCCTGGTCTTCTGGGTAGTCAGATTGTCCATACTGGATCACTGTGGAGATTTCTACTTGTCTGTTATCCCTTGATATCTTCTGTTGTCCTGTCTATCAAACTTCATGGATCCACAATATTGCCTGTTGAAATGCAGCTCCTTGAACTTATGCATTCTCTCCTGCACTCTTCCCGCCCCTCCTCTTCCTGCCTTATTACAACCATGCCATCTCCTTCCAACCACTGTATGTACTCTGAATTTCTCTGCTCTCCTGGGAGCAAGCTGCTCTATTATAACTCTGCTTCTCTGCCATCATCAAGAGCTCTAATGCCTTCCCTACCCACCCATTCAAACACTAAATCAATGAGGAATGAAAACAGCCAAGATTTCATTTTAATGTATTTGTCCACTTAAGGAATGCATTAACCTGAGAGGAGGTAAAATATATTTTGCCTCTGTTTATTAGAAGTGGGATCATTCAGGGGAAGGGGATTCACCTATCGATCATCTGAGCAAAATTGCAATAGAGTGCAGTCTATTATTACATTGCCTTGGCACTTCCATGCAGCTCCTGGTTCCCAGAGGGACTCTATATCCAAGAGATAGAATGTCAAGAACATGTCCAGACTGGCTCCCCTGACTCATTTCCTGCTGACATGCATTAATGAGGTTTTTGGCACCCCTTTTCAGAGAAGATCCCTGGTCATTGGCATTCTTTGCCTAAGTGCTGCCTAATGTCCTTTACCAATAAATAAATGGATTGATCCTGGGTATCTAGGCTTTTGAATGTATTCAGTATTGAATCCTGGACTTTATTTAAAATGCAACCCTTGTATTTAATGTGTGTTTACAGCTCCCAGATGCCTCTGCATGTTACGTTTCATTCCTGGCCAATTGTGATCCCTGGTAAACAAAGGAGACGAGCTGAGACTCAAGCTGAGTGGAAGCCTGTTGGTTTGGATTTGTGACTGGCTTTCCTGAATCCATGCATCCTTTTGAAGAAAGACTATGATCCTCTATGTTATAATGTGGTCCATCAGAGTAGTTTGTAACCAAAAGATGAGAGCTCTGTTCCACCGCTGGGTGAATTTGCTCCAGTCATCCTAATAGCTCCAGCATGTGAATGGGGTGTGAAATGCATGTAGTCATTTGGAGATTTTTCAGACCTCAAGTAGAAAATGATCTAAAAATATGAAGTATCACATGATATTATTTTCCAGTGTGGGAATGGGTATCCCAAGGGGATCCAGAAGCAAGAGAGATTGCAGTTGCTAAGGTGAGAAGCAGAATTATCTAGCAATAAATGGAACAGAATAGACACAGCCCTGAATATGGCTTTGGAGAAAGTCTGTTGCCCTTAAAGTCATCCCCAACACTGCTAGTAACTTTATGGCTACAGAATTAGACATTCACTGTTGGAAGTAAAAGTGCATCATAACATGGGAATAATCTCCCTGGGGAGGAGGTAGAGGGAGTGGGGATTATATTTTGAGCATACACTGCAGCTTTGAAGCAAGAGTTTCAAAGACCTTTGCAGACGTTAGTTAAGCCAATAATTAATTGTTGCTCTATCACTGACAGCACTTGGCAAAAAATAAGACCTCTATCTGCTTCCATGACCTTCCCTGCTGTGAGATTTGGGTGACTCATGATCTCTAATGAGCTTATTCCCATAGAAGCTCAGTGATGATTTCCAAAGGAGGAAGCACAACATGTTTCCCAGGGTCTAGAAGGAGTCTGCTGCTGAGCTAGGCATCGAAACAAGTGCTCTGGAGTCAGTAGTTCACTGAAGCCAAGGATCAACAAACTACAACCAGCAGACCTGATCTGTCTCATGGAGCTGGAGCTTTGGTGGCATTCAGCAGCGAGGAGCTTTACTTTTGGCAGCTGAGAGAAGCAGCATTGGAGAGAACTGAATGGCCAAGTCATAGCAGCCCTTGACCTTGGACCCAAGTTGGGCATTGTCACTTGGTGCCTATCTTTAGCACAAGTCTGGAGCCATGCTCAGAGTCCCACCTTCGGATCCAGGGCAATGTCTGACCTGCTCCATCGCTCCCCTCCCAGTGCCTCCCTGAGGAAATAAGGAGCATTCATCAGTGACTGCATTCGTTCAATCCCAATTAACTCAAGTTTGAGCACTTTCTGTAGAGCACTTAATTGCAGCCCAACAGAGAGCTGGTAACGTAGTGAGAAGGGAGCCCCTACAATCATCATTATCATCATCATAGTAGGCGGATGTAAGTTTTTCTGATCCAAGAAGTGAGCAGAGCAGGGATCTGCGTGTCAAAGTTAAGTTTATGTTTGGAAGTTGTGATGGAATAGTATATAAGGGGTGATCACAGAATGACAAGCAATGAGGGTTGGGAAGGACCTCCAGAGGTCACATCTAGTCCAAACCCCTGCTCAAAGCAGGACCTGCCCCAACTAGGAGTCAACTGTGGTGTATGAGAGGTACTACCCTTAATTGCTCATTTCCTTGCTTTCAAAATCATTTGCTTCCCCATTCATTATTCATATTTCCCAGCGTTCTTTGCTTACCAAAGCTCTCTTGGCTGTTGTAACCTGAAGACGGCAATAATAGCCCTTTGCTCCCTGACACTGACTCACAGGGACATTTCCTTGGAGGAGGGTGCACATGCTGTTGTCCTAGAACAGCACATTGATCACTGTCCCTGGGGCAATTGTTGCAGACTTGCCGTCCAAGCTACTCGAATGATGCCAAGGTGCTCTAACGACAAGGCAGAGAAACCCAATTACAGACATCCGTGAGAGAAAAGAGAAGAGCATAGTGGCCTGCACAGCTGAGACCAAAGTTCTTGTCTTCTGTTGAATACTTTTGCAAGGTAACATCTCCCTGGGAACACCTTGACAGGGTCCAGTCCTGCCCCGACATACACAGCCAGGCACTAGACTGGACTATGCAACTCCCTGCCACAGGAAATAAGTATGTCTCCCAGGTTGACCACCCGTAGAGGGCAGGTCTGTTCTCATGAGATTTTGTTCTCCTGATGATGAAGAAAGCAGGACTAGGGCTTAGTGAATAGAAGATGGGGGAGATGACTGTGTTTTTTATACAGATTTGTGCAAATCTTTCTTTTTTTTTCCATCTTTCATTTTTCAGGCCATTTTTTCCTAGTCCGTGTGGTCTGTGCATCAGACTTTGGACTTGGCCTTATTTTGTGCTCTTTTGGAACAAGTGCAAATGATGACACATGGAGCCAGACAGGGCAGCGCATAATTGTCTGGTTTCTACAGCAACCAAATGTCTTTACTCTCATTTCCCCTTCCTTGCTAATTTTTCAGATGATTTTCCTCATTTTTTATTCCCTCACATGTCCCTGCAGCCTCAGGAATGCCAATGCTTGCAGGTCCCTGGATGCTTTTATTTGGGGAAATAAAACTCAGGAGAGCATCTTTAATACTAACGAGGTGAGATATTGCTTTCTTTAAAAATCCATTGCTGCTTAATGACCTAACACACTTTAGGGCCTTTGTTATTGGGGATAAAAAGCACAGTGCTGTGCAGTAATGGAGAAGGCAGGGCTTCTTCAACTGGCAACCTTCGATTCCAGGCAGGAGTCGCTAGGACAGGGGTGGGCAAAATGCGGCCTGCGGGCTGGATGTGGCCCACCAGGCCATTCTATCCGGCCCACAGGGCCCCTAAAAAATGTAGAAAATTAACATTTATCTGCCCCTGGCTACCCATCATGTGGCCCTCGATGACTTGCCAAAACTCAGTAAGTGGCCCTCTGCCTGAAATAATTGCCTCCCCCTGCGTTAGGTGCATTTCTGCAGCCTGTGCTATGCAGGAAGTCAGGTTAAGTGATGACTTCTGGTTTTTACATCTATGAATGCCAAAAGCATCACCTGCTGTGTGTAGAGTATTATAAGTCACATATTAGAAGAGTTGGATGCAACAGTATATGCTCCCATGTTCCCCCGAGCACTAGTGGGAGTAACAAGGAATAACGGCCAGAGGTTGACGGACGGTAGATTCAGGCTAGCTATCAAGAGGTGCTACTTCACAGTCAGGGTGGCCATCAGTGAGGCTTAGCTAGCATAGAAATCATACAGAAGTGAAGCTGGAAGGGATCTGGAACCAACTTCCAAGGGAAGTGGTCCTCGCTCCTACCCTGTCTATCTACCCTTCAAAAGGAGGCTAAATAGACACCTTGCTGGGGTCATTTGATCCCAGTACTCTTTCCTGCCATGGTAGGGGGTTGGACTTGATAATCTGCTCAGGTCCCTTCTGACTCGACCAACTATGAAACTATGAAACTATAAATCATCTTGGACAATTGTCCATCTGGCCTAACCCAAATAAAACAGCATAGACAACCCTCTTGTATAACTACCAGACGTAATGTCTGGAAAAACATCAAGAATCCCCTAACCTGCCACAGATGAAGCAGGGGGGTGAAACCACTGCAAGGACAGGAAGGGTTTGTTAGAACACACTCAAGAGATCCAAGGAAGAGGACCATGTGCCCCCCTGCAAAGAAAGTCAACCTTTCTCCCCTCCCTACCCTCTCTCTTGGCTACCACGTTCCCCATTGATCTCACTGTGGGGTAAAACATCCTCCTGATCCCAAATGCAATGATCAATCTGACCCTTGAGCAGAGAGGCAAGACTTTCTAGGTCCCAGCAGGACATCATCACACCCTGGTTAGAGTCCACTGTCTTGGTTGTAGCCAACACTCAATCAGGGGTGGATCCCGGGAGTAGTGCATTGGTGCATTTGTACCCTCCCTTTGATTCCTGCTCCAGCCAAAGTTTAAAACGAACTGCCTGGCAATGGCAGCAGCATTTCTGTTCAGGCAATGGCTCATGAAAATCTACCCAATTCCTTTTAAGCTCTTCATTCCACAGGTGTTAATGACCCTCTCTCCTTTTTAATGGTTTTGAAGTTGCACTAATTAAGCTACCCTTTCTTCTGCAATTCATCTTAGCAGCTCCTGGTCACGTAGCTCCTATTTCACAGCCCTGCAGATTATTTTTATCTCATTCCATTAAAGTTATAATTGATTTTGCATCAATCTTAAACTGAATGCTGCTGACCTAGGACCCTAGAATAATAGAAAACCTTCTAGTTTCTTTTTACCTGGAGAAAAATATGTGTCGTGTCATTTGGGATGGTGCACCTCACCATGTGCACCCTGCTTTTCCAAATCCTAAATCCCTTATATATAAAGTGCTCGAAAGGAAGGTGGAACCCCTCCCCTCCCCCTCCTCCCCATACGTGTAGCAGCATAAGTCGGGGGAAAAAATCTTTCTTGGCCCTGTGGAGTGATCAGCAGCATGGGAAAAACTAAAATACCAAACTTTTCATCATTTTTATTTTGAAAGAACATAGAACGTAATATTTTGCTTCAAATCGGACACAACGTTTTGCTCAACCCAAACCAAAAGTTTTTGGGTTGTCATTTCTGTAAGGGAAAAAAAAGTCATGATTTAATTTTGAATTGACCTCAAAGTCTTGGGTTTTTGTTCCCCTTTGATTTTACAGTTTAACCACTGAACTGGAAAACCAATTTGGCAATCACACAGCCGGAGTCAGTGTGTCCCCCAGGCTGAGTGTACATCAGGGACTTGCATTGTCTTGCTGTGCTGTGTTCTCAAGCAGCCCATATCCCTGTGTTAAATAAAATGAAGTACACAAAGAGTTTGTACTGTGAGCAAACTGCTTTTCTCTGCCTCCCCTCCCTGTCTCTTTCCCCCTCTCCTTCAATCATGCCGTTGCGTGATATAAAAAATTCACAGCCACTAACCACCCAATTGGCTTCGGCTTTATTATTTAATTCAGAAATCTCCTCTTTTATTTTTTTTTAATAGACTGGTCTGACTGGCATGCATGAAGACAGAGTGAGAGGAAAACAGTGCACCCATAAAAAGGGTTTTATTGCAGAAATCACGTTTTTTCCGGCACTGCTGTAGTCTGATTTTGTGGGTAATCACTCTGGAATCTGACAGCTTCTTTCCAAAGCAGATACTTCTCATTGTGTGCAGATCACCTCCACACAGAGGTTAAACAGAAGACTGGAGCATAGTTACCTCCCATGTAAGGCTCAGGTGATTGCTCTGAGGACAGGAGACACTAAAGGGATGTCAACCTCTTGCACAGATCTTACATGGTACCTATGTCTTGTGCTAACTCTCTGAACAAGGATGAACTTCATCCTTGGAGACCAGGATGCACCTGAAGTCTCCAGAGAACCCCATGGGTTTCTACAATAGGGATCGGCTGGGACAGAAAGTTGGTTCTTCTGTATTAATAGTGATAACTAGATGTAGACACTCACCCCACTTTCCCCTGCCCTGTAAACCTGGATTTGAAGCTACACAGACAGAGAAATTGGGCAAGCCCTAAGCACAGGAGTGTATGTACCCCCATTGGTGTTGATCCTATTAACAGTATGTATGGGGGTATCTCAGTCTACCTATGAATACTGCCAAGTGGGTAGCCATGGTTTACTTTCCAAAGAGACACTTCAGTGACATTTCATAGCGTGTTCTCTAAACTGTACTTCAACATGGGAAACCATGCATTGACTCCACAACCACAAATCTGGCCTGAATTTCTATCCAAACTGGAGACTCTGCAGATATGGACTTCCCATGCCCCTTGTCTTATCCACAAAATGTGTGGCTATCAAGGAGATGGTATCCCTGAATTTAACTAGAGATCATGAAGTCAAGAGTTGTGTGTGAGAAAAAAATCTTTAAATAAGTCAGTTTGCAGAGTTTAGGAGAGATGGTGGACAAACTTTGCAGCATAGATCGCTCTTCTTCCAGTCTGGGGAAGAAGAAGACAAAGGCTAAGCTAAATAACAGGGGAATACCCAATGATTTGCATTGAATTCTGTGTAAATGAATGCCGTCACTTAAGGAATGGAGTGTGGCTACGAAGTGGAAGCAAAGAGAGGTGATCAGAAGTAGCATCAAAATTAAGGGAGATGCAGCTAATTGGATAACCAAATATATAGGATAGGAAGACAAGGCAAAAAGGAAAAAGAGTTGTTATTGTCTCTGGGATGCACTCTCTCCTTTTTAATGGTCTCAATATTCCACTAATCAAGCTACACCTTCTTCTGCAATCAAGCCTTTCATCTTCGCAAAGATGCCAGTTAAGCCTCTTCTTCATCTTCTGGACCATCACAACTACTACAACACACCAACTCTAGTAGACAACACAGACACTTGTGTTGTGGACATGCCATAACTCCCCAAACTCCCAAAACTGACTGATTTAAAGTTGTGTTCTGAATATGCCAGAACGTCATCATGACATGTGAATGATCCACCCGTCGCTTTGAAGTCTAGGCTCATAATAGCACCCCATCAACAGAGGAAGTTTGGAAACACTCTGGTATCTGTAACTTTTTAGAATAGCAATAAATAAAGGGATATTTCCCATGCTTCCTTGCTTTCCTAGTAAAAGATGGAAGTACACTGGCACTGCGATGGTTAATGCTAGATCCCCGTGGTGATTCAGCTGTTCTAGCTAAAAAGCAAAATTATTATAGACAATAGTGTACTTGATTTCACCTAATGCTTACCGACTTGTTGTTAGGATGGAGCATACAATTATATATCCTCTTGCTCATGAACACTTATTGCATCTCTATCTCAGATAGTCTATAAGGTGCATTTCTACCCTACCTTCTTCCTGACTAGCAGACAAACACAGCTAACTAACTTTTTAACGGCTAGCTACCTGTGTTCTATGTATCGCATTAGGTTTGATGAAAAGAAATGGAAGATTTGAACAAAAACAAACACAGTGAAATTTCATTCTAAATTGTCCTCCAGGTTTTCTTTCACTTCCACAGAAAAGTCTAAATGGGGGCAGCAGCTCCAGAATGGGTCAAAAATGCAGGGGAAATTTCATGAAAACATCCTCAAAACTTTTCTCCGTTTCCTTTTTTCCCCCCCAAGCTTCATCAAAAGTAGCATTTTTGAAAAATCACAATTGGCTCTAATCATCGCCCCCTCCTTCCAATCGCTTTCCCAGGGAGATGATTCTACGGTAACTTCCTTTCCAAATGAGTTGCTTTTTTTTTCTTCGTTCATTTGTCAGCCCACCGGCAATTCAGAGCTGGAACCGTTGACAATTGCAACTCCGTGGCTACCAGGGGCTACAAGAAGCTTGTTACAAAAAAGCCGTAAAACTCCAATTGACTGCGCATCCTGCAATTACAAAAGAGGTAAAAGGCACTCATGGGGTCTTTATGTCTCTCGCCTTTCAGCAGCCTGACTCTAAAAACCTGCAGTCCTTGTGAAATACGACTACCAACCAAAGCTGAAGGGGCAGGAATCTCTGGCAGAGGCGCAGATGGGTCGCCTGCAGCTACTTCAGTATGTTGCAAAGCAACAATTGAGCATATTTATTTCACCTTTAAGCTTAGGTGTTGACGTTTCCCCGTTACAAACCTCATTCCCTTCTAAATGCCTTCATCTTTCCAGGGGACATTAACCTGACTTGGAGATGATTTATGTCCCTTGGTTTTTTTGTCTAGGAGACAAGTTCCTGGGTGGCTTTTTCTATATCCCCTAGGTGCTTTGGTTTGGTAGAGAGTTTCCTGGACTCATAGCAGCCTAGGTAAAGCTCTGTTGTTCATCTGATGGTCCAGTTATTCTGGCCAGGGGGCCAAAGGTGCACAATCACCAGTGCAATCTACCTGATTTCCACCCCTACCTGCCAGCTTGATCTGGGGAAGGAGTATACAGAGCACAGCCATGCTTCTGTTGCACCCACAGGCTGGAGGTCCAAGCACCTACTTTGAACAGCTTCAAGAGACAATCAAATGCTTATCTCGCTGGGATCCTATGATCCCTGCTGACTTCCTGCCCCGGGGGCAGGGGACTGGACTTGATGACCTTCTGAGGTCCCTTCCAGCCCTAATGTCTATGAATCTGTGGAAATTTGTATGAGGCTACAAGAGGGACCGTCTTCCCCCTGATGCTTGTGTGCATAATCCAGACGACAACCTAACTTGTGTGAGTCCTTATTAACACAATCCTGTAACTTGGTATTGATCACACTCCATAGTTAGTAGTCAGGTGATAATTGCCCCCTTCTTTTTGTTAATCATCTCAGCCAAGAGAAACAGTTTCACCCCAAATTTTTCCAGTAGGATAGCAAGCTGTGCCCACAGTCTTTTAAGAGGAAAGGTGATTTGGTAGGTAAGTGTCCAGTCAAAGTGAATGAGAGACCTCAGATAGTAGCCAAGTGATTAGGACACTAGCTTTGGACAAGTTGCCACTCTAATAAATATTAAATTTAGATCACTTAGAAAACCGGGAAGAAGAGAAAATACACTTGAGCCTGGCTCTTCCATACCCAAGGGAAATATTCACCCTTGTCTAGGTCTTTGATGTTCATTTTCTGCATGAAAACCTCATGCAAAACAGATATTACAAAAAAAGCACCAAACTTGTTTCTCCAGGATGAACAACCTGTTCCTCATCCATTTCTGATATCGTTACCCCAAATGAGAAGCTGCCCAGGGGCACAAAATTCCAGGTGCCTATAGCTACTGAAAGAAATCTTGGCCACAGATGTCTCTTAAAATGCCTTTATTAGGGCTTTTTGGTTATAGTCATGTTGGTCTAAGGGTGCAGGCAGACAACATTTTTTGGGTAAATATGATATCTTTTATTAGATCAGCTGAATAGTTGGAAAAATTGCTCTTTGCAAACTTTTGGGCACAAACACCCTTACTGAGGCACAAGAAGAGTGTGCTGGTGTTTGTGTGCTCTCTAGGGTCAATAGAAGTTTAAGCCAATATGCAACATGCAGGTCTGTGAAAATGCAAATGTGTGGCAAGGACAATCAGAGGGGATAAGGGTTAATGGGCATGAGACAGATAGTTGCGGGGTGGGAAAGAGGGGAAGGCTGACCTGGTGATAGAAGATAGCTGGTAAAATGTAGCGAGATTTCCTGGGGTTATCGGATGGCAGGCAGGTTATAATATGCCATAAAATTGATGTCTACATTCAGTCCATAATTTTTGGTATCCAGTAGATTTATGAAGTGAAGTTCATAGGCTTATCTACAAAAGGTCTTTTGTAAATTCCCTTTGAGGATTACAACTGAGAGCTTGGAAACAGAGGATTGTCTTGTAAGAAGTGTGAACCAACAGGCAATTAGGTATTTTTGTCTTTGATAGATTTTCGGTGTGCTTTCTTTCTGGTACGCAGTTGTTGTTTGGCTTCTACTGCATAGTTTCCATTATTAAGGCTTAGTACTTGGAGAATGGATGGCACCGACCAGCAGTGACCGATGCCAGTCAGCTTTTAGTCAGTCACTGGCTTCTGCACCTAACCTTTCCCCATATGCTGCCCAGAGAACCTGGCCACCGACTTATGACTGGTGATTACATTAGGCTGCAGAGCACCTTCGCTGGGCACTAGCTCTTCATTTCTACATCTGCATCCCAAACACGCTCCACTCACCTTCTCCTGCTGGTAGGTGCAAAACCAGAAGGGTGATGGATGGTCCTAATGGTATTGGGGTGGGGAGGTCCATTCCAAAACACTGGGTTTGGTGCATGTAAGTGGAAGAGATTAGAATGAATATGATCAAGAGCAGACAGCAACCACATGTCCTTGGTCTCTTCAGGGATTTTTTGTGATAATTTTATTGCAGACAGTCAGCTCCTTCTCCTCGTGTGTGTGTGTGCACAAGAACTACAGCAACAGAGACCAAACCTCCTCTGGGACTTGTTGGCAGAGCTGTGCTATAAATGTATACTAACACACACAACATTGGTATCCCATCACTGTGAGCAAAAGCCCCTTTCAAGGTGCAACCTCTTTGCTCTGCATTTCAAGAGGTCTCCATTGAAGGCGCCGCATGCTCTAAGATGTCTCAATTGCCTTTTGTTTTAAAATGAAGCAAACACAGGGATAAGGCTCATAAATTCCCTATGAGTGATAGCAGGGTGCATGCTCTTCTCTTTGGCCTCAGCCTGTAGCACAGCTGTCTGCCGGCTCTCTGCTACAAGGGAGGGGACCTGGACATGTCAGGAGGCTGTAGAACACATCAAAAAGCATAGTGCAGCTTTATAGCACCACCTCATCTCCTAATGAATAGGAAAGCACTCTAGCCTTCCATCAACTTTGTCACAGGCCAGCTGGACACTGTGAGTATATCAATTTAGCCACTCAGCTGTTTGGTTCGGGATTGAGGAGGCAGAATTGGGAGTAAAACAATGGCAAATTTATTTTAGCTTATACACACACAACAGTTAACATAAAGATGAATGCAATAAGAAGATAATGTAATATTAAAGAGCTAATAGTAAATAATAACAGATAATAACAACAGATGAATAGATCAATCTGTCGCAGGCCAGCTAGGCACTGTGAGAATATCAGCCCCTGGGCTGTTTTAAACAACAAATAGACAGACATGAGTTGGCAACTTATTGGCAGTCCCTCAATGCCAGGTGCACGCCAGGTGATTCCAGTGAAGTCAGGCGTCCCCGACCAATGCTGTCTGAAGGATTACCGGGGAAGGTCTCTTGATCAGGATCTGATCCTCACTCACACCGGGAATCGGGAGTCTGGGCTTGGAACAGCAATTTCTGTCCTGTTCCCTCCTTCCTGTTGGTCACCTGATGCATGCACTTTTTATACCTAGTTTTATGCTAATCTGCTGGCCTTAGGGCCATTCACAATCTTGCTTTATAGCTATTGCCCTATGGGATTAAAAGGTGTTAAAATTATTATAAAAGGTTACTACCCAGACTTGGGTTTACCTAATAAGCAGATTGCAACACAGCATCTTCAGGTTTGAAATTAACATTACCCTGCCTAAATCCAGCCCCTTTGGAACTCTCTGACTATGCTTTTTTGAGATGTACTTTCCTGGAATGTGCTGGATAAGCTAGGCAGTTAAATCCAGTTTTTATCATCATCAAGGCAAAATTCTGAGCAAGAAAGAACTATTAGGTCAGTTAATTTCACAGCTAGAGCTTTGTCTTTGAGGCCTAGTCAGTTCTACAAACAGTTACAAGTTGCAGTTGCAGGTTACAAAAATACAAGCTTTATATTAGACAAAAGTTCTAAATGCCTCTAAGAAGCACATATTTATTGCTTATTAATTTCTTTGGTTTTGGTCAGTGTATGGGTTGGGGTGTTGCTCTGATTTTTAGTATTTTGAATACACGTAGGACCCAGGATCAACAGGAAACAGAAAAGGATTTTTTTTTGTTATAATGTTATTGGAGTGTTTGTACAGTTGGGAGAGTTGATGGACAAATATTTGGGCACCCAGTGCCCTTCACCAGGTCTAAGAAAAAAGCAGCCGCAAGCTAAGCTAAAAAGCAGAGAGAAGACTTCTTTTAAATTCAAGCAGTCTGCTCAGAGAGCTGCAAATTAGGAACAAAGAGGTGGTATTAGAAGACCTTATAAGGCAAAAGTAGTGCAGCAGATTGAGTAAAATATGCAGTCTAGTTAGAGGCATGATCAAGATTTTCTTGGCAACTACCTGGCTTTCTTTTCAAACAAAAGTGAGAGTGTCACAAAGTGGACATGACTCCAAACCATAGAACTTGAAGGAAAGCAGCCAGTATCCCAAGAGTTAGCAATACTGTACTTGTTCAGGAGAAAAAAAAGAACAATAAAGACACTACTTCTAATGGATTAAAAAATGCTCCTGGAAGCACTCATATTGGTCCTTGGTTTCAGGAAAGTTGGAGTCCAGTTTCCAGGGCAATGAAAAATCCAGGCAGTGTTAGACTCCTGAAGGTGGGTGATAAGTACCAATACTTTATTCCTTTATGCAGGGGAGTGAGGAGTTTGTTAGTTAAAAGCCATTAGCAGCCTGCTAGAGGCCTCTTCCTATCCAAAAACCTTGCAGCATAGTGCATCGCACCCGCTTTGCCTCCATTTAGCTTTTATGATTATTTTATCACCTCTTGGCAGCCTGTCAGGATTCATAACAGTGATATACTTCGTGTACTATGATACCGCTGTGCAGATCAGTTTAATCCAGATGGAAATAAGACTGGTCCCAACCCAGCCTTTGGCTACTGGTTTAATTCAACTGGTTAAATTCCCTCCCTAAATTACACCAGTTCAACTTTGCTTGCAGACCAGCCTGTGGCATTTGAACTACAGGCTCCTGGTAATCTAGGACACAGTGGGCACAACTACACATGTGCTTTAATGTACATTTAGCCTATTTAAATGTGCATTGAAGCATCACTTTAAAAGTGGTATTTAGTTCATGCGCATGCGCATTAAGACAGGCTAATGCACATTTTCCTAGTACCTC
>NW_017728992.1:207185170-207189232 GCF_001723915.1 Gavialis gangeticus
TCCCTTCCGACTCTAGAAACTATGAAACTATGAAACTATGGAGGTACTAGATTTAATGCACATTAACTAAAGCACAATAATGCATGTATAGATAAGCAGCACGCAGCAACCACTACATAGCAGCATCCTTCCTATTTCCAGAGCATATCAATGGCATGATAAATAGATTTGAGCAAAGGGAGGGAGCACATTCACACAGAGAAATCCTTAAGCACCCATCTGCTTTGGGGAAAATTAACAACCCTCCTGAAAATAAACACAGGCCTGGCATTTGCAGTGGGATAAAAAGAAACCTACACCTCCCCTGGCTTAATTGAATTGTTAAATAACAGTATTAAAAGGATTCTCAGTAGCTCAGAAAAGCAAATCTGACCAAAAAAAGTAACAGATGCAGGAACAGAACAGCCCGGACAACAGAGAGAATGAAAATATCCTCCATGCGAGCAGCGTAACAACATAACTCCAGCCTTTCAAGCACTGAATTGACAGAGCCCTAGAGAAGGAGCACGGCTGAGCACAATAGTAACTCTCGCAACAACGTGCATTTATTCCTAATAGCGGGTTTCTAAAAATTCCCCTAAAGCTTTAGCCCACGTTAAAAAGTGCATTAGTATGCAAGAGGAGACGTCACACCAGAGCCTACTGTGAATGTGCCTTACAGGGGGAGTTGGGTAAGGGCATAGGATATGTTTGGTGTGCAATCTGGAGGAATAGCTGGGCTGGAAGAAAGAAGAGTCTTACCTTTTCCTCCTGTGATCTGGGAAGGATCCCCAGACTGATCCCCTCCCAGGAAGTACCTTTGCCACAAGCAAAGGCATGGAGTAGGTTCCTACGGCCCTGGAGCTTTGACAGCCTTTCTTGTGCATGCCCACCCCTGACAATGTGGACCCCGAGGGGCTTCATGGTAGAAACCGATCTGGTTGGGTGCTTAAAAGGCTTGGCAAGAAGCTGTTTAATGATAGAAGTTATAATTTAGAGATGCTTCCTAACAGGAGGTTGAGGAAGTTGGGAATTGGAAGATGATCCCTTAGGTAGAAAGCTAGGTAGTAAGAGAGACCAAAGGACTGCAGAGGCCTGTCTACTGCTCCACAAATAAAACTTGTTTCTAAGTTCTTCTCATGCATGTATTTCTGTGTTTATTGAACCCGATGATCACTACAAGTTCGTAAATGCCAGTCATGCCTCAATGATGGACCTAATGTCTCCTGGGGCACTCAGTTTTCTTTGTAGAATGGGCAAGCTACAAGGGCACAGACCACCAGCCATTTTAGTTATCTTTTCAGCTAAAGAGGTAGAAGTTTATGATCTGGTCCTGGAAGTGACTTTGAAACTTTCTTAATGACCCATAAGGCTATTTCCAAACCATTCAGAAAAGGGAAGCCAGACCTGTGACAAGTCCAGCTCTATGCAAGTAGGAAGAAGTCCAGATCCAGGCAAGAAGGATCTCCTCCCTGATCTCATGGGTCCTTGATAGTTTGGGGTCAGGGTTATGTTCCAAACTGTTTATATGATTGATACCTCACCCCCTCACACAAACGGCTCAGGACACCTTACAATAAAAGTCATAAAAATAGATAAACCCTTGTATAGGATGGTTTTAATAGGGACAGGCAGGATGTTGGGCTAGATGACCTCTGAAGGTCTCCTACTTCTCTATGATTTTATGATTTAATGCTTCTATAATGTAATAATAATAATGTAATCCCTGCCCACACACACACACACAATGCCTAAGCTTAACTTCATCTGTGAAAAGTCTGTCCAAATAGAAAGCCTGTCTATACACTACTTTGGAAAGATGACCACGGCTCCGGCAGGCCTCAAGAGGGAAGAAATTTCAGAATTGAGGAGCAATTGCCAAGAATGACCTCTCAGAGGTTTCTGCCCAGGATTCTGTTGGACAAATGGAAACTGCTCTTGGTTTAGAGACTGTGATGCAGCAGAGAGGGAAGGTGACCCCTTAGGTACATAGGACCAATACCTTCTGGGGTTTTGTAGGTCAAAACCAGCACCTTGAATTGCATCCAGAAGGCTACAAGTAGCCAATGCAAAGTTGGGAGTAGTGGAGCAATGTGCTGCCAGTGACCCACCCTAGCCTCAAAGTTACAAAAGCGCGGATGATGATGGCCAGATCTGAGGTGTTGTGACTTCCCAAGATGCTTCTCCAGCCTCACTGCTTTAGGTTCACCAGTGAGTAAAATAAACCAAGTAGAAACCAAAGAGCCTTTATCCACTGTCAGTTGGCTGATGAGTCCAACTGACAGAGGAGATATGCCTGGGGAACACAAATTCAAAGCTCTCCAGAAAACATATCTTTATACGTATACTCTTCTTTGAAACTTTGAGTCACAAGTTAACACATGAACACACACAGCTCAAACTTATTCCTTAAGCTTGCATATCATTGCATGGCCATTTCAGTTTCTTGACTGTCTGTCAACTTCTGAGTCACTGAAGAAGCTACACCTTGTTTGAGATGGACCACTTAACACTTTGACCCCACCCACTCCTTCTAGGATATTCACTACATCCTCATCACATTCCCTAGATGGCTCTGAAAATCGTAGTCATCGAATCATAAAAAATGAGGGTTGAAGGGACCTCAGGAGGTCACATCTATCCTGTCCCCTGGCTCAAAGCAGGACCAGCCCCAACTACATCATCCCAGACAAGGCTTTGTCTACCTGGGTCTTCAAAACCTCCAGGGATGGAGAGTCCACCACCTCCCTAGGGAGCCTGTTCCAGTGCTTCACCACGCTCCTAGTGAGAAAGTTTTTTCCTTATATTCAACCTCAACCTCCCTTGCTGCAACTTGAGCCCATTGCTCCTTGTCCTGTCATCTTCCCCCACTGAGAACAATCCAGCTTCATCCTCTTTACAACCCCCCCCCCCGTAGGGAGTTGAAGGCTGCTATTCAATACCCCCTCAGTTTTCTCTTCTGCATAATAAATCAGCCTAGTTCCCTTATCCTCCCCTCACAAGTCATGGCCCCATCTCCCAATCCATTTTTATTGTCCTCTGTTGGACAGCTTTTCCATATTCTTTCTATAGTGGTGACTCAGAAGTAAATCAAGCAATCCTACGGGGCTTTCCTATAATCCTAACAGCCAACACAGAGCAGCTGAAGCAATTGTCATTTGCTTCCAACACAAGGGCCAGGATTTGGAGACTGTCTCCAGCTGGAAATGTTGACCCTTCCAAAGCGCGCCCATCATCCATAACCACACTTACCATCCTGAAGCTCATGTACCAGCACCATCTACGTCTTGCCCCCACCCCAAGGTCGGTTAGTATCAATGCCCCCATGGGACAGATGGGGAGTTTCTTCTCTACTCCCTTCTTCAAAAGGCACACAGATGGAGTCAGCCCTGAGTCTGGTTCATGTGTGGATATGAAGATCTGCCATTTCTTTGCCCCCAGATGGAATAGGAAGAAGGCCTGGTTCCATGACCTGGATTTCACCAGTGTCTCTCTGGCCCTCCAATGCTGTGCTTCCCAAGGTTTCAGCATTATTAAAGTCACATTCATATTCCCTTGAATACGGGCAATGCTTGGATGCCCCTTTCTATGGATGCACAGAAATGAGAAAATTCTGTCAGCTGCTTTCCCCTGCCCCAACCGTTGTGAGCTCCAGAGATAACAAGAAGGAGTGAGCTTGCTGCCTCCTGCAGTGCCCACATTGGCTGGTCCTTCCCTAGGAGGTGGATGAGGAAGCCAACTGGAGCTCGAAATAGCCCAAGGCCAAATCCAGTGGAATTGCAAAATGGCCTCTACTAGGATCCAAACTCCCCTCCCTGGTGATAGAGCTGTGATTGTTGGCAATGCTGCAAGCCTTATCCACTGCCCAGACTGCTGTGAGTAATTAGCCAACCAGTCAGCCCTGACAGTTCCCATTACTGGGACTGCTGAAAGCCGGGTGAAGATCGATGCATTCTGAAACTCCAGAAGCAAAGAGCTCCCCTGCCACCAAGGGGAGAGAAGAGTGAACCAGTGTTAACCTAATTAACTGACTTCAGGTCTGGGACTTCACTGATATATATATATATATATATATATATATAT
>NW_017728992.1:207189499-207191108 GCF_001723915.1 Gavialis gangeticus
ATATATATCCCCCCCCCCCTTCCTAAAGGCTGTTTGGTATCAGGGATGCTTGATGAATATCCTGCAGTACCTTCTGGCCCTGAGGAATTGTCATAAGGTAAATACAGTGCCGTAACCAAGCACTAATGATAATAGAGCCTTCAGTTTCTCTAAGGGCTCCTCATCCATTGGTCCCAGATGCTTTGCAAAGGACGGTGGCCAGTTGTCTTAGGAACTGATGGAGAAAAATACCCCCTTCTGGAGAGGTAGCCCATTGACTTCATCTCAAAGGTCTCCCCCTCCAAGAACTGTTGTTGCAAAACAGGCTAATGTGACTCTTGGAGAGAGAAAAAAGAGTAGTAGTAGAGTATTGACTCCTGTCTCTGTAGATTCAGCATTGGAAAGACCAGCCCTAGCACATAAAGCATAGTTATGACATTAAGATTTAAAAGGATGTTGGAATAAAGAGAGAAGGTCCTGGACAGAGCTACCACCATGACTTGCACATGGCAGTAAATGCATGTCAGTGAAAGGTGTGAGACGAGTAGATCGAGTTCTTCATTAAAAAGGCAAAGAGGCAAATTTGCCTGGGCTTTCCTGGGGAGAAACCCCTGAGCACTAAATGGATGTTTGATATGGCAGAGACCAGGCAAGTTCAAATCACACGTACACTACTAATGTTTACCAGCATATGGGATTAATCAATGATGAACACTGCCAAAGCAAATGGTGGGATTTCCATCTCTAGGTGCTTTTAAACCCAGACTGGAGGTGCTTCTGAAGATACAGTTTTCTGAACATGAGTGTTAAATCTCCATACAGAGGTAACAGCATGGAATTGATTTGCTTTTGAGGTCTGAGGAGGCAGGCAAGGTGATGTAGAAGTCTCTGCTGGCCCCAAACTCCACAATAGTCTTCTATTTGAGGTAAGATCATGCACAGCAATATGGGGAATGAGACAGAGACCCACGTTGGCTCAGGATCACACACATTCAACCATATCAGAGTCAGGAACTGAAGCTAGGATGCTTGAGTCCTACTTTCAGGCCACTTGCAAGACCATGCTTCCCCCTTCTTCTTCCTCCAGTCACTATGTTCTTCACTACTTTTGCATGGGTAATTTTAAGATATCCATGTGATGGAAGTTTCACTACTAGCCATGGGAAGACAACTCTATGCTCTGCAGATCTCATGATTTAAAAATGTACACTCACTACAAAAATAGAATAATAAAATCATAGAAAATGAGGGTTGAAGGGACCTCAGGAGGTCACATCTAGTCCAACTCCCTGCTCCAAGAAGGACCGGCCCCATCTACATCATCCCAGCCAAGGTTGTGTTGATCTGGGTCTTAAAAACCTCCAAGGATGGAGATCCCACCACCTCTCTAGGTAACCTATTTCTCACCCTCCTAGTGAGAAGGCTTTTTTCCTAATATCTAACTTTAACTTCCCTTGCTGCAACTTGAGCTCATTGCTGCTTGTTCTGTCATCTGTCACCACTAAGAAAAGTTGAGCTTCATCCTAAGTGCATGCATGGGCAAAAATATTTTGTTCCCATTGCCTTCCCTATGTTCTTGTGGTGAGGACACATCTGGAGTTGTGTGTTGAGTTTTGCCCCCCCCCCCCCC
>NW_017728992.1:207191154-207192200 GCF_001723915.1 Gavialis gangeticus
CCCCCCCACTACAGAAAAGACATGGACAAATGTTCTTGGTGTGTCTGGGCCAGTGGTGCAATGGATAACGCGTCTGACTACGGATCAGAAGATTGTAGGTTCAACTCCTGCCTGGCTCGTACTACTTTTTAGAGAGAAGATTCAGGCTGGACATCAGGAGGCATTATTTACAGTCATGGCTACCAGGCTCTGCAATGGGCTCCCAAGGGAGGTGATACTCACTTGGGAGCCTATTGCAGCCCCCTGCCTTGGGGGTCTTCAAGAGGAGGCTAAATAGATATTTGGCTGAGATGATATGATCCCAGCACCTGATCCTGACCGGGGCAGGGGGTCGGACCTGATGATCTGTTTAGGTCTCTTCCAACCTTAAGTACTATGATACTATGAAATTGAAGACAGTCCAGTGGAGGACAATGAAAATGGTTGTGGGGCTGGAGAACATGACTTCTGAGGAGAGACTGAGGGAACTGGGCTGATTTAGTCTGCAGAAGAGAAGACGGAGGGGGATTTGATAGCAGCCTTCAACTCCCTGCAGGGGGGCTGCAAAAAGGATGGAGCTGGGCTGGTCTCAGTGGGGGCAAATGACAAGGAGCAATGGGCTCAAGTTGCAGCAATGGAAGTTGAGGTTGGATATTAGGAAAACTTGCTCTCTAGAAGGGTGGTAAAGCACTGGAACAGGCTCCCCAAAGAGGTGATGGAGTCTCCATCCTTGGAGGCTTTGAAGAACCAGGGTTCCCACTGAGTTAAAAGGAAATGACCTTGTGGGACTGAGGTCTTTGCCTGTTGCAAAGCCTACTCTACCTGTGGGTCAGACTTGCTGCATATGGGCCCCAGTCCCCACAGGGGTCGTGCCCAATATGACATTTGAACTCAACTCGGGACCTGCAGGCAACTATATTGCTAGATCACTCTCTTTGTGGCTGATCCAGTAGGAACCTATGAGAAGCTTCCCTAAGCTGAGCACGGCTTTATTCTTATCTTAGGCATTGACCAGGTGGCCCAGCATGTTTCATAGTTTCATAGTTTCTAGGGTTGGAAGGGACCTA
>NW_017728992.1:207192830-207195937 GCF_001723915.1 Gavialis gangeticus
CCTCCTTTTTGGCAAGGAGACATTCCCGGATGTTTTTAGTGAGCCATGGAGGCTTATATGCTCTCCTGCCCCCTTTGACCCTCCTGGGGATTACCTTCCTCTGGGCTTGGAGGATCGTCTCCTTAAGGAGCGACCACTCCCCTTGGACACCCAGCTCCCCTCCCCTCTGAGTCTTCAGCGCTTCTCCAACTATCCTCCTTAGCTCATTGAAGTTCGCCCTCCTGCCTTGACTTTGAGAGGAGTTCAGTACAAGGCGTAACTGCTTACTCCACCCTGAGGACTCAAACTTTGCCTGACAGTTTGTCCAAGGAGTGGAAGATAAGAGCAAAACTAGACTTACTCCTGACCTTTATAAGACTATTAGAGCCATAATTAAAATTAACTCCAGAGTCTACTGGGGTTTCCCTGGAGTATGATGTACAGACATGTCAAACTGATTGATGCTTGGGGCTGCTTCCAGTCTGCATCTTTGGACTTGCACTGAACTTCCAACATCCCTGAAAGGCAAGGGCAGAGAGGGCATGCTGGGAAAGTCAGATTTTCATGACACAAACCACAAACTTTAAAACAACTTTGTGGTATGACTCAAAGCATGTCCTAACCACTGACATGTTAAGGCAACTTGAGATTGTTGCTCCTGGAGAACTACCCATGTCCTAAGCCTTTGTCTTGTGTCTCTTCTACTTACTAAGGCAAGTCTTGATGGGGGGTGTGGGTTTGATGGGGGTGTGGGCTTGATGACCTCTGGAGTTTGCTTCCGGCCCATATTGCTCCATGATTCAATGCTTATCCATTATATTGTAAATGCTCATTTCAGGTGGTACCACAAAAGGGCTGGCTAAATATTGGTAATGAGAACACTGCATAAGAAGAGATTCATCAAATTGAATGGGGAAATGGTACACTGAAAGCCAAAACATGAGAAAAATAAACCAATACATAATGAATTTCCCAGGTGCATTGACACATTATAGCAATGAAACCAAGAGTTGAACAGGGTTGAGAGAAAAGATCAAGG
Source organism: Gavialis gangeticus (assembly GCF_001723915.1). Lineage (NCBI taxonomy): Eukaryota > Metazoa > Chordata > Crocodylia > Gavialidae > Gavialis > Gavialis gangeticus. The sequence goes on from NW_017728992.1 coordinate 207,193,849, forward strand.
ACTGACAAGGATAACAGGAAAATTCAGGATTCGTATTGTGAAGATGAACAAGGAAGTGCATTTTGACCCAGGTTGGGTAGGAATTTGATGCTAGGATTGTTATATAGGTTCAGATTTCCAGATCAATGTGTTAGCCAAAAAAACTCATCTCGTCTGCTTTTTGTAATGTACAGGTGTCTGACGGAGAAGAAACTGTGGCCTTCCCACAATCCCAGGGTGTGTCTACACATTCATTAATGCACCACAGTTACTGCACATTAAATTTAGTACTTGGATAACCAACTACTAAATCAATGTGCAGTAACTTGTGCTACTATGCAGTAGCGCTGGCACATGGGCTGTTTCAGATGCTAACTGTGCGGTAGCCTAATACTACTGCGCAGTAGTGTATTAGCATGGGTTTTGCCTGACACACTACTGTGTGGTGTTATTAAGATACTGAGCAGTTAGCATCTTGTGCAGACACAGCCCCCCATAATGGGCACTTCTGCATGTGCAAATGCTGCTGGATGGGTTTACTCTGCAGTAATTCACTGCAGAAGTGACCCACCCTGAGTAGGCATCTACACGTGCAGAGATTTGGAAGCAGATTTGCTCCCAATGGCAGCAACCCAGAAAGGGCTGTTCCCACCCAGCTCTGTCCCCCTGCAGCGGCCAGGGAAAGCTCCAGGCTAGCACCCAGGGGCTTCCAGGAGGCATGGGGCCAAGAGACAGCTGTCTCCTGGCAGAGCCTGGGACATTACTCCTTGCCCCCCGGCACTGTCTGCTCCCATGGCAGGCTCTGATGGCAGAGCCTGGGGCAGGACAGTGTCCCCTTGCCCAACAACAATTGAGGGCAGGGGCTTAGAAAGAGCTGTTGGGGAGGAGCAGGTCCCAGCCCCCTGCCCTGATCTGCTAGCAGTGCCCCCAGCTGGGAGTAGAGCAAATTATAATAAGCATCTGCATGTGTAGACAGTGACCCTTCCTATGCAGTAATTTTTTCTCCTGCACATTAAAGGGCCTTGTGGAGACGTGCCCAATGTGTTGCAATTGAATATTTTGTATTCTGTGTTTGGGCTGGTTATTCATCAGCACCCATGAGATGCTTAAAGAGGCAGGGCAGGTTTCATTAGGAAGCTTCTCTTGGAAACATTGGAAGCGACTGTTCATCCTTGCCTCTGATTTCCTACCAAGACTTTAATTAGGGAGTATGAGGGACAGAAGAGTGCTATCTTCCTTTTTGAATCATACCATAAGCTACAATCATGATGAAGGTACTTCCTGTGCTCTCCCCAGCTGTCCCTCCTCTCTAATGATGGCCAAGGGAAGAAGTCATGGGTTCCCTCCCATTCCTCACTGTCAAGTACCGATGTTATGTTGCTATTCTATTATGACCCCGAATGTGCCAGCAGATAAGTGGATACAGGAGCGTTCAGTTGAACTTTAAGAAAGTCTGTGACGACACTATGGGTCCTGTTGCCTAGGAGCTTCAGTCATCGAGGAGCCCTGTTGAGCTAAGCGCTTTACAGACACAAAGCAGAGAGAGCTCTTGCTCCCAATAGCTTTCAATTTAAGATGAGTGAGAGAGAGAGAGAAAGAGAAAGAAGAAAGGCAAGGAAACAGTTAGACAATACCAATCAGAATGATAGATGTTCACCTTGGCACAGATGATACTGTACCGCTGTCAATCTTGACAAAAACCCTCCAAAGGGGCTGTTAAGTAGAGATGCACAATTAAAAAAAAAAAATTTACTTTTTATGAAAGCCAGTAAAACACTTCCAAAACAAGTGTTGCTAAATGGTTTGCTTTTCCCCACAGCACCCTGGCTAGCAAAGAAACAACGAGAACTGAAATTGCATTGGATAAGAAAGTGGCTGAGATAAAGATGCCTGAGAGTTGAAATAAATGGCTGATTTCCATCCTGAGCAAAGGCTTACAGCAGCAAGGCTAATGTTCTGTACAGAAGCATTTAACGACAGAAAAAAAGAGGCTGAGCAATGAAGTGGTAGAAGGTACAGATGCCACAAAGTGATTTAAGTTAAGTGTGTCTGAAGGACCTCACCTGGAGAGGGGAATGGCCAGCATGATGGCAGTTGAACTAGGGTTGTC
>NW_017728992.1:207200937-207203051 GCF_001723915.1 Gavialis gangeticus
AACATTTAACGACAGAAAAAAAGAGGCTGAGCAATGAAGTGGTAGAAGGTACAGATGCCACAAAGTGATTTAAGTTAAGTGTGTCTGAAGGACCTCACCTGGAGAGGGGAATGGCCAGCATGATGGCAGTTGAACTAGGGTTGTCAACACTGAAACTATTCTGGGAGGTGCCCAGGACACCAACATGCCCGTGACACGCAACATGAATGTACCTTGGTGGTTGTGTATTACTGTGCATAGACTTTACATCAGACTTTACCGTGCATAGACTTTACATCAGCAAATGCACATTATTGCCACATTTTAAAAACCCACTGGACTACCGTATAAATCGGATTGAACATTTAATATTTATTTTAATGAATGCCTATCATTTATCTGCCAGGTGACTCTCAGCAGTCTCCTGGAGATTTATATCTAAATCCTGGAGGCTCCTGGAGGGTTGGCAACCCTAGGTTGAACAGCAGTCCTGACACACGCAAAAGAAAGTACTTTGGATGAGCTAAGAGGGAAGCAGAAGAAAGGCAACCAGGCCTTGGAAACCAGAGGTCAAGCAGGTGGAAATTCAAAGCCATCACATACCAATTAGCAGGCAGAAATGAAAAGGTTTCCCAAGGGGGGCAGTAAGAGTGTGATCCCACAGAGCTATTACTGTCTCCTTGTGCTTCCATATGGCACCAAACACAATATCTTAAAGGAAACAAGAAAATCATAAAAAAATAAAACCTTTCCACAAGTCTCAGTGCTGCAGATGGGGACTGGGTTTTATGATCTCTGATCAAAATGCAATTATTCCTTAGCATATGCCACCTACATGCTAAAGGGTGGTAGTCTCCCAGCTGCAAATCTCCCAGCTGGCAAACTAGAATCCTAGAAAATGAGGGGGTGAAGGGACCTCAGGAGGTCACATCTAGTCAAACGCCTGCTCCAAGCAGGACCAGCCCCAACTACATCCTCCCAGCCAAAGTTTTGTCCAGCCAGGCCTTAAACACCTCCAAGTATGGAGACTCTACCACCTCTCTGGGTGACCCATTCCAGTGTTTTACCAACCTCCTACTGAGAGAGTTTTTCCTAATATCCAACCTCAACTTTCCTTGCTGCAACTTGAGACTGTTGCTCTTGGAGAACTACCCATGATAAGAGATGGATTGGTAAATGGGCATGCTACATTGCATAACCACATGCCAAACGCATCCATCACATGACAGCAATTTATCGCCTTCACATATGTGTGTGTAGGCGTGTACGTGTGAAAAATGATAATGTACTAGGAGAGAAGACGGCAAACCAAGTCGCATGAAGCACATTTCCCTAAGCCATTAATCAAGTGATTACAGCTCAAATTAATGTTCATGTATATTTTGCTTCGCCAGCCAACGCACAAAGCAGATGTTTTACTGTGAAGGGCATTGGGCTGTTACCGTACGGCAACGGGAGGCTAGGGAGGGAGACAGAGGCTTTCCTTGGGTGTTCTCAAGAGAGAAATTATCACTGAGAAATGCATCCAGCCAGTTTAAACCCAAGCATCAGCAAATTTAAATTGTATATTAAAAAAAACCAAAAAAAAACCTTGAGCATGTTATCTATATTGTTTCTGACTCGTCATTCTTTATTGGGCAATTAAGTGTGATGTGACATTTTCTTGACAAAGTGGCTGTGTACATCTGTGCCTTTCTGCAGACGAAACATAAAACAAATTAAGAAAGCGTGCCTCCATAAATCTTCAGTTGCAGCTGTATTGGGGGGAGGTGGGGTGGGGAGAAGGACGGTATCAAGCATGGAGCACTTCACGTGTGGTCTGTATGGAGCTGAAGCTGGGGGGTGGGGTATGACTATTTTATTTCATATGTGTAATAATAATTAGTGTGATGTCATCCTTCCATATCTTCTTCTGTCCAGGGGTTTCAGCAGGGGTTATTGCAGGGCCCTTGGCACAGCTTTACGAGCGCTCGTGGTGCTCAGGCCATGTGCCAGATGACTGGAAGATAGCCAACATGGTCCCCATCTTTAAAAAAGGGAAGAGAGAGGACCCGGGCAACTATAGGCCCGTCAGTCTTACCTCAATCCTACGGAAACTCTTTGAGAAGATCATCAAGGAGCACATCTGTGATGGT
>NW_017728992.1:207203348-207209619 GCF_001723915.1 Gavialis gangeticus
GGCCACTCGCATGATCAGGGGGCAGCAGGGCAGGCCCTACAATGAGAGACTGCGGGACCTGAACCTGTTCAGCCTTCACAAGAGAAGGCTGAGGGGGCACCTGGTGACCATCTATAAACTCATGAGGGGGGACCAGAAGGGTTTGGGGGAGACCTTGTTTCCCCGAGCACCCCCCCGGCATGACAAGGAATAATGGCCACAAGTTGTTGGAGAGGACGTGTAGATTAGACATCTGTAAGAACGACTTCACAGTCAGGGCGGCTAGGATCTGGAACCAACTTCCAAGGGAAGTGGTGCTGGCTCCTACCCTGGGGGGCTTTAAGAGGAGGCTTGATGCCTACCTGGCTGGAGTCATTTGAGCCCAGTTTTTTCTCCTGCCCAGGTGGGGGTCAGACTGGTAGATCTACAAGGTTCCTTCGACCCCACTTCTATGATTCTGTGATTTCCCAGGCATTTGTAGACTAAGCCTGACAACGTCCGATTTAAGGTAGTAGCCTATCAGCATTGTCTCATCTTCTCTTAGGGAAACTGAGGCATAAAGAAGGAAGGCAATTTGTCTAACATTTAACCAACGGTTGAACCACGTGTGGCTTGGGCAACTCCATTGGCCCACCATAACTCTTTATTAAACTCATTGATGCCCCATGAGCTCTGAAAAGGAAAAAGGAAGGGGAAAGCAAAGCAATGAGTGAGACAGCCTTTCATTACCACTAATTTCATCCTCACTGGGTGATGATTCATTCATCTGCTTCTGGATCTCGATATACAGCCTCATTTCCAGCTTGCCATGCGATATTCCCCACCAGTGGTGGCCCTCCATTGCAAAGCATACTGTACCCACTGCCATGATAGAGTTTGAGTGGTGCAGCCATGCATGAGATGGCGCCAAGAGCTGAAATAGAGGTTTGATCAAGCAGTTTTAACCACAAAGCCATTCTTTCTCCCTGGGGCTGCGTGATTTCAAAATCACTTGCTTGGATACATCCATATTGCAGTCTGAGCAGCTGTGAATGGGTGCCCCAGCATCACGATCGGACTCTGGAAAGAAGGGGATCCTGAAAGCATCACTGGGGTATGTATTCAAGACTGCTCTGTGCCATCCATACTATCCTGATCTGTAGGTACAAGTTCTCCCCAGCGCTTCCAAGCTCACTCTGGCGGCTGCATAGACATATCTGCCTCCTCTGTTCTCAAAGGGAAACGGAGCCAATTTCTGTCCCTAGCAAATGGGTAGCTTCTGTACTGAGCCTGTTTCTCTTCCTCAGAGATACTCTTACTTTCTAGGCTGGATTGTTTCCAAAGATGGGTGGGGGAAAGATCCCAGACCTCCCCATAGACAATTTTCTGAAGCAAGACAGATGAGCCATCTCGCAGGGCTGGATGACAAACCCTCCTCTCCACACTGGTTTTACATGAATCATAATTCAGGCAACAAGTTACGTACAAACAGAAAGCACTGCCGGATGCTTCTCTGAATGAGGAGAGAGGAGGCATCATTGCTTAATTCAGTAATGAGGATCCATTGCCCCAGACACTGCCAGCAAACCTTGTGTAATGGGTACTGTGCTGGCTGGTCATGGGGACCTTGATTTGTTGACTGATTGACACCAGAGCCTTAATGGGGATACTTCTGCCAAATGCCTTAGTGTTTCTCTGTGCAGGTGCATGTTTTTCACTAGTACTGGAACTGCCTATTGTTGTACAGTGATTGGTAGTGCATAATGAATATGGGACAATTCAGGCTTCTAAGTAGCCTATAATGCCATGAACACACCAGCTAAGTGCCATCTGTTCTTCAATGTCAGGACCTGTAGAAGTGTTCAGCCTTCCCAGATAGATCCAGATCCTCCAAGAGCACACTTGAGTTTTCTAAAGTGGTCAGCCCCCATGGGGTGGCATGTATGGGAAACACAAAATCATAGAAAATGAGGTTGGAAGGGACCTCAGGAGGTCACATCTAGTTCAACCCCCTGCTTAAAGCAGGACCAGCCCCAACTACATCATCCCAGCCAAGGCTTTGTGTAGCCGGGTTTTAAAAACCTCCAAGGATGGAGACTCTGGGAAACCTGTTCCAGTGTTTTACTACCCTCCTGGTGAGAAAGTTTTTCCTAATATCTAACCTCAACTTCCCTTGTTGCAACTTGAGCCCATTGCTCCTTGTCCTGTCATCTGCCCCCACTGAGAACAGCCCAGCTCCATCCTCTTTGCAACCCCCCTGCAGGGAGGTGAAGGCTGCTATTCAATCCCCCTCAGTCTTCTCTTCTCCAGACTCAGTCAGCCCAGTTCCCTCAGCCTCTCCTCACCAGTCCTGTCCCCCAGCCCCACAACCATTTTCACTGCCCTTCACTGGACTCTCTCCAACTTGTTCAGATCATTTCTGTAGTGGGTGGCCCACAGCTGGACACCAGACTCCAGATGTGGCCTCCCCAGCCTTAATGGGGATGCACTATCTTTGGAAACCTGGTCTTAACCATGGCTGCAGCATTCTTCTCGGAAACAAATACATCGGTTTTGATGAGGTTGGTTTCTGAACTAGATTTTTGGAAGCTCAGCCCTAGAAAATGGGGTTTGATGTCTAGAAAGGCTCACCACTCCAAGGGGCTTACTTTTTTTAGAAATGTAGCCCATTTTGGTGTGTGTGTTCATGTGTATTGTGTTTTATATAGCCACAAGCTAAACATAAAATATCATTTTATTTTTCTAGATTGTATATTTCTTGAGGAACAGAGGTTGTAATTTCCTTCTCTGAGCCCCAGGCCCGCCAGACAGCATTCAGCCAACAAAAAATAACAATCGTGATGGATAAAATAATGCCTTTGATAAGCCCATAGTACATTTAACTCTCAGGACTCCTATTCAAAAACATGAATAAGGCAGACAAGTTTCTCAGGGTGGTGAAGCACTAGCACAGGATACCTAAAGCAGTGGTGTGATCTACATTGTTGGAAGTTTTAAGAGCAAGGGAGACCAACACTTGACTGGGTTGGTGCAGATAGGGATAACCCTGCCTTGAGCAGTGGGTTGGACTAGATGACCTCCTGAGAGCCCTGCCAGCCCTATTTTTCTGTGATCCCTTTTTGCAATTTGATACCTAACCCATCAAATCACAATGTCAAGGAAGGAAGGAAGGAAGTTTTCCTTTACAAAGTGAAGATAAAATTAACTTGGCATTAATCAGAAGCCAGAGCAACTTGGTTAACTAGATGCTTGTAATTGTAAAGGCCAAGTAAAATACAGCTATGTATTGGCCCTTGTGATTTAAATGGAGCCATAAAGCATTGACTTTTTTTTAATGAAAAGTGCTGAACTTATCAGAAGCCTAAACCTTCTTGGTGTGGCATTTGAGATGTACTTCTTATCTACTCCACTTAGAGGAGCTGAGCTCAAAGTCAGTGACTTTTCGTGAGAACACAAACTTTTCCAAGGCAGCAAATCATCACCGTCATCATCATTTTGTCCTCAATTGAAACAGCTAATTAACATAACAGGAATCAACTCATGCATAACCTGAAACAATAAATTATGCAGGTGAATCAAAACACTTTGTCTTGGTAGTTTTGATTTTGACTTTATTTATTATTTTTACCAAAATTGGCTTAGATTTTAAAATGACACCATCATTTGGAACTGGAAAATGTGATTTGGTTTTGGACAGGGGAAAACATTACATTTCCATTTCAATAACAGTTCTGCTTGCAAAATATTCTGAGTAAAAAAATGTCATAAAGATTAATCCTTTCCTGCAAAGAGATTCAACTGGTGAGCTGGCATTTTCCTATATAAAAAGTTGAACCAAAACATTTACAGTTGGCTCTAGGCTTGCTACCAACCTTTGGACATAATTGAGACTAATCCTCCTTTCTCTTTGACATCAGTGTCATGCCACATGGCTCCACTGACTTCATCAATGTTATCTTTGATTTACAGCACTGCCGGGATTGGAGAAGTAGGCACTGTGTGTTTCCCAGGAGACAAGAGATGGCAGGAGGAAAAGCCACGGGAAGTTCTCTGGAGGGCAAAGGATTTCATTTCTCAAAATTAAATTTTAAATAATTAATATCCTGTTCAGCACCCTAGTAATATGCCATAGCTGTAGGGGACTAATGCATTCCCACTTCTTGTGTTAGGAGGGCTCTGAGTTTGTACCACCACTTCACAAAGGGCTTAATCCAAAGTCTGCTGAAGACACAGAAAGAATCCAGCCTTCGTTGGAAGTCTGAAAAAGCCATCACCAATTATGAGAAGGATGGACAGAGGGCAAAGGCTGAGGATAGAGGAAGTGGCTTCTTGGTGCTGAGTGCTACAAGCCCATAAGCAGTATTTCATGGAAGTGGAAGGCTTGCTGTGACTTGAAGCCTTGCCATCCATGGGAGATGGGATCCAACCCATCTTTGAGCATCTGGTCCTCAATTCTTTTAGGGACTGAGCTTCCCCATAGGTAAAACGGGGATAAAAAAGACACTTATGACCTCTGTGCTCCTAACCCAGCTGCAGAGGCTCCTGGCTTCATCTCTGGAGTGGCCCGATTCAATTAAAATCAGCCAAGGCAGCAATTGTCACTGGGACGCTTTTCAGGCTATCGCTGTGTCCGTACAGCACCTAGCACCAGGGGGCCTTGAACTTGTTCAGGACCCTATAGACACTATTATAGTATTATACATATCAATAATGGCTTCTTCCGCCCCTCGGTTTACATGCTGGGGGTGTGCAGGTCAGAGCTATCTCCTGCCTGTTAAACTGTAACCCTCATTCAGCACAGTACAAGCCCCATCAGCAAAGCCTGACTGGCCAGTGCTTTTACTGGCTGCCTCTATTCATAATTCTGAAATAAAAACATTGTGAAAGCCCTGACATATCCATTTCCCTTTTTTCCCTGTGGTGGGCAAGCAATGTCCCCGCTGCCAGCCGAAGGCCAGGAGAAGATGTCACATTGCATCTGAAATCAATGCAGATGGCCTTCGGCAATGAATAATATATTGGCAGCAGCCACCTGCCTCTGCACAGAGAGGCCAAACCAGTGCATTTCTAAAGGGTGATGTGACTGGTCTGATTTACTTGGCTGTGGAAAGAAGTTGGGCTTTCTTTGCAGGGAGGGGTTTACTTCAAAATGTTTTGTCCAAGAGATTTTGAAATAGGGAGAAGATGCCTCTTCACTCAGTCCAATCCATGCAAGCATTTGGCCTTTGTGGGGCCATGTGGATTTAGCGATCGTATGTATAATTCAGAGATGCTCCCTAACAGAGGACTGGGGAAGTTGGGAACTGGGAGATGGTCCCTGAGTTAGGGAGCAGGTAGTTAGTTAATGAGAGACAAAGGGTCTGCAGAGGGTGCTACTGCTCAACAGTCTGTAGTTTAGTTCTTTTCATTCATTGTATGCCTATGTTTTTTTCACCCAGTGATCACTACAGTGAGCATGCCCTGCACACACCTTTGGGAAGCAAAATGCAGTTAGAAAGGGAGGTGCTCTTGGAACCATAGCACAAGATTTTTAGGGAATGGTAGTAATGAATTTCTTACACCTCCTCCTGGAAGCAGTGAGGGATCTGTAGTCTTTTGAAAGCCTCTACCCATGCACCCAGCCACCTCTACAAATGCTTGCATGATGCATTTACTTGTTAGTGGTCCAGGCCCTCAGTGTATGTAAAATGTTGTGTCTTCTAAAGTGATATATTTATACCAGCTGCTGACATGCCCCAGAACTTATGAATGCCATGGTCTGGAATGATTCGACTTGATGCCACCAACCACCCTGGACTGAAGTCACTGGGATGTCCTTATTTCTGGCTGATGTGACAGCCAGCAAGAATTGGAGATACAAGTGGTGCATGGTGCCTTCCCATGTGGGACAGTAGTGATAAGACATATCTATGCAAGAGCCATCTCCTGCATTGCTGGGGTCACCACAACATTGTCCTTCTGGTTTCATAGTTTCATAGTTGGTAAGGTCAGAAGGGACCTGAGCAGATCATTAAGTCCGACCCCCTGCCATGGCAGGAAAAAGTACTGGGGTCAAAAGACCCCAGCAAGGTGATTGTCTAGCCTTGTCTTAAAGCCCCCCAGGGAAGGAGCCAGCACCACTTCTCTTGCAGACCCTAGCCGCCCTGACCGTGAAGTGGCGCCTCCTGATGTCTAGTCTGAATCTCCCCTCTGCCAACTTGTGACCGTTATTCCTGGTCACTCCTGGTCGTACTCGGGGGAACAGGGACTCTGCCAGTGCCTGCTGGTCCCCTTGGACTAGTTTATAGACGGCCACTAGATCCCGCCTCAGCCT
>NW_017728992.1:207209652-207236341 GCF_001723915.1 Gavialis gangeticus
TGTAGGGCCTGCCCTGCTGCCCCCTGACCGTGCAAGTGGATTCCTCTGGACCCTCCATGTTGTCCACATCCCTCCTGAAGCGTGGTGCCCAGAACTGGATGCAGTACTCCAGCTGCGGCCTGACCAGTGCCGCATAGAGGTGGGGATCACCTCCCTGGACCTGCTCGAGATGCACCTGTGGATGCATGACAAGGTACAGTTGGCCTTCCTGACCGTGTCCCCACACTGCCAGGCCACGTTCATCTTGGCATCAATGATGACTCCAAGATCCTTTTCTGATCCTTATCCCCATTCAGCCAAGAAAACTCTGAGTCAGGAGGAAAGGGGCTGCCAACATCATGCCAATGCACAGGCATGGTGAAGTCTGCAAAGGGGTCCTTCCTCTCTCTGAGTAATATTGGCAAAAGCCCCTTTTAGAACTAGCAACCCATAGCAATGAACAGCTGGGGTAGGACAGTCCTCACTGAGCTATTGTTTCAGGCTCTCTGCACACTCAGGCACTTATGCTCATATTGCATTGCCAAGGTTTCCTTCTCAGCTGCCAGACCTAGAAACACTATTTTTGTTTTCAATGAAAGCTAAGTGTCCCGTCTCCATTCCTAGACCCAGACTTATCATTCTTATACTGCAGTCTAATCCTAGCTAGATCTACTATGTGAAGCTGCATAATAGTCAAAAAAGCCCACCCAACCCAAGGATGGTGAGGGCACATTCATCTCTACAATAATATAACCAGGGATAAAGGGCACAAAAATGGCCTGCCCACCACCATCCCAGGTGCTTCCCAAAGCCACTGCTGGCCTTGGCACTCAAGTGAGTGTTATGAGGGGTTGCAAAGAGGATGGAGCTGGGCTGTTCTCAGTGGGGGAAGATGGCATAGCAGGCAGCAATGGGCTGCAGCAAGAGAAATTTATGTTGGATGTTAGGAAAAACTCTTATGAGGAGGGCAGCAAAGCACTGGAAAAGGCCACCCAGAGAGATGGTGGGATCTCCATCCTTGGAGGTTTTTAAGACCCAGGTAGATAAAGCCTTGGCTGGGATGATGTAGTTGGCAAAAGCCCAGCTTTGAGCAGGGTGGTGGACTAGATGTGACCTCCTTTCCAACCCTCAGTTTCTCTGATCCTATGCCTCTGCAACTCTATAGCCAATAGCACACAGAGAGAGACTGGCAGGATCAAACCCAGCTACTGCTGACTCCCAGCTTGAATGCCCACGTTTCCACTGACAGTAGGATCAGCTTCAGGCTGTCTTGGGCAGGAGTCCAGAGCAAGGCTCAAACTCACCCCTCTAGAATGACAGAAGTAGGTCTGAACTTACTGTACCACCACCCTCCAGCAAACGTGCCCTGCAACACAGCCCAGTTTCTAGTGCAGCGATGGTCCCAACCCCACAGCATTTGCCCTCTCGGTAACACAGAAAGGATGCTTGCTCAACCCCATGTCACAGGGAGTGGAAGGGGAGATTAAGGGAAGGAAACCCAGGGCAGTGTTTGGCATCCCAGCCAGATGTCTCCATTTCCAGGCTAGCTCTCTAACCACCAAACCACCCTTCCTCCCACACCTCCTACCGTAACCACTGCTGCTGCCCAGCTAGACAGAGCCCAGGACTTTGATCTTCATACGCTCAGTGCTTCTCATCACATTTAGGGAGGGAGGTGAAGGAAGCAGACTTTCTCTGCAGGACCAAAAGCACTTTAATCTCTCCGTGTACATGATTTAATCTTTAATATTTCATCAGCAGAGGCTCATCACTTTGAGGTTTCATTTCCCCTTGTTTATTAACAGAAAAACTGTGAGACTTCAAAGAGGTTTTTTTTTTTTCCTCTGGAAGAAGGGCAGGGGTGGAGGGTCTTTCTGTGTGAGATACTGGAAGCTGGGCAGCCCAGGTTTTAACCTACCGATCTGAGGAGCTTCTATGACAAAACTCTTCCTCCCTCTGCCTTGGTTTCCCAGCTTGTAAAATACAGGGGTAACCTTTCTGCTGGGCACTGGTTGTCAGTAACAAGGGCTAGCTTCAATTTGGAGGTCTAAATATATTTTACCATGGCTTCAGCCCCCACCCTGACCAACTGGGAAACATTACATAAATTGCCAGGGTGCCCCACATACACAATGCCCCCACCTTGCAAGCAGTGTAAACACAGAAGATAAATTTACTATAGAAACAAAAGCAAAGAAAATAAAGAAAACACTAAATCCTTGGGATTCACTGATAGAGATTTTTTGGGCCAATACCAATGGCCGATTTTTAACGCACCATATTGGCCGATAACAATCCGATTGCTGATATATGGCCTGGCAGCTTGGACAGCAATGTCCAGCTGGCAAGTCTGTTGTGGGGGAAGGGGCCCAGGGGGAGGGAAGGGTCATGGGTGGGGCAGATCGAGGCCTCCGGGTGAGGGAGGGAGTGGGGCTGGGGTGCAGGATGGGGCTACAAGCAGCTTGTCCGAGGGGTGGGGGGGATGGCTCCTGCCGCTACAGACTCCTCAGGGGGGCATGGAAATCATGTGCCCCTGGATCTGCACACGGGGTGAGGGTGGGTTGCTGCTGCAGACTGAGGCCAGGGCTCTCCCTGGCTGGGGGAGGGGCTAGGCTGGGCTGCATTTGATGGGGGAGGGACTGCAGGCCCCCTGAAGTTCACTGTAGCCCCCTATAACCCAAAAGGAAGTTCTAGGGGTTTGCACCTTATACCTGCCCTTCAGCAATGGGCTGGAGGGAGAGGCTTCACTGGAGAGTCCTTTGAGCTGCTCTTTGGGTTCATTGGTCTGTGGGAGGGGTATGGGTTGTAGCCGTGTTGGTCTAAGGACATAGGACACTGGTATGTGGGAAGCTACTAGAAAGCATGCATCCTTCTGCATTGCAAGGGCCCCTTGTTGCTTCCTGCGATGCTGTAGGGTGATTCCCACTTCCATGGGGTGGTCTTGAGGGGTTAGTGGCTCCAGACAGCATGCTGCACCCCTAAATTGCTAGACGCAGTCCCAGCTCTGCTGGGCAGATACTGCAAAAAGAAAGCATCAAAGGAGAGCTCAGATCTACCTCGCTGGACCTGAACTGGGCAGCAAAAGTCAGCCAGGTCTATCCTGAACTGAGGCCTGAACATATAGCTGTGGTTCAGCCACACAGCTAGGCTGAAACACCATAGCTGTAGAAACATCAGGAAAAAAAAGGGGGGGGGCATGTCCCTGGCTGCAGCCTGGACATCAGGTCTCAGCTATACCCCATGCTGAGACTATGCAGTTACAGAACAGAGCGGGCCAGGTCCCTATAGCCAGTAACTGCCAGGACCCATCCCTGGGCAGTTTGCTCAGGGATTAATACCCTCATGCATTATCCACTTAAAGAAAAAAAGGAGAAAGGAGGATGAAATAGGAGTCTCAAACTCCACAACAGACTTTCTATCCCTCTACCTGAGGCTTTCCCTTCAAACCGTGTTTGCTCACCTTTCCAGCAAAAAGGTGAGCAGACCCCCCTCCCCCCATTGGGGAGCAGGTTTTCTGGCATTCAGTGTAGCTGTGCAGCTCTCAGCAGCCCCAGGAGAAAGAGAGACCCTTCGTGAGTGTTTTATCCGGTGTGCCATCACCCAAGCCTTGTCCCAAAGGCAGGACTCCTCCTAGGCTTCCAGGTGCCTTTCCCCACTGGCTGGGAGCACTCAGGCCATGCATCATTGCACAGATCTTTATCCATTGCTCATGCACCTCAACTGCTGCCGTGGCTGAGCTCAGGGTTTTATCTTTAAGGCCATTCAGTCGAGCAGGTATAGGAAGGCCAAGACACTCTTAGCTGTATTTACATCAGGCTTATTTGGGTTAAGTGAAATCCAGTTTGAAATGGGGCTAAGATGACACAAACTGAGAGGGTTATATGGGTAGAGGAGTGGAATTTGTCACTTACCTGGACCCCCGGGGGGTGGGGGGGGACCCATTGTAAAAAATAAGCGTTACAGTTATAACTCACCAGAGCAAATGCATATCAGTTTTCCCAGACTTAGGATATTAACTTGTTTGGACAGTAAATTGAATGCTTGTCCAATGGACAATTACACAAGTAAATGAGCAATAATTAGGAAGATTGAAAAGTGCTTGGATTTGGCCAATTTTCCGTCTCCAGATGACCTTTGGTTGTCTTTGCATGGTCCCTTGGACACATGGACTTGCTCAAAAGGATGTTACAGAGAGGACTGCAGGTCTAAAGATGAGCAAGTAGCAGCTGAGGATTCATAGGGCAATGATCTATCCCCTAGCATACCGACCTTGGCATCTAACAACCACTGGTTTAAGGATGTCAGAAGAACATCCCTGATTGTCCTATTCAATAGCCATCAATAAACCTGTCCTTCATGATAATGTGGTGAGAGACCCTGGGAACAATTTGAGGCAGCTCGGGTCTACAGCGGCTAGCGCTGGGCCAGCAGCTCGGTGCAGACGATGCTGCACAGGAGGTCTGGAAGTGGACCAGGCTCCGGATTCCCACAGGGGAGGGGAAGTTGCCCCAGGTGGTGAGGCTGCAGGTGAAGCCTAAGTAAGGGAAGCCTCCCTGGATCTAAAGTTTCTCCCTCTGGGCCTCTACATGAAGGTCACAGTGAAACCTGGAGAGCCCGGAGGATTTCCCCTCCTACAGGTTACTGGGGTGCAGCTAATGCCCCAGTGGGCCACTTAAGGGGTTTTGGGGAAGGGTCGTAAGAGGTTAAAGTTAGCCTGATGTTGCTGCGCCTTATATTTTACAGGTAAGCGACTTATATATTGTAATATTGGGCCTTATATTTTGTGTACTTCTATATCTATACATTGGTAGTTGAATAGAGTCAATAACCCTGCCTGGGAAATCTGCTGGGACCCCTTGCTTTTACTTACCTGTGTTTATTTGTCACTTACCTGGACCCCGGGGGGGGGGGGGACCCATTGTAAAAAATAAGCGTTAGTTATATATATATATATGAATATATAGTGTTGCATGTATATATCTGTGCATATGTCTATATTTATGTCTACTTGTATTAATTTATGTAAATAATAAGCAGACAAGGTCTGCCTATGTCCTTAGACCAACATGGCTACAGCCTACACCCCTGTAAATAATAATACATTTGTACATAGTTACGTTCCAGATTGGCCTGGCCTGGCTCCTTTGGGACTGAGGGAAACTGAGTACTCTGCAGTTTTGCTCACAGCACACCTGCCAGCTAACAATCCCCTGCAATTGGAGAAGGGAGTACATACCCGTGTCCACCTGGGTTACAATAAAATAGACCAAACTAGTATGCTCATTGGGTAGATGGATTTGAACCAGGAACATCTTTGATCTACAGTCAAATGCTTTAGCACTGAGCTAGACCCCAACCTTTCCAGAAGAGAAGCTAGGTATGACTCTAAGAGGCTAGATATGACACCAACCCACCGTACCAGAGGCCAAATCCCTGGCCTCATAATGCCCTGACCTTATGCCAGAAGTAGGTTATGTGACTTCTTGAAGCTTATTCAGGGAATCATTGGCAGGGTGGGGAGTGGCACACACACGTGCCTGGCATCCAATGTGATATTTAGACCATTAAACCAGGCATGTCAGCTGTTCTGATGGCACTTTCTCCATGTGGACATCGAAGGGAAGCCCTCTACCACCTAACTGGGACTTTGTTGGATGGGGCCCTGAGATAAAGAGAGAGCGCACCTGCCTCTTCTCAAGCAGCAAGTAGTGGCCTTTGAGCTAAGAGCATCCAATGAAAGAGCTGTTTGGAAAGAAGTCATTCATCCTAAACTTGCAAAATAAGCATCAGAAGTCCATTGCAGTTTTGGGGGCAGGAGTTCGATCGTTCTGTATATGCCATTAACTCCTATCATGCAGGAGAGTAAACTTCATCCTCTTCATATGCAGCATTTGAAACAGTGACCTTCACCATCAGGCTCAGATGCCTCCTCATTTGTGCTTAGAGAGGTCTTCCCTAGCAGTAGTAGTCTGTTATCCTCCATGAGACCAGCTGCTGGAGGGGCACACAAGACATTGGCAGCGTAATATTTTCAATGGGTGAAGCTGTTGTTCTGCCCACATTGTGATGGATAGACATTATGGATTGATGGAGACTCAGCAGATATTGGGCTCTGAAAGAATCATATTTTCTTGTAATATCATTGGTAGAAGAGTTGAACTACAATTGAGGAGAATGGAACTGGACAGGGGTTTTTTTTCACAATCATGTTGAGAAAACCAGCAGTATTTCCTAAGGTAGATTCTTCCAGAGCAACAAAGGCATGGATATATATATACACACACACATGTATTTGTGTCCTTCTGCCCTATTCATGTCAATGAGATATGAAGGCTAAAGGTTGCATAAGCCTTTCATATGCTAATAGCACCGACAGCAGCTTGCTTTTCCATTTTTATTTTTGATAGGAATTTAAATGAGAAAGAGTGACATTCATGAAATATTACAACAGTGATAAATGATCCTGCACAAAGGTCAGTAAATTAAAAATAATAATAATAAGAGGTGAAAGGGAAAAGCATTTTAGTTTCCATGAAATATTTCCATGGAAAATTATCATATTAACTACGGTGTTAGTGCTTCTTTTGCAGAACCCTATGCAGTCTCCATTGCTGGGCTTTTGCCCCAAAACAAAATGCCCCTCAAAAAGTTTCAGTGGAAGCTGAAGTTTGCTCATGAAAATTAGCATTTCATCAAAAGGGCATTTTTCATCAGTAACATTTTTCAATAGAATCCTTTTTTACCAGCCCTACCAAGAAATCTCACTTCACAATATTACCTTTCCTGTGATGCATGCATTTCAGATATTATTCAGACAGTGAAAATCTAACTAGCAATCAAAGATATTATGTATGATTATATATGCACAATGTGGGTGACTTAATGTTATTATCTCTACTAACTTTGACACATGTATGCTTAAATTAATTAATGTTTGCAAAGCATTTTGAACCTGTAAAGCACTATATGCAGTGCGCGCTATTATTATATCATTATTGATAATAAATCAGTTCCCTTAATGCTGCATCATCTAAAGTATTGAGCTCTTTAATATGAAATGGTATAAAACTCCAGTGTGCTCCTTCATATAAAGAAGAATTAGAAGCATTCAAGTATGCAAGAGTTCAGCTCTTTAGAGCTGGTAGAATTAAAAATATATATATCATCAGGGAAATGTAACAGTGAAATGTCCCCACTTCGCGCTGCATCAGACAGCTCCTACATGACCTTTACTGTTTTCTTCTTCTTTTTTTTTTCCCTTTTTCTCAGTAAAGCACGTTGAAGTTTGAGCAAATGTCTTTGAAATAAAAATCTCTCTGGTAATTACATTTTCCAGCATTTGTGTGACTGTCCCCATATAAGACCGATATAAAGTCTAGAGGGAAAGTAAAGGTGACCCAAAGTCAAGGAAGAAAGTGCTCTCTGCCCTTGATGCAGTGGGCAAAGGACCTTAAGTTGAATTTAAATGCAGCAGATGCTTTGTGGCACTCTCTTCACAGGGTGAACTCCCCACCACGCCCAATCTGGCTTCTAGCATCCTTCCAATTACCTGACCACCAGCTCCAGACAGGATCATCCATGCACCTAGGAGGTGATCTCTTTGCAGCCACCTCTGTTTAGCAAACTGCTGCCTCAGTGGTCCCATGGAGCTCCCCCATCAATGGGAAAGCAGCCACCCCTGGACACAGGAGGATGGACCTCGTCCAAAGTCTCTGGTGTCACCTTAGAAAGCACCTTGTGACACTTCCCATAGCCCTGCATAATGCTAGAGTCAAAGATGCTGGCTTTGCAAGCTTGAGAATGTGCATAGCATAGGCAGCTCATCTGAAGGCACTGTGCCCATCCCTGTCCTTCCTGCCTTATCCCACCCAATCTCTCTTTGCCTTTCATGAAAGCCATCTCTCTCCTATGACCAGTTATCTACTAAGAGTTGAGTAGGATGACAGGCTAACCTACACTACAGAATGCTCTTTTCCCCTCTTACTATCATGCAGAAGGGAGGAGAAACAGCTCTGGCCATGCCCCAAAAGTGCTCACACAAGGCCTGGTCATCAGCCATGCATTCCCCACCCTCTTCCCCCACCTCTGAGCAGGGACTGTTTTGGGGATGCATCATGTCACTGCTGATAGAAACATAGCATCATAGAAAATCCAGTCTGGAAGGGGGGGTGATGTAGCCCAACCTTCGACCAGAGATGAGATCATTACTATACAAACCATCCTATATAGATCCATTGTCTAAATTATTACTATAACCACACAGTGAGCCCTGACACAGCCACAAGACATAACACCCAAAACTACCACTGGTAAAAGAGGGACATGGTGGCCAATGTCCTACTGCTACAAGGGTACTGAGTGATGGCTTTGGGGTTGAAGGACAGGTGGTAAAACACAGTAAGTTCAGTGCCATGGGCTTCCTGGCCACAGAGAAGCAAGAAGAGGTTAAGCCTACTTGTGGTTCAGAGCCACAACTGAAATGCAGCCACCTCTGGGGTAGAACATGGCAGCTGACTGGCCCTGAACAATAATGTAATACAACACAAGAGGAGAGCTTCATGCAGTAAAAGGCAGGCCAATGGGTAAGGCCCAGAAGAGCTGAGTTTAGTTAGGAGTACAGGCCTGGAAAGGGTCTTTCCTGGGTCACTCCATTCAATCCCCTGCCACTGGAAGGAATAACACTGTGTAACCCTGGCATACATTTCATAAAATCCTAGAAAATGAGGGTGGGAAGGGAACTCAGGAGGTCACATCTAGTGCAACCCCCTGCTCCACGCAGGACCAGTCCCAACTACATCATCCCAGCCAAGGCTTTGTCTACCCAGGTCTTCAAAACCTCCAAGGATGGAGACACCACCACCTCTCTGGGGAGGCTGTTCTAGTGCTTCACCGCCCTCCTTGTGAGAGGTTTTCCTCATATCTAATGTTGCTGCAATGTGAGTCCATTGCTCCTTGTCCTGTCATCTGCCCCCACTAAAACCAGTCCGGCTCCATCCTCTTTGCAGCCCCCCTGCAGGGAGGTGAAGGCTGCTATTCAATCCCCCTCAGTCTCCTCTTCTCCAGACTAAATCAGCCCAGTTCCCTCAGCCTCTCCTCACCAGTCCTGTCCCACAGCCCCACACCCATTTTCATTGCCCTCTGCTGGACTCTCTCCAACTTGTTCAGATCATTTCTGTAGGGGGGGCCCACAGCTGGACACAGGACTCCAGATGTGGCC
The DNA here is from genome assembly GCF_001723915.1 of Gavialis gangeticus. NCBI lineage: Eukaryota > Metazoa > Chordata > Crocodylia > Gavialidae > Gavialis > Gavialis gangeticus. The sequence goes on from NW_017728992.1 coordinate 207,218,849, forward strand.
TCCCCAGTGCCGAATAGAGGGGAAGAATCACATCCCTTGATCTGCCGGCAACACTCCTACGAATGCAGCCCAGGATGCCAGTCGCCTTCTTGGCAACAAGGGTATTTATTGAGATCCAGCTTAAGACCAGTTAGGGTTTTCTCCGCTGCTACTGGAAGGCTGTTTGCAACCTCTCACTGATCATTAGGAACCTTTTCTTCCTAATTCCCATCCATTTTTATGGCCATATTTATGGATTTATTCTAGCTTCACAGCCTGAGCCAGAATGCATGCAGGGTTTAGTACCTCACCCTCCACCACTGCAAAAATGAGGGTCTGCAAACTAACCAAGAGTATATACAGTCACTGCAAGTGGCTGTGAGGGTTCTCCACTCATATACCTATACAGTCCACTCATATACCTATACAGTCCACTCATATACAGTCACCGCAAGTACCTGTGAGGGACTGCTGAAGTTCTCCACTTCTCCAGTCAGCTGGAGCTCATCTGTGGTCCCACAGAAGCTGTGTCCTATGCAGTAAAAGCCACAGCGAGCTATGGTTTATCCTTTACTAGAATTCGCTATGAGCCAAGTAAATTGTGAACCAACCAGACAGGAGAGATCCAGGTTGTACTGCACTAATGCTGCCCTCTAGATTAAATAGTATTTCTCTCTTCCCGGGCGTACAGCCCTGGGATATTTATGGAGAGCGGTCAGATCCCCTCTCAGCCTTCATGTGGCTAGGAGAAACACGCCAAGTTCTTGTAGCCTCCTCTCCAGCAACAGCTTTCTCTTCCCGCAACCATCCTAGGAGCTCTCCAATGCATCTCTTTTAGCTTGAATTCATTCTTCTTGAAAGTCGGTGACTGGGTGGACACAATCTTCCCATGCACGGTACGATGGCTTAACTATTTTCCTATCTCTGCTTGAAGCAGCTTGTCTCCCACAGCCTAGGGTGCATTTGTGCTTATTGCAGCTACTTCCCATCGGTGTCTCCCAGTTAGCCAATGATCAGTTCATACATCCTGCTTTTTCTCCTCCTGCCTCATGTCCAATGGCTGAACCCCTGTGTTATTGGATATATCCTTGTTAAGCCCTCTGTGCCTGGCCTTGCACTTTTTTTTTGCTACTTAATCTGACTTCATTTGTTTTAGTCCAAGTCCTCCATGGTATTCTGGTTATCCTCTGGTTTCACTGTACCTCAGCTTTGCCAGAGACCTCCAGCATTGCCTCCGAAGCTGTGTCCCCATCTACGCAATGGAGCTAGAAGTGCATCCTTTGTCTGTCTTGTCTACTTAGATAGCCAGATCTTCAGGGCAATATCCATCCCTGCCATGTCCACAGAGTGAGCACCCAGCACTGCAGGTCTTTGGTTTGTATCAAATTCTTGGGGTCTTACTGTCTTGCAAATTCAGCCATGTAGTAAAGAGTAGCAACCGCCATTACTGCCATGGAAAGAATATGGGACCCTTAATGTCCATAGATCATCCACCCCTTACTTTGTCATCACTTCCATAAGGATGGATCCTCAGTGTCATGTGAACACATGATGGGGGACTAGAGGAAGTACAACCAACTGAATCAAGAGCTCCTCCAGCATGTGGGTTTTTCATGGAGGGCTCTGGGGTAGTATGCAGCCAAATGAGTGCTGCTAGAAAGACCTGAAGTGGTGTAAAGGGGTATTACCATAGTCTTATGCACCATCTCCTACTCAAGTGATGTCTAGCAGGGGATGGGGGTGAAGGCGTGGAGGCATGTAGAGTATCTCCCCGTCCCAAGTGGACTGCAATGCTCATCTGCAGAAGAATGATGGTTGGAAGCTGTGCCCCAGCCCCTAATTGCCACCCACGTCTCCCACCTCTAATTGCTGCACCTACCTCTCAGAAAGGTATTAAACAGGCCTTCCTTGTGCATATGCATGGTGCACTCCACAGTGCCAGGAATAGCATCTCTCTTGTTCATGTGGAACAAGCAGCTTTGCTCTCTGCACATCCCTGTGGCATCTGAAATGGGGTGGGGGTGGCATGAAGAGAGGGTGTCTGTATGGGTTTCACTCTTGGCAAAACTTCTATCTGTCAGCATACCTTACAGGTATTCATCCACTGGGCCTCACAAGACCTCCCTCCCATAAGCATGTTTTCCCTCATTTAGAGGAGCGAAGCAGAGAGCAATGCAGGGTAGAATAGCCAAGTGTGCCTTGGCATGTTCATACAATCCCAGAAAATGAGGGTTGGGAGGGATGTCCGGAAGTCACATCTAGTCCAACCCCCTGCTCCAAGCAGGACCAGCCCCAACTACATCATCCCAGCCAGGGATTTGTCTACCCAGGTCTTAAACACCCCTGAGGATGGAGATGCCACCACCTCTCTGGGTAAGCTTTTGCAGTGCTTCACCCCACTCCTAGTGAGAAAGTTTTTCTTAATATCCAGCCTAAGCCTCCCTTGCTGCAACTTGGATATCCTGAAAGGCAGTGTGAGAAGATGACACGTGCCTACCTAGTCCTCATGAGGGGTGCTGCAAAAAGCAACAGGGAACCTAAAATCAGATGACATTTTCTTTTTGACAGGATGGGAAGAGGTTAACGATACAGGGAACCATTTGACTAAGTTTCAGCTCATCTAATTCTCCCCATGGCAGCTCCTGTTCAGGTTGCCGTCGTCAGCCTACAATGAACCCACAAGTATTGATTGGTTCATACACATACTTCACCGGTGTGCTGGACTTGTGAGGGGCTACCGCTATGGGTTAGGGTTAAGGTTAGGGTTAGGGTTAAGGTTAGGGTTAGGGTTAGGGTCTGTCCTTGAACACGAATGGATTCTATCATCCAAGCCACAGGTAATTCCTATATCTTCACCAAGGAAAGACAAGGGATACAAGATTTGGGATCAATATGGTGTGTAGGAGGAGAAGAAAGGGAAAGAAGGTGGAGAAAAGAGGCAAAAGGCAGGAAAGGGAGTAGGTAACCAAAGCCCTGTCCTCTTTACAACCCACTTCATGCCCAGAAGTGCTATAGGGGCCCTTCTATCACCTCTGTTTGCCAGCCATCCGCACTCCACAGCATTCCTCCCCTGCCCCCCGACAAAACTCAGCCCTGCAGCTCCATTCCTCCCCATCTCTTCTTCTGCTCTGCCCCCCAATACCAGCTCTATGACAAGGACCCTGCCCTGGGATGCTCCAGTACCTCCCTTGCTTTCCGCATCCCACATGCAGCAGAGTGGCTCTGCTACCTTGAGCGCTGCTTACAGCGATGAGAAATCCTATGAACAGTTCCTGGCAAAGTTGCTTGGCTTCCAGCCAGAGGAGAAAGCTGATTTCTAAGGCACAGACACCCCCTCCTGGCTACTGCAGCTCTGGAGAAGAATCCCTGTTATCAATAATCACACATTGTTTCATGAAACTCAGGCACAAAAGCTTGGATCTCAGCAAAGCAGGTCTCACGCATGCACCAGGCATCCGGAGGTACCGGCACAAACAGAATTACCTAATTCAGCAAGTGAATCATCCAGACAGAACAGCCCTTATTTATTGTATCTTTCTTTATGAATGCTTCAACAAGCCCCACGTACTACTAGAAGCGAGAAGGACATCAAAAGGTGGTGGGATCAGAGCGTCTGCTGAGACAACAAAAGGCGAGGAGACAGGGAGGCACAGGCAACATAGAAATAAGCATCGAATACGTTGTCATCTCACTGGGAAATGTCACAGGGCTAATGAGACATTTCCTGCAAAATGCACACTTGGAATTAAAAGCAAAATCCCTCAGTGAAACAGGCTTGCAGGGACAGGCCCAGGCAAAGTGATCTCACACCGAGCAATTGTTAGTTTATAGAGAGAGCGAGTGAGAGAGGCAGGGATTAATTTTATTAATGACTTGTGGGCTGGAGATGCCTGGAGGGCCCAGAACGTGTGGCCCCTTGTTGTGCCAGAGATGGGGTGAAAAAGGATCCGTGGGCCCTTGTACATGATGCATGTTGTTTAGATACACGTTATGAAAAGGCTGCAAAAATTGCCGTTTCGCTAAGTTAGTCACGCGTCAAAACACACGTTGACTTTTTTATCGTGGTAGGTTTTGATTTAGGGTGGTAAGTTGGACCACTTCCAAGATGTTTTAGTTTTAACATGGCCAATTGCTCCACCGGGCTTAATTTTATTGTGAAACTTTTGTTACGTGTATTCTCGTGCACAGCTAGAATCGCCATTTTCCCTGTTTTGACACAATTTGTCCACCAGGTGTCCCATAACATTTTTTCCTAGTAATGGCACATTAACCAATTATGAGTGCTAAATGCACTACATGCAAAATAGTAACGGCAATCACCGTGGTGCATTGCGAGAATGAAATAAAGCTAGAGATTATCTTTAACTAGAAAATGCCAACATCGTGTACAAGCGCCCCTTGATCCCACATCCTTTTAAGCTAAAGAGGTCAGATAAAGCACAAGAGAGGGTGTTGGGGCTCAGAGAGCACACAGCAGGTGGGAGCAAACCCAAAATACAACACAGATCACCTGCATCTCTGTCTAGTGCAGTGGTTCTCAACTGGTTTAGATGCAAACCTCCTCTTGTTGAGCTCAAGGCTTCCCATCACAAAATGCCATTTTTTCACTGTCACTCCTTATGGATAATGCTAAATTAATTTTCCCTTTGCAAAGGACTCAGAACGAGCACAGCAGGGCACAGTTGCTGTGACACACTGGATTCCTAGTCGGAAATCTCTGGGTTTATCTCGTGAATCGTGGGCCACGTCTACACAAGACGCTGACCGTGCAATGGTTACTGTGTGGTCATTTAGTATTTGCATATACAAGTACTAAATACACAACCAGAGTTACTGCACAGTAGCATCAACGAATGGCTTCTTGGTGATGCTGACTGCACAGGAGCTCGTTACAACTGTGCAATAGCTTTGCATCACACTTTGTGCCATGCAACGTGGCTGAGCAGTAATAATGAGCCACTGCACGGTCAACGTCTCATGTAGACGCGACCCAGGTGTAGATTTTTCTGCACCTACGAGCTAACCTTGCATGGCACCCCATGGCACCCTTCAAAGGATCTCACAGCATCCCAGGGTGCTGGATTACTCCGGCTGAGAATCACTCGCCCAGAACCTCATTCACTGGGACCTGGCGTTGCATGAGCAAGGAGCCGATGTCCGCTTTGCTAAAAGACTGCTTGTTTTCTCCCTTCTCCTGCTTCCTCTGCAAGGGCTGCGGTGATTAGAAACATGGGGGTTTCCTTATTTTGTGCCTGAAAATCACCCTTGCTGCCAAAGGTGCTGTTGGAGTCCTGTTTACAGGAGTCTGAAGGTCACAGTCTTCAATATGCAATGTCATCCCCATAGCTGGCACATATTGGCCTGTTCTGGGAAGTGTCCATAGAGGGTCCAAGGGGAGGCCTTGCTTAAGCCATCATAGTGGTCTCTCTCCTGGATGGGGGAGGAGGGCATTCTTGTGGCTAAGACACAGTTCATGAAGGCCCAGAAAACTTGGGCTCCATTCCTGGCTCTGATCTGAGTTGCTCCATGATCATGGAGAAGACCCTTCCCCTTCTCTCTACCTCCATTTCTGAGCTGTGAAATGGGCACAGGGAGAGAGAAACCCCTGATTGTCTGCCATGTCTATTTGGAGCGCAAGCTCTTTGGGGCTCTGTGTATGTATGTACAGCAGCAGGGCTCTGGTTTCCAGCAGTGTCTCAGGATGCTAACTAAACACGGGGAATAAATTGCCTTACCACAGCTGCCTGGGATTCTCCACTCCAGATCTCCTGCCATCACAAACCTCTCTTGGAAGAAACACATAGCTTTGAAAGCCAGGAGCGTGGCGTGCTCTTGATGTTGGTGGTACATAACAGTGCCAGCTCTGCACCCATCAGGCACGAACACCGCAAGCTCGGCTTTAAGAAACAAAAAGCCACAAGCGTATCCCAAGTCCCTCTCATCCTCAAAGTCATCCCCTAGCGTGAAGTCACTCTTTGATGTCTTGCAATCACATGTGCCTAATACCAGACCAGACGTGCCAGCACAGATCATGGTTGCTCAGCTGCCTATTGGGGTGCAGCACGATGCCAGGTTGATAGCACCTTGGCATGGGGCCCAGGGCCTCGTACAGCAACGCAACGTCGCAGCGTGCTACCTAAAGCTGGCACGCAGCCTGTCCTGCCCATTAGCTGTGTTTGAAGCTCCCACACACCTGCCAGGAGCTGTCAATTTGCTCAGCTGCTGTTACCTCAAAGACAGTTCTCGGGCACAGTATGTGCCAGGGCTGGCATTGATCTCTTGGTTGCACAGTAACATTTTGACACTCTTTGCTAATGAGGATTCCCATTAAAGCTGTGATAAGAGTTATAATATTTAGATAGGCTCCTTGCCTCCCACCAGCCTGTGTGCTATGTACCTCGGCAGGAGAAGGCGGCCACCTCTGGGGAGAGCTGCAGCAGCTCTTTAGTAGTGTAACAACAGAAGACCTGCCACGTCCTGGGTCAGACCAGAGATCCGTCTTGCCCAGTGTCCCATGTCCTGGGGCAAAGAGTGGATGCTGGAAGGGAGAGTGAACTGGGTTTGACTGGGGTTTTTTACCCTATTCCTCTCCCACCTGCAGCCACCAGCATTTAAGATTTAGGAAGCTTTGATTCAGAGGCCGTGCCTATATCTGCCATGCTCAATAGCAACCAATGCCCCATTTCCTCCAAGGATTTGCCCAGTCCCTTTTGGCTAAGCAGTCAACTTCCACCACCTCCGGTGGCCACGAGCTCCACACGCCAATGATACGTTGCTGGAAAAAGAACTTCCTGTTGTTAGTTTTAAACTGGCTACCCTCTAGTTTCATGTTGTGACCCCTTGTTCTTGTATTGTAATAGTAACAAATCCCTATTGACTTTCTGTTCTCCATTTAGCATTTGTCTGCACCAGCAATATACAGCTGGACTGTGCTTGGTGAGGGCAGATGACAGGACAAGGAGCAATGGGCTCAAATTGCAGCAAGGGAAGTTGAGATACAAGGAAGAATTTTCTCAGTGTGTTCTTGTCCTTTGTGGTCGAAGATAACCGGTCCAGTGTGGGGGAGGCAAAGAAAGAAATGAAGTGGGAAAGAAAAAGGGAGGGAGAAAAGAGAAAGGGAAAAAAAAGGGAAAAAGGAGAAAGTAGTGGGTTAGGGCTAGGGTTAGGGTTAGGTTGCATGGGTACATAGCGGACTTATAAGTCCGATCTTTGCCTTGAGCAGTCTGCTGCAGCAGGGGCAGGAAAGTGATGAGGACGGGATACCGGAGGCTTTAGTTTTCCTGGCCATGCCTTTCTTCATGGCTCTTGCCGTGCGTTGCTGTTCGAAGGCCAGTGCTCAGTTCTGGACGGATGCCCTCCAGGATGGACGGTCGTGGTCGATTTGCTCCCATGACTCTAAGTCAATGCCAAAACTCATTTAGGGTGTCTCTGTACTGCTTCTTTGGTGTGTCACAAAAGCATACTCCCTTTGACAACTCATCATAGAAGATTTTATTGGGCAGCCAAGTGTCGGCCATTCTTGAAAGGTAGCCGGCCCATCTTAGCTATCCCAGTTTCAGTAGGCTGTGAATACTGGGGAGAGATGATCTTCCCAGCACTTCGGTGTCCGGGATCTTGTCCTGCCACTTGACCTTTAGTATCTTTTGCAGGCAGCACAGGTGGAAGTGGTTTCGTATCTTGATGTGGCGCTGGTAGATGGTCCAGGTTTTGCAGATGTATGGGAGGGTTGGGAGAATGATGGCTTTGTAAACCTTCAGTTGCGCTGACATTTCAATGCCTCTGCGGTCCCAGACCAACTTACAGAGCCTGCCGAAGGCAACACTAGCTGTTGCTAGTCTCGGGTTGACTTCATCATCAGTGTGGATAGCATGGGGCAGTGTGCTGCCTCGACAGACAAACTAGGAGGGTGGTGAAGCACTGGAACAGGCTCCCCAGAGAGGTGGTGGCATCTCCGTCTTCGGAGGTTTTAAGCCCTGGGTAGACAAAGCCTTGCCTGGGATGATGTAGTTGGGGCTGGTCCTGCTTGGAGCGGGGGATTGGACTAGATGTGACCCCTGAGGTCCCTTCTCACCCTCATTTTCTATGACTGTATGATTTTGTAAACCCCTCTCATTTCCCCCACTCAAGCATCTTTTTTCTAAACTGACTGGGCCTGTCCTCTTTAGTCTCTCCTCCTCGGGAAGCCCCTCCATACCGCTCATCATCCTTGTTGCCCTTCTCTGCACTTTCTCTAGTTCTTCTATCTCCTTTCTGAGGTGCAGGGACCAGGGTTGGGCACAGGATGCAATGTGTGGATGCACCATTGATTCATAAAAAGGCATCATTTTTGTTCACAATTCCCTTCCTATTTATCCCTAACCTTGTGTTTGCCTTTTTGATGGCTGCTGAACACAGAGCTGATGCTTTTAGTGAACTGCCTGCAATGGCTCTTCACTAAAAAAAACAGCTCAGAAGCACCAGGGAACAGATGAGGACATGGGGTTGCTGCCATGTCCACTGAGGATGGCTGAGGGGTTATAATCTAAGGTGGCATTCAGCCAGGACAGTGTGTTGGTTTAAGAGCGAGAGGAACTGACCCTTAGAGCAGATTTATCATGGGAATGGGGTGGATCCTCCATCACTCTTCAGGTGGGTACCTTTCTAAAGTGACCCTCTGGTTCAACCACAAGCTATCGGTATGGGTGTGGTGATACGGCTTGTGTCAGGCAAGCCATCCCTTTCCATCCTTCACGTGTAAGTGAAGACCTTTCCTGCCCACAGTAAGAACTCAGCCCAAAATTGCTCCTACACCATCATCAGACCCTCAGGCCAGATCCTATTCCAAGCCGTTGTGTCTCATGGCACTAAATGTGATCCTTTTCTACCTTGCTCAAGTCCATGTGATACCATTAATGCACAAAGGGAGTGAGCCCTGCTCCTTGCTGCTTTTGTGACTTAGTCTGAACATTAAGATGAGGGCGTGTTACAACAGTCGATGCATTCATGAGTAGTGAGCAGGATGAAATGGGATCACTTTTGGCTGCCTAATAGTTGGAATATGATCTAGCCTTAGGTATTCCTCTTCATCAGCAATTAACAGACTTAATAGCCTCTCCATCTGTTAGGAGCCTCCTTTCTCTGGCTTCAGGATGATCTTCAGCCATGGGGCAGCCTGACAACATAAGCTTCTCTAGGGCCCTGATTTCCAGCTCAGTATTTGTCTTTGCATTAGCCACCACCAGCCTTTGGACAGTGGCTGCCCCATTGCCATGCAGAAGAGCTGGCAGAAGGAAGCAGTGGTGACCTCCACCTGTCTGTGCCAGACTCCCAGCCATTCAGGTCTAATTATTTCCCTCCAAGCTCTGCATCTCTTCTCAGTGCTATACAGGATCCATCCTCAACATCACAGCAGAGGATCAATGCAATGCACCTGTGTCTCTTCTCACTGTGGTTTTAACGCTATTATTTCTCCATCTGATTCATAAGTCGCCAGTGTAACTCCATTTGCAGTGTGGGAATTCCTCCTAAACTCCCAGCCGTGTGAGTTGGATCCATATGTTATCCTGACAGCCCCGATCTACAGCCCTGTAAACATGGCTTTGGAAATCCCCAAGACTTCCTGTACTGCTCGTGCTGACAAATGGCAGGTGGCTATTTAAGCATGTGTATTTTATGCAGTGAGTATTGTTAAGTAACCTTAGGCATGGGCTGTCATTCCTCTCCTGACTGGGAAAGCCAGCAGAAGTGACAGGTGTCTCCAAGCAGTGACTTTTGCATTGCTTTACATTGCAGTGTCACTGCTTTCCCAGACAGGGTTGAAAATGCATGTACATACTAATCGTGCTGCTTTTTTTTTCCCCTGACGGTTACCAGACAAAAATAAAACAGTGAAGCAGTCAAACCAGTTTTAGCTTCCTTGTATATTGGTTCTGATAACGTATCTGTTATTTAAATTTATGGCCTATCTTACCATCAACGCTTAAAAAAAAAAGAAAAAAAAAAGCTGCGTGAAAAATTACAGCTACATCCCAGACAGGGAAAATTCAAGACATATATGTTTTTAATTCATTTCTTCATCCTCTCCACTTGCAAAGTGTTGTTCTGTATTCATTTCTTCTTTCTCTCCTTCTTGGATCGCACATGGTGCCTATCATCATTGTAGAAATAACAATTCTTGATGGAGTTTAAGACCAGAATGAGGTATTATGAACATCTCTTCTGACCTCCTGCATAACATATGCTACAGAAATCCACCCCCCGATTCCTGTACTAAAAAGCTGCCGTTAAAAAAATATGTCTTATTTCAGTTTTTCTCCTTTTAATTTCCAGCGGGTTGCATCTTACTAGGCACATATCTCTCTCTCTCTCGTTCTTTCTTCCAAGCATGAAGGGGTAAGTAATGTGCTTCGGTGCTTTTGTTGGCAGGGTTGTCCGTGTTTGAAGAGAGCTGAATAACAGAAGGTCCTGGTCAGTCCTGGAGAGGGCCATCCAGCTTGACCCCCGTGGGACATCCTCCTAATGCTTGTCCCCTTAACTTCAGGGTTAACAATAGCTTTGGTAATCTTAGATTTGCATTATTAATCCCTATATCATTGAATGATGGATCATCAGTTCCCCAAATCTCATTAATACTTGTCCCCTTTGTGTGGCTGTTTCACTGAGTCTGGCCAAGGGTCCTGACTTGGGGTGGGTGCCACTGCACCCGCACGGCCGAGGGACAGCAGGAAGGAGGAAGCATGAAGGTGTCCAAGCTGGTTAGCATCATCCCAAACCTGGGATGATGTCGTTGGGGCTGGTCTTGCTTTGAGCAAGGGGGCTGGACTAGACGAGGTCCCTTCACACCCTAAATTTTCTGATTCTATGATCCTATGAGCAGGATGGCCAGTTAAAGCAGCCAGTATGAAACAATGAAGAGAGGCTTTGGTTGGAAGTCCCACCTGTCTCCTGATTTAAATGAGACGTGAATCCCCACCTGGGCCTGCTTCCAGGACCTTTGACCCTGACTCCAAGTCTGGGATGATTTTCTGCCCTGTGTCTTGAAGACAAAGTGTGGGCTGGGGATGACTTTTGAGCCTCAATCCCGAAGACCAGCAAGATCTGAGATGCAGCCCTCTCCTCAAGTGTTTCCTGCTGGCTGGCACAGGGGTCCTGCCTCCCAGAGTGGTATCTTTCGTGAACCCTTTCCAAGGTGCCTAACTCACCACCATAGGAAAGTGGTGTGTTGGACCCCAGGCGCGTGTAACCCCAATTCTGGAAGTCCTGTGAGCATCCCTCGTGGATCTTCCCAGCTTTCCCAAGGCAACAGGAATCCGTGACGGGCATGAAGGCAGGATTCAGCCCCAATCTCAATCTCAAGCTGCTAAAGCACAGGCTGGATGGCATGCTGCAACTCCCCATTGCGTATGGAGCAGACCGACCAACAGCAGCAAGAGGTTTCCAGCTGTCATTATGCACAGCTTAGGAGGCAGCTGCCCTCTCCCTGTTTGCTGATGATTTATTAAGAGCTCCTTATGCTCCAGCCAGTATTTCCCTCTGTTATCCTCTGTGTTTCCAGTGTCCTCTGCAATGCCACTACATTGCTTTGATTTATGCTTCACACTGTTTCACTTTGTTCATAGTTTGGGTATATTTATTTATACTGCCCTGAAGACCTGATTTGCAAATGCGGCAGCCTCGGCTACTGCACCGAGTTGCCTCCTGCTCCCTCCCCCGTCATGCACAATAGCATTTCTTGCTTTTGAATAAGTCATTGCTTTTATATAGAGCAATAAATTTTCATGAGCATTCTTAATACGGGGAACGATGTCGGGGTCGTTAGCGAACGTCTCTCACCTTACAATGGGGCTGATTTGAATATCTGTAACATTTTTGATAATGGCAAAGGTATAATTAAGACATTCATAAAAAATAAGCCAGAAGCATTAATTTTGTTTAAGGGCTGTGGGGAGGGGAAAAAGAGGGGAGGGGGATAGGGGGGAGAAATCCAATGTAATTTTATTAGATTGAATTAAATTTACTGACTTTGACAAATGCACCATTCCCTTTGTCTCACTGAAAGAAATGCGCCTGATAATGGCAGAAGTCAAAGAAATAGGAGTTGGAAAGAAAGTTCACGACATCACGAACCAGTCGATTGGGTTAGGTGTCAGCCATTTGTCTAGAGTTTTTCCCATGCTAGCTTGAGCTGTCCAAAGTGACGGCACTTCTGACCTTATAGAGATTTGCTACCATTGTCCACCGAACGTTTTCCCTTTAATGGTGACAATAGCTGCCTTACCTCCTCCCTCTCCATTGCAAGTGGCTATGCAATAACCCCCTTCCCCACCCCAGAAGACATCATCAGGATTCAAACTTGAGACCTTTGGTGTAGCAGGTCATGTCAGCAGGTTAATGGTTAAGTTTCTTTAACTCACGTGATCAATATATATGCTGTGTTGACTGTAAACCTGTGACTGTGAGTACTTGTAGCACAACATCTGTGATTGCTGGATGGCACGGAGGTGCCATGTCACTTGTTTCTGCCAAGAGGGCCATGCCTGCTTGGCTGGGCAGTGCATCAGTAAGTGGTAAAGGTCGTACGGTTGGTCCCTCTGTTGGGGTATCATGGGGGCATGGTTGGGCCTATCTTCAATGGGTGTTGGTGGCTGGATGCCTCCCAAAGCAGTGGCTGGATCCCCTAGAAACTAGTGGGTTGGGCTAGATGGCTTCACAGAGGAGTCCAAAAACCCCCCAAATGTCCGCAGAGTCCACAGAGAGAAGCCAACATCTGAGGGGTTCCTGGATCAGCCACGAAGTGAATAAAGTGCACAAGTCCTATACCCCCAACTTGCTGCCATTTTCCATGATTCTCTTTCCAATAAGCATATGCAACTCTCTGTTGTTCCCCACAGATCCCTCTTCCCTCTATGCACCAACCACTTTGGCCCGTCTCCGAGCATCCAGCCACCTACACGTCCCTCCTTTCCCCCACATGACAAATGACGGTGCCGTCTGTCTGCGCCATGAGGCCTGATCTGCCTGACAAAGAGTTTTTCCTCTCACCCATTGTTCATCGCGTTCTCCCCTTAATCTTGGCTGCCTGAATGTGTCAACAGCAATTGCCTGAAATCACTTATCACGCGCACCAGCCTGTCCACAAATTTATTTAGAATTAATCAGAGACGATTTGAGGTGTTTATTAAAGCGGCAACAGTCTCGGCTTGACCTTGCCATGGGATTTCTTGCATGGAGAAACTTTTTCTCCATCTGACACAGAGTTGAAAAAACTTTCATTAAGGAGATAATGGAGGTGAAAGCACCTGCTGAATCTCCAGGGATTTCCAGGAGCAGATTTTTCTTAACAGCTTGAAGGTGAATATACAGGGCAGATTTTCTCTCTATTACAGCTTGGTTTATAGGGGCACACAGAAGCCTTCATCTGAGACTAGGGCCCCAACATCCTAGTACCTGCAGGGACACCCACGAAGAGCATGTCTACAGGATATCTAGGTTGTGAAATAAGCTTACTTCAGAGGCAGTGCAATCACCTACCCTGGACATCTTCAAGAGGAGACTGGACGGTCACCTTGCTGGGGTCACCTGCCCCCCCAGTTTTCCTTCCTGCTTGGTGCAGGGGGCTGGACCCGATGATCTTCCGAGGTCCCTTCCGGCCTCACAGTCTATGAATCTATGAATATCTGACAACACCCTCCATGCACAATGCTCTCTTGCACTGTCTGAAGCAGTGGCAGCATGTCCTAAAAGGCATTCCCTGCACTGGAGGACTTACAAACTCAATGGACAAGACAAAGAGTGAGAAGGGAAATAGAGGTCCCTGGGAAAGTGCAGTGATTTGGCCAATGTCACATAGCAATGGCAGAGCCAACGAAAGCACCAGTCTCTGAACCTGTAAGCTAGGAGGTGACTGGAGCACTTTCCTAGGAGTTATGGTCAAGTATCCATCATTTTCAGTCAAGGGGGGTTGTATCGTTCTCTGGAAGATAGACACCAGTTCAATGCTGGCACATCCTATGATTTGAGATATGCAACAGGTCATAGGAAAGTGGGGCTGGAAGGCATCTGTGGAGCCATCAAATCCAATCCTCTTCTATTGTAGGCACCACATCACGAAGGTCAGGCTACAGGAAGCAAGGAGCAATGGTTGTTCAGCAATATCCCTTATTAGGCCAACTGTGTGTTGAGATGGCAGTGACATCTACTTCCAAAGCTTGTACAAGAAACAACACCATCCCCAGGGGACTTACCGTCTGGCTCATGTACACCACTCTAAAAGCACAACACGGCTATGCAGAACTGTCGTCATCTAATCTACTCCAAAACAGATCGACTTCAACAAGAAAGACTTACAGACCCCACTAAGCTAGAAGCAGTAAACCTGGAGATATAGTCTAGCATCTCGACTATGTAGTTGGTCCAATAAGGGACGTCACCAAGAAAGCCTTGCTTCTTGTATATTCCCTGGGCTATCATGGCTACAGCATGTTAACACATACTGATTGTAGTTGTCCTTTCTGGTCTTCTAAACTCAGGGTCTATTTATGCTACAGGAGAGAGTTTACTATGTAAGGCATTAAGCCAGAAGAGTAGGTGGGAAGTACTCAAGGAGTAAACCTCATTATCAGAGTAATGAATAAACCTCATTATGAGAATGTCCCCCACCCCTGAGTCTCCACAATCCACATCCCCAAACTCAGTCTCTGTCTCATTGCAGCCTCACTCTCCTCCTCTCTTAATCAAACTTCTGTTCATCTATCAAAGGGGTAAGATTACATCACAGAGCTAAATAATTCAGCCACACCAACTCAGACAGTGACTAATGTATCACCTGCTAAAGAAACCCTGCCAATGGAGAAAGTTTGTCCTATTAACAGACTCGTCTCACAATTCAAGGCCTTCTTCCAGAAAGTTGTCAGTCCCATTGATAATGTCAGACCTCCTTATAAAATAAGGGGTTGTCTGCATTATCGATCCTGAGACAGAATAAGTACGTGGACAGAGTCCTCTAGCAAAGATGGCATATGCCAATAGGAAGAGTTTTTAGCCAGCTTTGTTATACCACCTTCTCACCCAACATGGTTTTATTGACAGATCTGCATCCACACCAGCATGGCTACATTGGTTGCATCCAAAAGAAGAACAAAAACTATACCAAGTGACTTCATAGCCAATCACAGAGCATGCATCACGATGCGTGATTAATGAATAATTGCATCAACAGCTTGTACACAACCCACAGAAGCTGAAAATCATTTAGAGAAAAAATTGTCAAGGCAATATCAAGAGATACTATATTTGTACAAGTCACAACCTGTTGGCAGATCGTTCGAAGCTGAAAATGGAGCTGAAGTTGCCTAATGCATTATTCATTGTGACTTGGGTCTCCAGGAAGGCTGATGTGGGATCAGCCTCATATTTCTCCTTCTCATCTCACAGAAGCAGATGTTCCTGCAGATGCAGTTTCTACTATTTTCTTGACAGTCTGTGTTGATGAGAGCAGCAAAGAAAGATCAAAATTGATGCACCCTTGCATTAAATGTATGTGCATCTATAATCTCTACAGAGCAGTTAAAGTTCAGGCAACAGTAATGTAAGTTTTCCTCCTTTACTGTAATATTCAGAGGCAATAGCTGGAGTCATTGAGAGGCAAGCAGTAAAAATACAATTGCTTTATGCTTTCCTTTAGTCACTTTTTGGATTAAAAATACACTTCAAGGAAGTTTTAAACACACTTACACACACACACACACACACACACACACACACACACACACACAGTAACTTAATTGTATCTGTCTTTCCATGAACTGGTCTGGAAATGCATTTCCGCCCTGAAAAGCAATTCCAAACCACTCACCATGAGCTCCCTTGCTTTGCACTTCTCCATGCCTCTGCATACATGCAAAACATCAGTGTGGGATCTGAGTGTCCGCCTGGGTTCTTTCCGTCTTGTACAAATGTTTTTAACCTTGAGGCCCAGCAGATATATTTTAAGAACTGGTCAACCAAGGATGGAGGAAATCTGCTGAATCTTGAGAATGAATTCAAGTGGTGTCTAAGTCTGTGCTTGAGGTAGGAATCAACCTGACCTACACCACAAAAGTCATGACCCTCTAGTCAACATTGCTATGACAGCAAGATCCCTGGTGTAGCCATAGCTCCACTGTAGATAGCTTTGGTTGGCTTAGCTTGTGCCGTTAGGGGAGGTGGTGTAGCTTAGACAAGAGCCCCCCTATCAGTAGATGCTGCCTCTCCCAGGGGAGACATCACTTAGTTTTTTGTGCCTTTAAGAATATAAGGACATGAGAAGCGCTATACTGGGTCTGACCATATAACCCAGTATCCTGTCTCTGATGGTGGCAATAGCAGATGATTTAGAGGGAGAGCGTATGAAGAGGACATGTCTAGAGTGATCCACCCCCTGCCTAACCCTTCCTGGCATCACTGATTTAGGGAGGATACATCCCTCCTTGTTCTAGTGAACAGTTTGCAATGGGCCTGTCTAATAGAGCTGTAGTAGCAGTGTCTCCATCACATAGATCAGCCCTCTCTGAGTGAAATCCTGTGGGTTGTTGTGGGGAAAAGGTCTCCGTTGGGAAGGTCCTTAGGAACCCATCACCACCCATGGTCCTCTCCTCCATCCCTAGTCCTTACCAGCTCAGAGTCCAGCTGCAGCTCGCTGTTGCAGCGACCAGGGGCTGCCCAAAACATCTAAGCTCTCTGAATCTTTTCCAAAGATTCGGAGAGCTTTGAATCAATTCGGACCTTTAAATTGATTTGATTCGGATTTGGAGATTCTGCCACTGAATTGGGTCAAATCTCCTCTGAACCAAATCACCACCCGAAGCTTTGTAGAGCCCTAGCTAGCAGGATAAAGGTCCATGCTGACACCTGCAAGGCGCTGCACCTTGGGAAGAATAATCAAAAACACAATTGCAAAATGGGGGACACCTGGCTGGATGGCAGCTCTATGGGGAAGGATCTGGCAGTCTTGGTGGAGCACAGACTCAGTGTGATGCAGCCTCACAGAAGGAGAAATGTGGTTTTGGGATGCATCAATAGAAGCATTAGGTGCAAGATGTGGGAGGTGATAGTGCCTTTCTACTTGCCACTGGTTAGGCCTCATGTGGAGTCCTGTGTGCAGTTCTGGGCTCCACATTTTTAAAAAGGACATGCAGAAGTTAGATAGGGTCCAGAGGCAGGCGACAAAGATGATTATTTAAAGGGTTTGGAAGGCAAGTCAAATGAGGAAAGGCTGAAGCAGCTAAGCATGTGTTCAGCTTGCAGAAAAGGGGCTTAAAAGGAGACATGATAGCAGTCTTCAAATGCTTGAAGAGCTGCCATCAAGAAAAGGGAAAGCACTTTTCTCTCTTGCTGCAGAGAGAAGAATGCAGAGAAAATGGCTTGACATTGTGGTAAAGTAGGTTTAGACTGGATATCTGGAAAGACTCCTGTGGAGAAGGCGTGGACACTGCCTATGGAAGATGTGGACTCTCCATTGCTGGAAGTGTCCAAGAAGAGGTTTCACAGACACTGGCC
>NW_017728992.1:207241341-207253212 GCF_001723915.1 Gavialis gangeticus
GTTGTGGACTCTCCATTGCTGGAAGTGTCCAAGAAGAGGTTTCACAGACACTGGCCGGGGATGATCTAGATGTAGCAATGCCTGCTATGGGTTTTTTGGGTTCTGCTATGGGTATTTCCCATGCTTCTGGGCTTTGCTGGTTGCCCCAACCTCCACTTTCTGCTACTTGTGTCAGGCGGGGGTTTGTGCCATCCTCAGAGGCATCAGGGGTTGGCTGCAGCCAAGGTTGGGGATTGTGACTGGGTGGCACCAATGCTCCTGCTGAGACTTAAAGCTGGAGGTTCCTGGCTAGAGGGTCTTGCCCCTCTGATCAGGCCCAGGCAGGTTGCTATATTTGGGATCAGGAAGGCATTTTAGGGATTTGACCCCATGCTCAGATTGGTGCAAGACTGACCTTTCTCTGTAGCAAAGGGCTTGGCTCTGTACCCGGGATCTCTTGATCCTGCCTCAGGCAGGGGGTTGGACTAGATGTGACCTCCGGAGGTCCCTTCCAGCCCAGCTTTTCCATCATTCTGTGATTCTCCGGGGCAGCAGCACCTGGTATGATGAGGCCCTGCTGTATGTCCCAGTCTACCCAAGCCTAGCAGCTCTGACCAGGAATGGCCTACCTGTTTCTCTTCCCAGTGACATACAAGGAAGTGATGTATTGATCACCAGATCCACTTACCTTTGACTCCTCGGTGTGAAGGGCCAGGTATCCATCTACAACTGGGACAACAGGAGCAGGTTACCACATACATTTAGAGCAAGACTCCAACTCATGTCTCTGGTGCAATAGCAGCATGTCTTCAGCACACGTCTCCCACACCTTAGCACACATACTACTGGTCTCTCATGATGCTCAGTCTTTAGGAACATGAGCTTCCTGGGGCTAGATGAGTCTCTTCTGCATGCGGGTATTCAGTAATAAAATAAAATTGCCCCTAACCATGACTGTGACCATTAGATGCTAGCAGAAAAAAATAATAATTAAAATCCTTATAATTAAAGTTTAAAGAAGGGCATATTTAGTCTATAGGGGAGAAAACTTCAGGGCAGCAGATCTGATGAGAGTATCTGAATACCTGAAGGGTGGTTATAAAGAAGATGGACATAAACTATTCTGTCAGGCTGCAGGGGACAGGACAAAAACAAATGGTCTTATATTACACAAAGGGCAACTTCAGTTGGGTCTTAGGAAGAGCTTTCATACTATGAGAGGGGTTTGCCATTGGAACGAGCTGCCCAGAAAGGTTGTAAAATCCCCATCTGTGGAAATTTTCAAGAGCAGGTTAGAGACACTTGCCTGAGCTAGTTAAGACAGGGACAATTTTGCCTTGAGCAGGGGGCTGGACTAGAAGTGACCTCCTAGGGCCCTGTCAACCCAACGTGTTAATGATTTTATCCTTCAAAGCTAAAGGGAAACTTGCTGGTGGTGACCATTAGAGCATATTGTGTGTTATGATACATATAAAGCATGTACTCAGCTATTGGGACAAAGGGATGCATTGCATTAGGCATCAACTCGCCACAGACTGCATTCACCCAATATCTGTGCAGAGAATGGTCCTCAAGGAGTGATGGAGAAGTGGCCATGTGACAACCACTTTGTGCACCTTGAGACTTGATTGTACAAGTGAGGTTTGTAAATTAACCCATAAACCGCTCCTATTTGCGCAAGAAACACTCTCCCGGACACGTGGAAATTAACTTTTAATGTATCTGTAGCATTATCTCGATCTGAATTATATCCCAACAGCCTCATTTGCATAAGTCAGGGATTGTAATGACTTACTCAACTAAGCGTACCCATGCAGTTAATTACTTTTTCCCAAATGAAATGCCAAAATTATTTCCCAGCAGAAAAAAGGCAGTCACTCACCCAGAACCATGCAGGATGCCGGAGTTTTTAAAACAATTAATGCAGAATTCATTTTAACAGACCACTGAGCCATAGTCTGCAAGCCATGCCAAGCAAAAGGTAACCAAAAAGATGGCAGCTGAATCGACTAATGCGCTCCACCTTCATCTGTCACCGTTCGAGTCTGAAATTGTGGACGAGACAAAAAATAACACGTGCCAGGAAGCAGAAGTGTTCAGCAGTTCATAGATAAAAGGCATTCAGTTGAGAGAGAAAACAGGGCTCTTTGTGAGCTTGGGTGGTCATGACCTCAATGAATCAATGGACAAGGAAACAGAGTTTGGAAATGAAAGGGCTGTTTACACATGGAAATGATGCCAGTTAAACGGGGTTAGGTTTAAATTAAACCAATGCAGCTTTTGCATGTGTACGCTCTTACCTGGGTCGAGAAAGGAGATAGGGGGTGAGTTAAGAGGCACAAGCACCATCTGCATAAAGCAGGGGGAAGCTGTGAGAAGATCACACTTGACCATATTTAAGGGCCAAATTTGCAGCTCGTACAAACTCGAGTTGCTCAGAGTTATCCGAAGATCTAGCCCCAAAAGTTCAACGAGCGCCTGACTGCGTACATTGTCTTTTCCACCTTCGCAAAGCAGATAGACAATTATTAAGTTAATAAAAGGATGAAAGAAGTGTAGATAATAGTCATTCAATTATATAATTATAATAATGGAATATGCACAGCTAATATAATTATATAATAAGGATAATAAGACTTTATCACTCTGCATCTCTTTATCTCTCTGTGCTGTACAAACAGGTAGTGAAGGGGACATGTGCCACAGAGGACAAATGGGGCAGGGAATTTGGGAGGCAGAGGCCTAATGAAGACAAACCAGATGAGATTCTCCGCCAATGGTCACTGGCGCGACTCTACTGAAGCCAATGGAGCTGCATTGATTTACACCGGCTGAGAACGAGGCCGGGTTAACCCAAAAGTAGACATCTCTGCTCAGTGTTTGCTGAGAGCATAATACATTCCTGCTGCACCAATATACACGACAGGGGAAATGCAGGGTGGGATGGAAGTGTGGCCAGAGTATTTCTACCACCCGACAGAGATGCTGGAGGTAGCCCTGTTGCAGGGTAACTGCTCTCAGGGGGCACTATTAGGGTGATGGGAGATGAAGCGATACCCTGTTGGCCCACAGCAAACTGCTCCGTATAAATGATCCCAGTGTAATTTAACCCCTGATTTCTTTCTCAGGGTGATTCTACAATGGATTCAATTTACACTGGCTTAGAAATGTTATGTGGTGCCCCCCCTTTTTGCTTATGTGGGCGCAAAGCTGATTACGTTTCATAGATTTCATAGACATTCGGGCTGGAAGGGACCTCGGAAGATCATTGAGTCCAGCCCCCCACCCGAAGGGCAGGAAGTTAGTGTAAATATGTCATGCTCACATTCTGATTATCATGCTGTGTCCAGTGATGTTTCATTGTAATTACTGAACAATGTGGATTTTTAGTTACTTTTTTAAACCAAAAATTGGGGATTTTTTTAAATCAGAGAAAACTAGGATCCCTGCTGATGGAGTAGGCAAGGTGTCTCGTTCGACTCATGGTTGCATAATTGTAAGTCGGCAATGAGTTGCCTGAGCTAACAGGCCTGATTCTTACATGGTGTGAACAGAAGTAGTTAGTAGTTAGCAGGGCTGATCTGAAACCAGGACGAAAGCAGGGCAGGGTGGCACCTTAGAGACTAACTGGTTCAGACAAGCTTAAGTTTTCATAGGCTCCTTTGTCAGAAGTTATGAGATGCAGTTACAGAGATTTCATTTACAGATACAGTTATAGAGACTTCTGTGGAGTAATGCTAATTTAGCCTGCTGTGAAAGTGAAGCCTCCGATAGTGGGGACATCTCAAAAATATCAAGAACTTACAGCAATGCTAGACAAAACTGCAATGAGCTGCAGAACGGAAAGAAGCACTGAGAAAAGCAAAGTGATGACAACCTCCAAGATCACCGTCAGCAGCGCTGATGTGAAGATCAGCAAAGAAAAACAAGGAAGAGTAACAAGGTTTAAGTATCCGGGAGCCACCATCATGTAAGACTGAACATCTGAAAAGAAAGTCAAGACCAGAACAGCCATCGCCATCAGCCAACTAACAAAGTTAAAGACAATCTGGACAAGCAGCAATATGACACTGAAGAAAATGTGGCATTTCATATTAATTAATTAATATAGTCTGCTGGAGAATGGTAATTACCACAATCCAGCAGACTCCAGCGTCACATCTATCAGCGTCCCCATGCTGAAAACTGGTGGTGGGAGCGCTTTAACTAAAGCTAGTTCAAAGAGTTTTAGTTAAAACACCCTTACCATCATTTCTTCAGTGCAGGGACGCTGATACACATGACACTTAAGGTGCTTTAATTAAAGTGGCTCTTGGAGGTGCACCCCCTCACCCCCACCACGCCTGGGGCAAGTGTATAAATGCCCTGGGAGCCACCGTCACAGAAAACTTAACATCTGGAAAGGAAGTCCAGACCAGCCATCGCCACCAGTCAACTAACAAAGCTAAAGAAAATCGGGACAAGCAGCAATATGTCGCTGAAGAAAAGGTTACATCTGCTGCATGCTGTGGCTGTCTCTATGATGCTTTATGGCTGCGAGGCATGGACATTTCGTGAGAAGTTATGAGAACAGAATTGAAGCATTTTAAATGTGCTGCTTTAGGAGATGGCTGTGTGTCTCGTATACTGAGCACCAGACCAATGAGTCTGTCAAGCAGCAAATCAGTCAGTAAATAGAAACCTAAAACCCATTGTTGCAGGTTGTGCGACAAAAGAAGCTGCAATGGTTTGGATACATCACGAGAAGGCCAGAGACCCCCACCGACACCATAATGCAAGGAGTAGGGGAGGTAAAGAGAAAAAGAGGTAGACCCAAGGAGAGCTGGGGAGCCAATGTCAAGGACTGGACGGGGCTTCAGCTGACAGGATGTGCAAAGTTAGCCAAGCACGGGGTGGAGTGGGTGAGGGTTGTTACAGCATCCAATGGTCGCAGTGGCCTCGGCACTGACTTGGCTTGAAAACAAGGTGAGTTGAACCCAGATTGGGCTCAGGTAAATTGTATATGGCACAGAGGGAAGTACATGCTCTTTTTACTTAGGCATCCTTTCCATAGACTGTCTAGTGTTTGATGGATTTTACTTTTCCTTTCAAAGAGAGGGAGAGGAAAGGAGTGTGTGAATTGTGGTAGCCACTGAGTGACAGTTGGGCTCTGCTTTCAAATGACCGCAGATTTGTAAAACTCTTCAGGTTTACAGCACCCGTGACAGCCCCTCACTCCAAATGATGTGCGCCTGGAGTCCACTCCAAGCATACGCATGCATCTTCCCCGACAAGCTACCAGCAGCATGGCCGGGGCTGAGGTATGGAAGGGAAGCTTCTGATGCTGCCGTCTTTATTGCATCAGTGGAGAGATGGTCTGTGAAAAATGCCCCCGTCTGACTCCTACCATATGAGGCACATCAAGGGCAAAGGTGGAAATGAGTATGATGTTGGGGGAGATAAAAGTGTGTCAGGGTGGGATACCCCACTGCGGAGTGGTAGCTATGAGACACTGCTATAATTTAGAAAAGCCTCGGGAGCGGCTTAAACTTACGACCGAAAAATGAGAGGTGCAAAACTGATGTCAACCCTCCCAGGTGGACTATCCAGATTTGTGCTTCCCAAGAGGAACAGCTCTGAGTCAGGACCCAGGCTCCTAAATATCAATTTGGGTATAAGTTGGCATCACTGACTGAGAATCTGGTTGTAATGGATTCTCCAAGATTACAGAGGAGTTGCATGGTGGAAGAGCCATCGAACACACATCTCATGAGTTATGAAAGCAGGAGATCTTGCTTCTCATTCATCCAAGTGCTCCTGCTAACAATTGTTAAAAGAAGTATGTGCAGCAGGTCTGACACACTCCACCCTATCTTATAGAGGTGCCTGGTAACTCATGAAGCCCGTTGTGCCACCTGGGAGACAGATGAGAGGTAGTACCAGCCTTCAGGGAGAGCAAGACAGAAGATCTAGGGTGTGGGCTGACTACACTGGAGACGAACGGAAGCGAAACATATCTGGATGATCCTTGGTACCTTCTTCTTGCCTGCTGGTAAAGTCAAGCTGCGGGGTGGCAGCCAGTTGGTATATGCAAAAAGTAGTGTTGGAAAGGGCCCTGTTCACAAGTCTGGATGTGTGCATAGAGAAAAGTCTTCTAAGTGAAAACAAACTAAATTCCAACTTTCCTCCCAGCCCATCCACTTGCCTTCCTAGTCCTCTCCTACTTCTCTCCGGTCCTAGACAGAAGTTTCTCATCCTTCTCTAGCCTTCCTATTGCATCAGTGGCCCCGTCCCATCTCTGAAGCTCCCTCTGTCCACTCCTATCCCTTTCCTTCTCTCCTCCTTAACACCTCACCCTGGTCCAACTCTTTCCTCCCCTAATACAATATGTATGAGTCCCAAAAACTCCCAACTTCTTTTTAAAGGCATTTTAATCCCCCTTATTCCCTCTTCAACCAGTCTATCTCCCTTGCATTTCTAGACTCACTTTGCATGCTGTTTACAGTTCCCATCTCCCCAATGAGAGGCTAATGGATGCCTGAAGATGGGATAACTTTGACACATGGGCCCATCTGAATCAGATCCTCACCACCACGTTTGCTACAAACAAACCAAAGAGACACTTCAATGGTTTGTATTTCAGACACACCAAAGAGGCAACCTGATGGTTTCTACCTCTGTTACTGAATGCAACACAACACTAAGATACAGGTCAGTTAGGTTTTGCAATAAGCATCGCTCACCAGGAAAACCAGGGAGGAATTTTTCCTTTGCACTCCAAGACATTGCCCCTTTAAGATCAAGAGTGACAAGTGCTGAAGTCTGCATGAAAACCTGCTTTAATTATTAGCACTCTGACTGGAAAAGGGGACAGAAGACAAACAGGACAGTCACATGTATACATTTAGCAAGCAAATTAGAAATATCCAGTAGGGAAAAAAAAATCACACGACCCTGAAAAACATGAAACCCATTTAATCTGTATGCAATGTTTTTAAAACAAATCATCACTTCCCGAGAGTTATTGGAATTTTAACTAGTTTGGACATGAGGGTTGATATGCTTCATGGACAACAACTACAACAAAACCCAGCAAAAATGGAAGAAAAGTGCTGTTCTGTTTTGCAAATGATATGCTAATTAATTTCTCAGTCTATTGCCAAGGAGTCATTAACACGGCTATATCATAATTAAAGCTGAATCACAGTAGTTTTTTACATCCTTCCTTCCTCCAAAATGCCCTGGAAGGAAAGAAAAAAAAATGAAAAGACCAAATTGCTGGAGGCAAAACTTATTTTTGCAGACAGCAAGTTATCTCAGAGTCTGGACTGGAACAAAGTCTCTGAGTGGATACAGTGCAGTGCTGAATGCCCTCCTGGAGAACAAGAGTTTCTCTGCAAGCTCAGAAAGTGAAGCCATGTCAAGGTTGAGAGTTTTCCAGAGCCTGGGAGCCAACGGGGTTAAGAGATGCCAGGTCCTGCAGCCTATGACCCGCAAGAGAGTGATGTGGTCCATATAACATCCAGCCACTGCTGAGCCTCTACCACCAAAGACCAGGTACCCATTGACAATTGGGCTTCATAGAAAGTCATAGAAATATAGGGCAAGAAAGGACCATCAGAGATCATCTAGTCCAACCCTTCTGACATGAGACTGCAGCAAGTCTTGCGTTCAGGTGTCCACAGCCATAGCAAGAAGCCTTCTCCACCCCTCTGGTGCTCTTTCACAACACCTATCTACAACGTTGGCCTCCTTCATCATTATAAAGGTGGCAGTATTATGACCAAAAGGCTGTAGGCAGTATCTAACAGGGCGTGTCTACACATGACTGGACAGACACCTTGCTGGGATCATTTGATCTCAACAGGATTCCTGCAGGGGGGTTGGACTCAACGATCTTTCGAGGTCCCTTTCAGCCCTCAGCCTAATGCACATTAAGGTGATTTAGGCACATGTTTACACATGCACATGCTAATACACATTAACGCAGGTTTCTTGACTGACTTGGAAGCAAAGATAGTCCCAAGTCAACGGAGACACCACTTTAATGCATATTAGTGCGTCTACATGTTCGCTAATGAGATTGAGCCAGTCACATATAAGTTTGATACCTGCTTTATACCAAATTTAGATTCAAATAGTCTTACATAGCCATTTTTAAGGCACATTAAGAGCACTCAAATGGGGCATTTATACACATACGTTTTGGTCCCAGAACACACTGGAGATCTACTGCTTTGAAGCAGACTTGATTAAACAAGTCTGCTCCGAAGCAATTAATCGAGTCTGCTCCACAAGTGAACTGATGTGCACTGCGCTACATTGCATGCAGTTGTATAAGTGGTGAAATGCACATCAGCGCACATAAAATGGTGGCGGTGCGCTTTTGAACTAAAGCACCTTCTATGTGTTTTAGTTCAAAAGCATGCCTCCACCATTTTCTCAGAGCTGACGTGCCTTTCGCTGCTTATACAATTATAAGCATTGCAGTGCTGGGTGCTTTTCAAGGCACCCGGCACTGCGGCACTTCCATATGTAAAAATGCCCATGTAGATATATGCCCTTACTGTACCTTAAATCAGGCTAATGTGCATTAAATGTGCACATGTAGATACACCCACACTGGGCAAATGAGCAATCTTTCATCTGTACTACGGTACTGACCAGAGACCGCTATGAAGATCTTTCTCCATTACATTTAGCATTGTATGAAAACATAAGAGATGGTGCCTGCCCTATAGGTCCACCCTAGGTCAAAGAGAAGCACCATCCCTTTGGAACCATTATAGTGAAAGTACGTGACTTAAACCAAGGCTACCAGAATATGTGCAGCAGAGTTAAGAGCCGAACGGCAATTTTCTGAGCCATTACATTAATTGCAAGACTATACTTTCTCTCCAAGAACCAAGGTGATGCAAGCCACATCTCCAGCTATAAAGACCACTGGGAAGTATGGAAGGAAGACGCAGGAGGGAGGGAGGGAGGCTAGGGGCACTGGAACTGGGCATATGAAATATGAAACAAGGCAGGTGAAATTGAGTCTTAATCCATATTTGCAAGGCCTGCAGCCAGGCCTTTCACTGAGCCCTGCCACTTTGTCAGGATGGAGCAGTTAGGACCAGGGATTTGTATGACTCTGCCAGAAGCCCAGGGCTTCTTGCAAAATGATGGTATACGGGTTCCTGACTCACAGAGAGGAGCCCTCGCCCAGGTACTTATTCAGCTGAAGCCAGGGCAGATTACATTCAAAACAGGGGAATTTGGAAATGTCATCACCCATTAAGGCCTGGCAAGGAGCTGGGAGTATCCTAATTAAAGCCATGAGACATAGTTTTCCTGTCCTGAAAAAACAGGCACAGTTTCTAGTTATTTTCCCTCCCTTTAAACATGAAAAAGAATCTGAAACATTTTTAATAAACCAACAATTCAAAATATAATGTCGAGTAAGGCTATTCAAATGTTTCATTTCAAACCAATTTGTTCGGATTTCATACACACAAATCTATCTATCTATCTATCTAGAGACAGAGATAGAGATAATACACACACACACACACACACACACACACACACACACAATATATATATACACATTACATACAATATATAGATACTAATACTTACATACAATATATTCTAATATCCTTGTCCAGCCTACAGTACCACTGATCCCTCTGCTCCACCTCCACAGAGGCTCTTTTTAGCAGGGCAGGCTGGGCAGCGAGGCACATGGTACTGCACCGCACAGCACCGCACCACTGTAAAAGGTGGGAGCGAGGTGTGCAGACTGGGAGCAGGCAGAGCCTGGCCCCAGCTGGACTCGCTCTGCCCCGTGCAAAAATTAGGGGCCGTGTGCCCCCATTGGCTTCCCGACACCCCTTTTAGAGGAGCTGCTGAGCCAAGCAGAGCTTTTTGCAGGGATGATGTGGGGCAGGTCCTGGGGTGCCAGGGGCTCTGTCCCCTCCAGCATGGCGGTGCAGCCGAGGCTAGACCCCTTCTGGCCCCCAGCTCTGGACCCACCCCCCGGGGAGGTGCAGGTCTGGGACTGGTGCAAGGAGGTAGTGGGGTTGGGGAGCGGTGGTTTTGTGGGGGCCGGCTGCTGGCACTGGACAACGAACCCGGGCATGGGGGAAGATGCAGTGTGCCTGGCCCCAAGGCTGGCTCTGCTCCACTCCCTTCTGATCTCAGCCCACTCCCAGCACCACTCCCCACCACTTTGACCTCCCGCCACAGACTTTCCCACCTGGAGGGGGAGGGGGGCGCATGCTTGCACACTCAGCCCCCACCCCTAATTCTTTTTCTCCTTCTGTGTGTGTGTGTGTGTGTGTGTCTGTTCATAGCAGGAAGGAAAGTGTGTTTGTGTCTGTGTGTCCATGTGCAAACAGTGGGTGAGTAAAGTGTGCACCTGTGTGTGTGCATGTGTCAGTGCATGTGTGCTTGAGTGCTTGTATCTGTGTTCATGGCAGGGAGAGTGTGTTTGTGTCTGTGTGTCCATGCGCAGAGTGAGAGAGTAGAGCGCGCACCCGTCTGCATGTGTGCATGTGTGTGTCTGTGTGTGCGTGCGTGTCTGTGTGCATGTGCACGCGTGTGAATGTATGTGCATACATGTGTCTGTCCATTGCAGGAGGGAGAGTGTGTTTGTGTCTGTGTGTCCATGTGCAGACAGTGAGTGAGTAGAGTGTGCGCCTGTCTGTGTGTGCACATACATGTGTCTGTGTGTGCGGTGCATGTGTCAGTGCATGTGTTTTCATGAATGTGCGTGCATCTGTCTGTGTTCATGGCAGGAAGGAAAGTGCATTTGTGTAGTGAGTAGAGTGCATGCCTGTGTGTGTGCATAGTTTCATCGTATCCTATTTTTTATGGTTGGAAGGTACCAGTTAGATCATTGAGTCCAACCCCCTGCCCTGGGCAGGAAAGAGCACTGTGGTCAGATGACCCCAGCCAGGTGTCTGTCCAATCTCCTTTTGAATATTTCCAAGGAAGGGGACAGCCCCACCTCCCTTGGAAGCCTATTCCATATTTTGGTGACCCTCACTGTAAAGAACCTTTTCCTGATGTCCAGCCTGAATTTGCTCTCTTTTGTGTCCATTGTTTCTAGTTACCCCGACTGTCGCCCTGGTAAACATCGCATCCCCCCCACCTTCCGACTAACCCCCTGATAAGTCTGTAGGCGGCAGATGAGATCACCTCTCATCCTCGTCTTGCACAGGCTGAAGAGGTTCAGGTCTCCCAATCAGTCCACATAGGGTTTTTTCTGTAGGCCTTTAACCAGACGGGTGGCCCTCTTCTGAACCCTTTCCAGGTTATCCACATCCCTCCTGAAGTGCGGCACCCAAAACTGGACGCAGTACTCCAGCTGCGGCCTGACCAGTGCTGCATAGAGGGGGAGGATCACCTCCCTGGACCTGCTCATGATGCACCTACTTATGCAAGGAAGAGTGTGGTTAGCTTTACTTATTACCTCATCACATTGGTGACTCATCTTCATTTTGGAGTTGTTTATGACTCCGAGGTCCCTTTCTGCAGTCATGCTGCTTAAACTGGTCCATCCTAGACTATAGGAGTGATGATTATTCTTTCCCCCCAAGTGCAACACGTGACACTTATCCTTGTTAAACTGCACCTGGGG
The DNA here is from genome assembly GCF_001723915.1 of Gavialis gangeticus. Lineage (NCBI taxonomy): Eukaryota > Metazoa > Chordata > Crocodylia > Gavialidae > Gavialis > Gavialis gangeticus. The sequence goes on from NW_017728992.1 coordinate 207,252,929, forward strand.
AGGAACAGCCAGCACCATACCTACAGGCTGGGGAACTCCCTTCTCATCAGGGCAGAGGCAGACAAGGATCTTGGAGTCATCATTGATGTGAAGATGAACATGAGTCGGCAATGTGGGGAGCCAGTCAGGAAGGCCAACAGCACCTTGTCCTGAATCCACAGATGCATCTCGAGCAGCTCCAAGGAGGTGATCCTCCCCCTCTATGTGGCACTGTTCAGGCCGCAGCTGGAGTACTGCGTCCAGTTCTGGGCACCGCACTTCAGGAGGGATGTGGACAGCATGGA
>NW_017728992.1:207254536-207256131 GCF_001723915.1 Gavialis gangeticus
GCGGCTAGGAGCTGGAACCAACTTCCTAGGGAAGTGGTGCTGGCTCCTACCCTGGGGTTCTTTAAGAAGAGGCTTGATGTCTACCTGGCTGGAGTCATTTGAGCCCAGTTTTTCTCCCGCCCAGGTGGGGGGTCGGACTTGAATATCTACAAGGTCCCTCCAACCCCACTTCTATGATTCTATGATTCTATGCTCAGGTCCCTTCCAACCCGACCAACTATGAAACTATCTGTTACCAGTTGTCCTTGTTCATCCTGAAGGAGCCCTCAGTTACCCGGCATCTTCTTTTTGCTTCCTATGTACTTAAAGAATGACTTTTTGCTATCCTTGACTTTTGTCACCAGCCTAAGCTCCATCTCCACTTTGGCTCCCCTCACTGCTTCTCTGCAGGCTTGAGCCAAGCAAGTGAACTCCTCCTTAGAGGTAACGTATGTGTCAGTGCATGTGTGCATGACTGCATGTGTCTGTGTTCATGGCAGGGAGAGTGTGTTTGTGTCTGTGTGTCCATGTGCAGACAGTGAGTGAAAGTAGTGTGCTCCCATCTGTGTGCACACCTGCGTGTGTGTCTATGTTTGGCCATAGAGGGATGTGGTGGGGGCACACAGAGCAGGGAGAAGAGGGGGCATGTGCCCCCCCAGCCCCAGCCTGGCAGAGTCCACCCAGCCTCCCTTGCCAGCACCAAGAGAGGAAGGTTCCCTGCCCCCCGCTAGCCCAGCTCCCATGGGGGGAAGGGGCTTTGAATTTTGTCTTTGCCCAGGGCCCCAGTACACATTAATCCAGCTTTGTGTATAGGGCCAGATGTGGAGTTGTGGGAGGTGTGGGATAAGCCATGTTGGGGGGGTAGGTTACAAGCAGAGCAGGGGCAGTGCAGGACGGTGGGGCACATGCAAGCCCCCTCCCCTGCCATTACTGGGGGCAGTGGTGGCACGAGGTGGTGGGTGGCAGTGCTCCGTCCCCACCTCCCCCCCGCCACCATTCTTGACAGGCATTTCACTAGTATCTATCTATCTATCTATCTATCTATCTATCTATCTATCTATCTAACTATTCATTCTAATATAATAAAAGCCTTACCATTTCTGGCTGTGTCTGTCTGTCCATAATGCTGCAGGTCAACTGCGCATGCACGGGCCAGAGCCTTACTGACAAAGAGACAGACAGGCGGAGGCAGAGGCGGTGGTGGAGGCAGGCAGGGCCAAGCTGTGCTCCCCACTGCAGGCGTGGTGAGGGAATGTGGTCTGCAACCATGGAGGGGCGTGGTGCATGGCCACAGAGCACAGTGCGGGGAGCGGGCAGGAGGGCGCAGGCAGCACCCGCCAGCTGCAGCACATGGCCACAGTGTGGGGCATGCCACCCATTCCCACTCCCTGCATGGCCACAAAACACATCCCTCCATGTGGCCACACGCCATGCCCCCCATTCTGGGAGCACCCACTGGCTGCGAACTGCAGAGGGTGCATGGCTGCAGGGTGCTGCATGGGAAGCCAGTGTGGGGACAGGCATGGTGGGTGGCCACAGGATGCTGCAAGCGCAGCAGGCAGTGGGGAGCAGACAGCACCTGCCAGCTGCAGCACGTGGCCGCGGTTCAGGGTGTG
>NW_017728992.1:207261131-207261554 GCF_001723915.1 Gavialis gangeticus
TGCCGCAAGCGCAGCAGGCAGTGGGGAGCAGACAGCACCTGCCAGCTGCAGCACGTGGCCGCGGTTCAGGGTGTGCCCCCACACCTGCTCCCTGGAGGCGGGGTCATGGCATCGGGGGGGGTGCACGGCCACAGGGAGCCATGAGGGGAGTGGGCAAGTTGGCATGGGCAGTGCCCGCTGGCTGCTGTACACAGCCATGGGGTGGGGTGTGCCCCCCACTCCCCATGCAGCGCCAAGCCACGCACCCCCACACAGGGGCCACGCGCCAGCCACAGGGTGCACAGGGCACAGGGGGCAGCTGTAGGGTGCCATGAGGGGAAGGGGCATGGGGATAAATAATTTTCATTGCAGCATATGGGGCATATATTCCATTCATATATAGCTATGGAATGTATGTCCAGTATGCTCCATGGCCAGTTACAT
>NW_017728992.1:207261566-207291833 GCF_001723915.1 Gavialis gangeticus
ATATATATATATATATATATATATTTGAAATCTTATTTCATTTTGACAGTCTTGAACCATTTTATTTGGATTTCATTTTATATGTACATATATTTCTTATATTAGTATGTATATATTGTATGCAATATGTATACATATGGGAAATATATAATATGTACTGTATATAAAAGGACATGTATTTCGGGTCTGGTGTTAGTACAGGTGTGTGTGTGTGCACATGTGACTTTTTTAACTATAACTTATGTTTCAAAACAAGGGGCCATTATGATCCTGAAAATGAATCCTTCTCATCTGAAAAAATGAGGGCTAACACAGACTGTTCTGACCATTTCAAGTACTTAAAAAAAAAAAAAAATGATGTTACAGAAGCAGGAATTCCAGCCCCTTCCACAAACAGTTTCATTTCCAGCTCGCCTTCCCTCCTCCACTCATGAAGGGAGTGTCAAAAAATCCTTGATGAGTTCTCATCCCAGTGCTGTTAGCAGCTGCTACAACTCTAGCAGGAGCAGCTGACGCCTGTTTTATGGGGAGGAAAAGTTGTAATCCACATATTGCAATGGACAGCTTATCTGACAACTTTGCAGCCTGTAGGCATGCATCTAGGAAGTGAAAACCGCTTCAGCGCAAGCGTGTTGTACTATTCCCTTCTCACGGCTTCATATAAAGTTTCATTTGCAGGTTGGCAGTTATAAAGCCACACGATATGCCATACCCTTGCCTAAGGCATCTGAATCCTTTAAGCCCAAAGGAAAATGTTTATGCAGAGATTTTCCTTGGGAGGTTTAGACCCGCTCTTCTCTCTTTGCAAGGAGAGATGCTTGCCTATGCTGTATGTCCAATCAATTCATGCTGTCGCCCATGAAAGGTAGCAGCTTTTAAAAATTAATCTATCCTACATTTTAATCTCATGTGCAGATGCAAATTAGGCTTTAATTACTCACTAGCTGAAATGATCACGGAGGCTCAGTCACATTGGATGTACCAGCGAGGTGCAAATAATTATAAAATGGAGTAGTGACTTGTTTGCACTAATGGGTAATGCAATGTGTTGCAAAGCAGGCATTATCCTGCTATCGGCCCTCTGCGGTGCTCTACCCAGGACCCCCCACGTACTCATCTCTGTCTGGATTTCAGAGAATGGAAAAACTCCAATAACTCAATAGCTGCTGTCCTTCTCCAATGCTCTCCAAGGAAAAGAGAGATCTGCATAGTTGGACAGGGAGAGAAGGGGCAGCAGAGAAGACCAAAAACCCAATTACCAGTTTAATAGTGTTGAATTTTGAAGCAGTGATGATGATGATGATGATGAGTTAATTCTTCAAGCACCCCTTCCAGTGGCGGAGCTGGTAGGGGGAGTTGTGGAGCAGAATTAAAAGCCAGTTCATTTAATGGGGTGTGTAAATTGGTAGTAGCCACTTGCAGTCAACCAGAGCCTTTCATCCTAGCCTTTCAAACCACAGAGAAAGCTCAAGATGCAAGGAGCTAAGCTAAACCCTGAAGAGGCAACAACGTTGCTCACATCAGGAGAGGAGAAGAGAACAGACCCCACGTTTGCTAAGCAGAGCTCTTTCCCATGAATCTCACTTTCCCACCCAACCCAAATACAAGCAGGAGTGACTGCCAAGACAGCATCGAATGATTCTTCCCGTTGCATTTTGTCCAATGTGGGAGAATAATCATCCTCGACATTTCAGCAGCCTTCATCTTGGTGGGTTCTCCGAGCTTGCTGGAGGCAGTGCAACTCCATTCATTTCCTAACACCTCCGCTGAGGCAAGGATTATGGCTGTGTGTAGACGCAATGAGAGGCATGCGTGCATGACATTTTAAAGCAGGTTAAATGCTTTTGCACAGCTTTAATGGTGTTGGTGTTTGCACGCCTCGGCAGTGTATTGTGCATTCATTCCAGCCTCTGTAGGAAATTGTTGTATAGGGGGAAACTGAGGCAGAAAATGGGACCAAGTGATTCTTTCCAGCTGATCCCTGATGCAGCTAGGAATAGACCCCAGATCTCTAGGACCCAAGCCACTTCCCTGACCATCTTGACCTTTTTCAACCTTAATTTTCTAATATTCATCTGAGATTCTCTGTTTATGCATTCCCTTCTCCTGATTTCCCACCTTTGGGACAAACTGGAATTATCTTTGTCTTGACGCATGCATTTGAGAGTCAACACAATGATATGGAGCATCCCATTCCAGCCCTCCATGATATGCTTGAATGTCTCCCAGTGAGAAATAAAATGCTAATTGAAAATATTTAAAGCCCTATTCAAAATGCCTCGTCCATGTGCTTGGGAGAAAGCATCATCTACCATATTTCACACACCGGTGGAATATATGGTGCCGTCCCATGTCATCCGGGCTTCGCCTGCATCCAGATTACACCCCGTTTAATAGGAATCTCTGCCTGGTGGCACAGAGGATCTCCGCTAATTACCAGCCCTCGACATGAGGCAGAGAAGTCATTGCAATTTTATGAGTTGCAAACTGCATGGGTAATAATCGTAATTCTGCTACGAGAACAGGTCTTGCCTTCCTAGATTCACGTCGGGTTTTAACTGGAAAGTACCATGCTGCCAAACAGGGCTACCCAGGGGAAGGTGGAAGTATTTCTTCTGATGAAGTTCTGCATCTTGTATGAGGATAAGATAACAGAACTGGGGTTATTCAGCCTGGAGAGCAGGAAACTGAGGGATTTGATAACAAACAGCCTTCAAATACCTGAAGGGTGCTTATACAAGAGGATGGAGAGGGACTATTCTCTGGGGCCCCAGGGGACAGGTTAATGACCCATGACCACAAATTGCAGCAAATGGAAAGTTAGACTGGATACCAGGAAGAATTTTCTCACTCTGAAGATGTTTCAGCAACAAAACACGCTCCCCAGAGACGGTGTGTTATCTGGACACTTTTAAGAGCAGGTTAGAGAGAGGTGGTTTAATCAGGGATGCTCCTGCCTTGATTGCACAAGATGCAACCTCCTGACGTCCTTCCAGCCCTGCAGTCCTATGATACTATGATCCCTCTTTCATGAGCTCCTCTGAACCTGAGAAGGCAGCATCGGAGGAAGGGAAAAAGTCTTCCAGAAGATGTGGTGTGGCTCAGGATATAGGGATGGTGGGAAGTGGTCCTGGTAAGTCGCCCTATGCTCCAGCATAACCTCTGCTCTGTTGCAAAGCTTCTGTGCAGCTGTGGTTAAGTTGCTTCACCTCCCTGGGGTCTATTTAGATGGTGACTTCTTTAGGAGGCATGCCCCACTTCATGTTTGTCCAGCCTCGACAGAGGGGCTCGCAAAGCCCCAGACCTTTGCATAAACCCCACGGGCAAAACAGCATCTTCTCCATTCTCCAAAGCAGAAGCACTGCCCTTACCGAGAACCCCACATTCGCTGGCGGGCTTCCCAGGACACGTTAGAAGGAGACTCATCATTTTCTTGGCTTTGCTAAAACGTATACAGTAATGGCTCGGAAATAAAACCCATAAAGAGGAGTTAATGGCATTCTTACACAGCTGCAAAGTGAGGCGATTAGACAGACGCTCAGCTCTGCGATGGCGAGGCTTTGCGTGTGTGTGGGCCTCAGACAGCTGAGGCAGGCGAATGCATTCCTCCCAGTGGAAACGATTTTAATTTTAAAGTCTCTTTTGAAAAAAAGGCGGGGGGGAATGAGGGAAATGGGAGGATCTGTAGCATCGTTGTAAATGAGGAAATGCATTATCTCAGATCAGGAAGCGCTCCAGCCGAGAGACGCCCCCAGGTGCTCTTACCAGCGCTTCTCAGTGGGGTACCTTAGACTGTCACTCAGCCTAAAAAGAGCAGCCAAGGAAAGCACTGGAGGTAGAAAAAGGATGGGGATGTGCTTACTGTTCTGGGAGAGCTGGGTTTCAAGACTTTAGGTGTAGCCCAACATACTGCAGGCCTGGACCTTCACGTAGGGGCCTCTGTGTAAGGTCCAGGAGGTTGTTACGAGCCCGGGGGAGAACATGGGGAAGACCTAGGTGGTGCCAAGTTGTTTGATGTCTGGGAGTTTGGCTGTCCTACAGACAGCTCAGTTCTGACTCATGGGCTTGGGGATTGGGAGGTGCTGGAGAATGGAAATCACTTTGACCAAGCAAGAAAACAACCATAGAAAATGAGGGTTGGGAGGGACCTCAGGAGGTCACATCTAGTCCAACCCCCTGCTCCAAGCAGGACCAGCCCCAACTCCATCATCCCAGCCAAGGCTTTGTCTACCTGGGTCTTAAACACCTCCAAGGATGGAGACTCCACCACCTCTCTGGATAACCCGCCCCAGTGCTTCACCACCCTCCTAGTGATTAATTTTTTTCTTAATATCCAACCTCAACTAACCTCGCTGCAGCTTGAACCCATTGCTCCTTGTCCTGTCATCTGCCCCCACTGAGAACAGCCCAGCTCCGTCCTCTTTGCAACCATGACTCTTGGGAGCTGTGAGCCAGGACCTGAGTAGCAAATAATTGTCCTAACCAGGGATGATCAAAATGGGACTCTTGTTACTGGACAGAGCAGGCAGCAGCTTGGAGAGAAATATTTGGAATTCTTTAGGCTTCTGCCATTAATACTGTGATTTATTGTCATCAGTGTTGCATAACTGGCCTCATCCTGAAGCTAATGGATCAGAACTCAGGTCTTTGATTGATGGGATGATTTAACAGCCTCAGATCACAGTGAGCCATATATACTCAATGTTGCTTGTGCTGGCCCTTGTCTCATGCATGTAGATCTTTATTTGGAAGCACTTTATAGGAGTATTTCATGCATGACTGAGGGGTTTTCAGAGAGGGTTGCTAATAAACCTTGCTCTAACGTTGTGTTAAAGAAGAGTTCTTAGTGTGATACGTGGTCCAGCTCAAGCAAAGGACTTTTCATATTTTATCTATTAAAAAAAATCCTCCTGGAACATTGTATGCACAAGGCGAGGCAAGACTACAGCAGGGTAAATATGGATTCAGAGCATTTCCACAGGGATTTTCTTTCCTAGCTGAAAATAGATTGAGTATCAGAGATGGAAAGCCTCTCCTTAGGTGCAATGCAATTTGCTCCCATGGTGCCACTTCAAGAGCTGAGTGAATAACACTGAGCCTATCATTTAGTCATCCTGAGTTTTGCAGAGGGAGTGATGGTGGACATGGCTGCAGGGATGCAGTCAGGAAGATTTTTGGGGGGGGGGTTTAATGGTTTTAATTTCTGGTGCTGTGGTGCCTTCAGGTACCCACCTAGGAACAGGCCCCAGGTGCGCAGAACAAAAGCCACTCCTGTCCCTGATAATTTATAAATAAGACCTGGGACTAGAAGTGACCCCTGCTTTTCCCCATGAGCGGCATGTCAATCTTGCTGCCTGCATCTATCAGGCACTGCTAAGACCCAGCCTTTCCTATCCATTCACACAGCTGAAACCCTTGCCTGAGATGCTGAGCCCGCTCACAAGTGGAATAGGATCTGGCCTCTATGTCCTTTCGAACATACACGCTGCAATGAAAAACACTGCCTGAGAAGAAGACCCCCCATCACTCTTTATTGCAGAGATGCTCACGCAGTCTCAGATGGTGCCAGACTTGGCTGTCCTGGCTTGACCTCACATGAGATTTTTTCCACGTCTCACAGCACAATACAGAACAAATCTCAATCCATCCCAGGCAGACAGCCGCTCACCGGCAGCCCATAATTGATTGCTGCACTGATCACTCTCACCTCACTCCACAACACACTCACCCCCTCCCATGCTTTATAGTTTAATAACATCGTTGTCAGCTGGCGTGATTAAATGTAGGAGTGGAGCATCCAATAAAAAAAAAATATGTGCATCCAAATAAACCGTGAGCCACAAAGGGCGGTGAACATGGCCAGGGGGGAAAAGGAGCAGGGTATGATGGAGACATGACTGAAATAGGAATTGTGGGGTCGTCTTTGGGTTTTTTTATAATAACAGGGTTGATCAAAAGGCCAGCGCGGGAAGGAGGGGCAGGGATGGGAAAGGCAATTTTTGTGGCTGGCACGAGTCGCAAGTCGCACGTGCCCCCAGTGTAATTGCAAAACCAGCCTCATAAATTAGCCCTCGGATGTCTCCTCCAGGACAGAGAACACAATGCAGGGGGGATGTGCAATTGGTGGTAGAGAGGGATTTTCAGCTGGAGTTGAGCTGGATGAGTTGTTGTCCTTGGTAGGGAGGGGCGGTCTACCTAAATCGCCTTCTCCTCCTCCTTTCCCCCCAGCTCCCACCTCTTCTCCACACTAAGCCACCTGCTCAGGATAGGGAGGACTTGTGGGGGGGACCATTTGTGGTCCATGGGGTCTGAAGTTGGTGGGGATGTCGTGGTGGAGAAGCACATCCCCTCTGGGGTCATCTCCTTTCTGCCCACAATGCTGGTGAAGGGTCCACGGCGCCCTTCAAAGGGGAGGGCCAGCAAGGCAGATCTTCCTGTGCAAGAACCAAGCCATGGTCCTCTTCCTTTCCATTTCCTTTCTTCCATTAGGGGCTGTTTTGTCTCCATCAGGAGTGTGAGAGCCCAAGAACTTCCCGGTCCAGCTTCATCCTAGCCTGCTGCTCCCATGGCTTGGCATAGCTGGTGAGTGAAAAGGCAGGAGAGCCCATCGCTCTGCTCCTCCTCACCTAAGCACATGGGCAGAGCCAAGAGCAGATGACAGAGGCCACATCCAGCGCTTTATCCCACTATGCCTCGGTAGGGTCAGCCACTGATGGTTCACTGCGGAGTGGGTTTTTGCCCTGAGTACCATCCTGCCATGGTGAGGCTGCTGCCTAGTTTAAAGCTAACTTGGGTATGTCCCAAGCCACATTGCAGCCTGCCTGCACCAGAACAGTGCAACAGAGTGCATGGATGTGGCTGTCAGAAGTATGGCTACTTAGGAGAAAGGGATACCAAGATAAGCGAAGGCTGGTGCAGGATTTGAACTCTAGGCTTCAGGCATATGTGATGCGCTTGGTTTGATCAGTGGGACAATACAGCCCACCAGTGGGTGGGTGTTACCGCCCCACTCTCTGTTCCAGTGCGTGCAAGTTATACAGCTATAGCTAAACATATATTCACCGAATACCTGCCCTGCTATTGCAGTAGCAAGGGGGATGGGTTGTAGCTGTATTGGTCTACAGGCAAAAGGAATCAGAACTCGTGGCAGAAGTGATATCTTTTATTAGACCAACTAGATAGTTGCAAACCCCCCCGCAAAACTCTTTATTTGCAGGCTTTCAGGCACACACACACTTCTTCAGGCATAGGAGAATGCAAAGATTGTAAACTTTCACCTAGGTGGAAATAAAAATTCCCATTTCACAGGAGAGCTGAAGGTGTAAGATCTCCCGGTAGGATGGCATTAGCAGGGCTTCGATTCCCCCAGCCTTTTAACTGTAGCTCACTGCTGGGTGCTACTGGGCTTGTTTTCATGATGTGTGGCAGCTGGGTTGCATGGACAGGGCTGGAGTCTCTAGGACATGGGGTACACAGCTGGAGACTAGACCCTATGGCCCAGGAGGTGCCATCCAGGAGGTGGGACCACCAGTTTGTGTAGAGATGCAGGCTTATACCTCCTGAGGTCTGGGACAGAAGTTGCATAAACTGGTTTGACCCAAATCAGTTCAGTCTGCTACTACATTCAACCAGGTTTATCTCAAACCAGTTTCAGCTATTTGGAAATGGGTTGATTTTCATTGAACTTCTGTTCTGCTACAGGTTTAAACCGGTTTCTGATCACTTAAACCAGTTTATGTGTAACTTCTGTCCCTAGCCTTAGTGCTTGCAAGCACCTGAGTACAAGGCACTGCTTGGTCCCTTACATGGGACATATGGATGCTATGCTCCTAGGTCCAGAGAACTGGGTCCAGCTCAAAACAGATCTGCGTGTGACCTCTACATTGCAAGGCCTGGCAGCCCCAAGGCTGAAATGTGTCTACTTCTGTGATGTCAGGTGTGTTTTTTCACACCTGCCTCAGAGGCCTTAGGTCTTAGCCACAGCCCAGGATGGGGACTGTGACTGGGATGTATCAGTGCTTCTGCTGGGACTTAAAGCTGGAGGGTCCTTTGGTCAGGGTCAGACTGATGCTGTATTTGGGGTCAGGAGGGGAATTTGACCCCCTGGTCAGATTGGTGCAGATTATGGGGGGGTTGCCTTCTTCTGTAGTGGGGGCAAGGCCTCTACCTGGGATCCCTCCAGCATATATTAACATCTTTTTTACATCAGACAGACATCGGCTTCTGTGGTCCCCCTGCTTTCCCTGCGGCAGGTTCAGGTGTGATGTCTTGTGTTGTGTCAGGGTTGATGGTAGTTTTACTAAGAAGTTAGATTATGGATTTGTCTGGGATGGTTTAGATAGGGATGATCCTGCCTCAGGCAGGGGTTTGGACCAGATGTGACTTCTGAAGGTCCCTTCCAGCTCCACTTCTCTATGATTTTTCTGGCTGCATATTTTAATCAATGATGGCAGAGCAAAAGGGCTTCGCACACCCTTGGCATCCTGGAAATGCAGATATGCTGACGGCTCCATAGCCAAGGCTGCTGCAAGGTGAATGGAAGGCAGATGTTTTTTGCTTCAGTGAGCAAACAGTTATGGGCCAGTGCTGTGACAGTCCTTCCGAATCCCGTCTCCACCTGACGGCATTTGAAATGCTACCTCCAAGCCCTGGGTGCTTGGGGTTAATAAACACAGCGACAGGCTGCAATGAGCCTGGAGATCTATGGATGAAATGTGCAGCCACAGCTTGCAGCATGGCTCTTGCAGAAGTGAAAGCAATCGGAGGGCTGCATCCACAGCCAACCCACCACCTCTTCTGCTGACTTACAGGAGTTCAGGTCCAGCTGTCCCGCCAGCAGCTGGCTTTTCTGGCAGCAAATCTCCATGCACCTGCAGCGAGCAAAAGCCCACATGACACCGGTCTGGAAGGACACATCCCTGCAGGGTGGTGGACTTTAATTCTGGCACAGACCTGAGCCAAAAAGCATGGCAGGCAGGAGTAGGCATTTGCGATGCACCGCGTGCCGTCAGCAGGCTGTGCGACCGCCGGTCTGTGTAGCGATGCAGACTTATAGCCCCTAAGTATCTGCAAGCACCTGAATACAAGGCACCGCTTGGTCCCTTACATGGGACGTATGGATGTATGGATCAGCTGCCTCCTGGCACATTAGCAAATAAAATTCAAGCCATGGATTTCAGGTACCTGGAGAACACCTGTGACCTTCCCTGCCACTGCTCCCCTTCAGAAGTCCCACAGCACGAATAAAACCCTGAGATTGGGGGAAAACTATGTTTTCACGTGGTTCAAATCCCTGTATGAATCATGCCAGCGTTGCCCCTCCTGTGATCACATCAGGAGTGGAAGATCCTTGTTGATGCCTGGCCAGGTCACCACAGAGGTCCCCTCCTAGCCCTTGATGAAAAAAGAAGGCACCAGATCCAGACAAGAGCCTGCCTTATACAGAGAGAGTTTCTGTATTGGGGGCCCCATCTCTCTTTCTCCTGTCCTAGCCTGAGGAATAGCCCTCTTCCCAGTGCTCCCCTCCATTTTCAGGCAATGCGTCAGGCCAAAGGAAAGGGCTTCAGGGATCCCTTTCCAAACCATAGCTGGTGGCTCAGCCGGTGCCAGGGAGGTCCCCCTTCTCCCAGCATTCACCTCCCCAAAGCCTAAAACCAGCACCAGGGACCCCAGAATTTGCTTTTTACTCCAGCCCCTACACTTGTCTCCTATCGGGGTATGACAAGAGACTCTGTCTCTTCCCATGGCTGCCATTACTCTTGCTGTTCAGAGGGCATGTATACACGTCCACTTTTACTGCGCAGTAACCAAAGTGACTGCACAGTACAGGCACACGTTTACATGTGCACTCCCATACTGCACAGTAAATATGGCAACTTATACCAACATGAGCCTAGATTTGATACCTACATCATGTGGGTATCAAATTTACACCCAATTTTTTACTATGCAGTAACGCATGTGTAGATGCCTTAATGTGCAGTAACACTGTGTGTGTGGACTGACTTGGGACTAACTTTAGGAAGACACCCAGGAAGAAGGGTGTTTGCTCCCAAAAGGTTGCAAAGAACAACTTTGCCAACTATTTAGCCGGTCCAATACAAGATATCACATCTATCTAAAGAATCTTGTCTGCCTATATCCGGCACTGAGGCACATCCCAAGCATGCAAAATGGTTATGTGCAACATGCAAGGGGCACGGGGCATGTTTGCATGGCAGCACCTCCAGCATTACCTGGCATGCCCTCTTCTTTCTCTTAACAAGCTCCTTGTTCAGGGTCAGAGGAAATCAACCTGTTCTGCGGCATTTACTGTTGCCCTAAAGTTGTTGCCACCTCTCCAGATGTTGTCACAAGTCCCAGGGTGTTATCATAACCCTTTTAATATTTATTCCAGTTTCCATTTAAAGCAAAACACTAAACAAGAACAATCAGAAATGCCCTACTGAATCAGTCCACAGGCTCGCTCACTGCCCTGTGGCAGAGTGGATGTCACGGGGAAAAAGTATTTATGCCAGGCTTATGTAGATGGATCAACCCCCTGTCTTTCTTTCCCTATAACTTTGAGCTTTCAGAGACCTAGGAAGTCCTAATCTGAAGGTTGCAGTCTTAGTACCACATTCAATACCTCCTGATGGACCTGTCTGTTATGAATTCATCCAATCTCCTTTTAAATTACCAGCCTCTGAAATGTCTTGTGGCAAGGGGTCCCACAAGTTAATGCCATGCTGTGTGAAAGAGAACTTCCTTTTGTTAGTGTGAAACCTCCACCCTAATTATCTCCTTGTGTGTCTTTTAGTTCTGGTATTACAAGAGATGGTCAAGAATAAATCTCTACTCTTTCCATGTTATCCATGATTTTCTAGCCATTTATTATATCCCTGCTCTTCCGTTTTTTTTCTTCTAAACTGAAAAGTTCCAGACAATTTAATCTCTCCTAGTACAAAAGCATCTCCAATCCCCTTATCATCCTTATTGCTCTTCTCTGGACTTATTGCACCTTTACTATATCCTTTTTGGAGATGACGATGAGGAAGCTTGTAAGTCGTTAGAGTTCCCAGTCAGTGGGAGAAAGCAAAGCTGTAAAACATAAACCATAAAGGCTCCAAACCCAAATGGCAAATAAAAAAAAAAAAATCAAATGTGTTATTTTTAAATGATATTTTTTCAGCCAGTTTCATGCTTTTGGGGGCTCTGCCTCACTTCTGATTTTGAAGAGCCTGGGATGGACAATATGGCTCAAGACAGCACAACAAATCAAACCTCCAAGCTAGCAATTGAGAATTAGTCTCGGACTCCTTAGATATAAACCTCACTGCATACAGTATATGGAGAATCTAGCTGGTCTAATAAAAGATATCACCTCTACCATGGGTCCTGATTCCTGGAGTCTCTATATGCTCTCCCGGAGAACAGGCTGATCATAACATGCTGAAAATACAGCCTAGATCAGTGGCATCTCTGTTATTCCATAGGAAGCAGACTTACAATAATTAAAGGTTAGCAAAATCCTCCAGCGCAGGAAAATGAAGTGTTTCAAGGCACGAACGCAGGATCATTGATATTCACTGTTGCTGATCTTGCCCAGACTGACCTACTTGTGCCAAGTCCTTTTGGCAGGATCTGAAGGGGACGTGGTCCTGCAAATTGGCAAATTCTCAAGCACATCATGTGTACACTTGGCATGTGCCTGTCACAGCATGAACGTGTTAGCATGCGTGTGTAAGTTTGCACATCTGAATTGGACACAGAAAGTGATTGTGCATGCTTTTTAGTTGCTTTTTCTTTTGTTTGCATTCAAGTTGCTGAAACACAACTTCTGCCAACTATAAATGCAAGTCAGCTAACAATGGAGTAGGCGCTTATTGATGTGTGCCCATCTTCTCCTGGGGTAACATCCTGTCCTGGTTAAAGCCAAAGGAAAAAGTCCCATTGACTATATCCCCTCCCCACACTCCTACATCCACCCATAATGTATTCCATTTAAATTCCTTTTATTTTAATCTATTGATAATAATAGTAAAGACCCCAAAAGAAATAACTCCTACAATTCTTATTATTTATCTGTGTTGCACCTAACAGTATAGACACACTATGTGTTTACTGTGCATTAAATTACCCAGGAAAGAAACGACATAGAAAGTGTTGCGTGTCTACCCCCCTAGTCAGTCTTATTCAGAATAGCCTCTTGCTTATTCCAAACTCTTCTACCATTTTGTGCCCAAGTACCTACTGCAGGCAGCTGGAATAGCTGGTCCTGTCTCTTCTCCTTAATACAGAGTAAAACCTAGGGTTAATTTGCTGCACGTGATAGCTGCCGATGTGTACATGGGATTTTCAGAATAGGGGAGCAGATAGTGTGGTTCATCATCACATACACCACAGGAGATATTTTTCTCAAGTTAAAAAGAAACTAAAAACTTTACTAATAGGTTTAGGGCCTTGGGCTATATTATTCAGTTTAAAATAAAAGAAAAAGGTTTAGGACCAACTGGCTAAGCAGCAGCTCTGCAGAAAAGGAGCTGGGGGACAGTGGGCAATAAGCTGGATGTGAGTCAACAAGAAATGTAACAGCATATTGGGCTGCATCGGTAGGAACGTTACCAGCAGATCGAGGGACGTGATTTTTCCCCTCTATTCAGCACTGGGGAAGCCATATCTAGAGTCCTGTGTCCAGCTGTGGGCCCCCACCACAGAAAGGATGTGGATACATTGGAGAGAGTCCAGCAGAGGGCAATGAAAATAGTTTGGGGCTGAGGGACAGGACTGGTAAAGGGAGGCTGAGGGACCTGGGCTAATTGAGTCTGGAGAAGAGGAGACTGAGGGGGATTGAATAGCAGCCTTCACCTCTCTGCCGGGGGGCTGCAAAGAGGATGGAGCTGGGCTGGTCTCAGTGGGGGCAGATGACAGGACAAAGAGCAATGGACTCCAGTTGCAGCAAGGGAAGTTGAGGTTGGATATTAGGACATCTTTCTCACCAGGAGGGTGGTGAAGCACTGGAACAGGTTCCTTAGAGACGTTGTGGGATCTCCATCCTCAGAGGTGTTGATGACCCAGGTAGACAAAGCCTTGGCAGGGATGATGTAGTTGGGGCTGGTCCTACTTGGAGCAGGGGGTTGGTCTAGACGTGGACTCCTGAGCTCCCTTCAACCCTCATTTTCTGCGATTCTGTGATTGTAAAAAAACAATATATGTTGGATACAAAGGACTAACTCACAGGATCATAATAAATTCTAATTTATTGTATGGAATATAGAGTTACCGATAAAATCATAAATGCAAACTTCGAGTTATGAGGGGTTCTAGTCACCTTCCACACACATGCGCACGCACGCGCACACACACACACACTCAAACCCATGTCATTTAAATCCATGTAGTATAGTGTATAGTAGCTGCTGTAGTGATTGTGAGAGCGCTGGTGTTAGTATATATGCCTATCCGAGGCCCGGGAGTCTGCTGTTGATGGTCAGCATCCTTCAAGACCATCTCTTCTCCAGAAGAGGGTTGCCTGCTTGTCCTTCTGTCTCGGTAGGTCAGATGCTGCATGACAGGGTGCCACTGAGGGTCACGCTTCAGTGCTTTTTATGCCTTTCTGACATACTTGTGTGATTCCCCCAGCATCATCTTGGCTGCTCAATCTGGAGGTCACTGTCCCACATGGGTCTTGAGTAGCTGCATGCCAGCTGTTAGTCACAGTCACTGGAGGTTCTGCCCCATGGTGTAGTTTTGGGAGTCCACCATTGACTTGATTGCCCCAATGGCTGTATTGCCATGGGTTACAGGAATAATCAATAGGGTGGGTGCTCAGTTCCAGAAATCAGTTCCTTGGCTTGATTAGCCTAAAATGGCTTGTAGAGTAGAGCTTTGTAATGAATAGTAAATTCCTCTGGCTAGGCTATTGTCAATTAGCAGTGAGAGGCCCTTGCTTTGTCATTTAATTTCCTACTGATCATCATACATACTCCCATTCACTCAAAGGACCAGCCCAGTATAGCAGAGTTCATCACTTTAAAATTACAATTTCAATGCAGTTTCAAAAAATGGTCCAGGGTGTAACTTCATTCTATAGGGGGTACATTCCTTATGGGTTTAGATGTATAAAATATAAATACAAAATACCATGGCAAAGATGAGACAGATGAAATATAAAAATGCACTGTGAGAAATACATAAAAGTGCAGCGCGCGGTAGTGAGGATCAAAGGCTACTGGGGGCAGTAAGTGAGTTAGGTTAGCACCAGGATATATTTACAGTCTTTGAAGTGGAGATTTTAGTTCTTTTGTTTTCTTTAGTGACACTGAGCTTAATTGATATGTAGATGTAGTTTGTGGGTTTCTCCTACAGAAAGCTACTTCAAGTTTCTGGCTTGCTCTGAGCCTTGCCACACCCATGCAATGAGTGTGCTAGGTCTCTGACAATACTCAGAAGCTAAAAGAAATGCACAAAATGGGAGGTGCTGGCAAGAAGGAGATTCTTGTTACATACATATGTACTAAAATGTGCATAATTTTGCTATATCATATGTATAAAAAAACAGCAAAAGTAATCAGAAGTTGTTTCATTAACAAATCTAATGTCCTGCAGTCGTTAGAATTAAATGGACATTTCTTTCAAATTCATAAAACAAAATCCAGCCCTCTCCAGCATCTTGACAATGCATCCAGTGTTTCACCAAAAGTTATTTCCACACCTCAGTTAATGATTCCAGCCACAGTTAAAAGCAGTCTGTGAAATAGGAGCTCCATTACCAGGAGCAGCTAACAGAGAGAGGGGCTGCAGAACAAAGAATAACTTGATTGGTAGAACCACTAAAGAAAAGGAGAGGGGGTCGTCAGTGCCTGTGGTGGAGATTTTAGGAGGAATCAGGTGTATTTTAGTGAGCCAGGGCCTGAATAGAAATGCTGCTGCCACTGCCAGGCACTTGACTTTAAACCTTGAGTGGAGCAGGAATGAAATGGGGGTACAACCTCCCACGCCCAGATCCACCCCTGGTTGTGTGCTTGCACACTAAGAGTTTCAATAATGGTGCTGGATCCCACAATGTTAGGTTCTCTATAAGCAAGCATGTAATAATTATACATGGGATCTTTTGAAAGCTCAGTCCTGTTTCCCATTGCAAACTGTGGCAAAACTATGGCTCGAGTGAAATCCATCTCTCTAGGGCTCAGGGACTTGTACCTCCATCTGCGTCCCTGATTGTATACAATCCATACTCAAGCCACAACCAAGCTACTTCTAAGCTCTGGCCATGAGCGCATTTTCCAGCTGAGAACAGAATAAGTTGAGTCCAAATGAATTAATATCAGTGACTCCTCATCAACATTAATGAAACATTTCACTGCGTTCTCCGCTTCCCCCCCTGCTGAAGCAGGAGTGGAAAGGATGCAGGAGTGGTGATTGTAAGGAGAGATTAAAGCAATTCCAGCTAATGATTTCATTCACGTGAGGCCCGATAATCTCTCTGGCATGTGGAATGGAAAACATAAGGCTGCAAAACATTTTCCTGGTGTTCACGTTTATGACACTTTCCATGGTAATAGAATAAAAGGGCTGTTAATAACACTAATGACACTCAGTGCAGGTGTTTCCACTTAAACACTCATTAATGCTCTAATCTCGCTCCTTTTGCTAAACCAGTGTTTCCACCCTTTGTCATAGGCTTTTACCAGAGAAGTCAGGAATAGAGTGATTTGGATAATGCAATCCAGGAGAAGCAGAGTGATGTCTCATCTCACCACTGATGGGGAGCTGGGCTGTGCTAACAAAAGGAGGAGCTGACCTCTGTGCGGAGGGTCAGCCAACAGCCTGACTATCCCTTAGACCCAGAACAGGACTCAAATGGTTTATCTCAAGCATTAAGATCCAACATCTCTTTATCTCATCATAGTTTTCATTTCTTACGTGTCCATATATGGGAACAAATACACGTAACAACCTAGCTGGCTTGGGGGCATGAGGGGTCATGGTCTACTTGGCCCCTCTGCTACCACATGACATGAGGGCTCATGGTCAAGTAGGGAGGGAGGATAGAGCTAGTTGTTAGAAGGAGCGTTTGACCAAGCAATGCAAGGGAGATCAGTGATAAAAACTTCCAACCAAAGGAGACGAAAAGGATGTGGACACACTGGAGAGAGTCCAGCGGAGGGCAATGAAAATGGTTGTGGGGCTGGGAGGCAGGATTGGTGAGGAGAGGCTGAGGGACCTGGGCTGATTGAGTCTGGAGAAGAGAAGACCGAGGGGGATTGAATAGCAGCCTTCACCTCCCTGCAGGGGGGCTGCAAAGAGGATGGGGCTGGGCTGGTCTCAGTGGAGGCAGACGACAGGACAAGGAGCAATGGGCTCAAGCTGCAGCAAGGGAAGTTGAGGTCGGATATTAGGAAAAACTCTCTCACTAGGAGGGTAGTAAAGCACTGGATGGAGCTACCTAGAGAGGGGTGCAATCTTCATCCACTGTGGTTTTTAAGACCCAGCTAGACAAAGCCTTGTCTGGGATTTAGTTGAAGATGGTCCTGCTTTGAGCAGGGGGTTGGCCTAGACCAGTGTTTCTCAACCCGTGGGTCGCAAGAATTTATGAAAAATTCATGAACAAATTTTAAAAAAGGAGAAAAAAGTGGGAAACCAAAGCTTTTCCCTTGGAGGTTGTCAGAGCTCCAGCCTGGCTGGGGCCTGGGGGCAGGAGGCAGCTGGTTGGGAGCACGGGGCACTGGGTCGGGACTGGCCATCGATGTTTACAAATGAGTCCTGATACAAAAAAGTTGAGAACCACTGGACTAGATGTGACCTCCTGAGGTCCCTCCCAGGCCTCATTTTCTACAGTTCTGATCCTAAAAGGGGAGGCAGTAGAGTTCTGGCCGTGTACTAGAGTGGCCAGTGACATCCATGGGAGGGTGAGGAGCAATGCAGTGTGGGATGCTTGGAGGACCAACTAGACCCACATCACAGAACACTTGGTGTCCACATGCAATACAGTAAAAGCCGTGTTATCCGGCACATTATTAACCGGCATGCTGGTAGATGAATCAAAAGCAAAACTGGAAGTCCCATGTCTGGTTTCACCGAGTCCCACTTTGCAGAGTTCAGGCCACAGCCCAGGGCAAAGCAGCCTGCACACGGCCCCCCTCCCTGTCCCCTGGCCCACTGACGCCAGGGAGTGAAAGCCTGGTGCGCTGGATGTGGCGGGAGGGGCAGCCGCCCAACCAGGCAAAGACGCCTCTCAGGTAACCGGCATATTTGGGTATCCAGCACCCCCCATTCCCCACGGGTGCTGGATAGCAGAGCTTTTTCTGTATTGAACTGGCTTGTAGCAAACCAATTCTAAAGAGTACTTTCTTTTCCAGGGTTGTTGGTTCCTGTGCCTGAAGAAGAGTGTTTGTGCATGAAAGCTTGCAAAGCACAATTTTTCCAACTATTTAGTTGGTCTAATAAAAGATATCACATGCACCCAAAGAACCTTGTCTGCCTTTATTTTCCAGGCACTCTTTTGAACCATTCCAGGCAGCTTTGGACTGGTGTAACAGGCCTGTAAGCCAGATTTAAATAGTATTTAAACTGGTATCAGTGTTATGTGTGTCCATACCCTATCTGGATCTCTTTCCTGGCTCCCAGAGCCCTCCCTTACAGATCACCCACCCCATGGTTGATTGAGATTCTCAGCCACTTCCCCCTTTGCTCATTCCTCATTCTCTCAGAGTCGTCGCCTTTCAGAACTCATTAGTGGCATTTATCCTCATTTAAATTAGAAGAAGCCATGGAGGTAAAATATACAGATGGCATATTGTCTGCAGAGAATCGTTAAAACTTTTGGAAGAGAGTTGGGGGGAGGGGGGGGTTCGTTTTTTGTTTTTTTAAGAATGGCATGCCAGGAAAATAAAAACTCCTGCAGTGAACGATCTGGTGGGTGAACTCAGGGAGAGGATAGGAGGAGTTGCTGAAAGGCGGGATTCAATACCAGGGTGGATTTGGGAGATTTCTGAAGGAACCAAGAGAATCCTGCATGGAGCATTTTAACTCTCAGAGATAATGCATCTGGATGATCTGACAAGCTCAGCAGGGTTTTGCTGTTCAAAATGTGAAGCTAAGACCCAGGAGAAGCAACGCAATGGTTCTGCTCTGCTACAGAAATGTATGCTGATAATTCAGTAGCTGACAGAAATGCGGGAGGGGAAGGCGCTCCAGTCCCTGCGTCTTCGGCAGCTGCACGATACGATGCCTTGCGTAAACCGGCCATGCTCCATCTTAAACTTAATTAGGATTTTGCCTCCATTACTCATACCAGAGAGCTGTACCCCAACCTCTGAGGTTCAGAAACCATCTGCAGCACTCTAGCCTAAATATATGCAGGGCCAGTTCTCAGCCATTTGTTCTTCGGTAGCATCATCCTTTAGCTTAGACACAGCATGAGCCATTGAAGTCACAAATGGGCAAGATAAGCAGACAGTTAAATCCAACAAATGGTTGCTATGCCCTGCTACGTAGCTGCTGCATGTCACCTCTGAGATACCAGTGTTCCTGGTCGAAATAACGACCTCACGTATCAGTGCTACTGATAAATCAGATTCTCCTACTTTACAAGGTATAAAGAGGCATTAAGTGTTTTTGGTTTGGGTTTTTTTTGGCAAAGCAGTCCACCTGTCTGTTCCTAAACACTGCATTAAAGGTGTATCCTGCGCTCTGAAGAGGACCTGAAAAGACTCCCTTATTCTGCATCCTTCCTTCTCCCACGTCCTTCCTTATAACGCCTTCTTTCCTTACTGCTGTCATCGTGGACCCTACTCAGGACAGGCAGTTTTAAAGCAACTCAGTTGAGGTCCCAGTCATTTTTAAACCCATTGCCAGTCCTGTAGAAGGCAGGGCAGATTTGCACCTTCTAGACTACCTAAATCAGGGATGCATAAGCTTTGCAAGCAGTGGCAGTCCCATCATTGCATCTGGTAAAACAAGCCACTGCTTACAAAAGGTGATGCATTTAACATGATTTTGTTAGTCTAGAAGGTGCAAATCTAGTCTGACTTCAGACCACCACAGCTACCCTCTGCCTATCCTGGACCTATTGAAGTCATCCGATGACTCTCCATTGACATAACAGAAGTAGGAGCAGACTTTGGACTTATTTATGGCTCTAGCTATGCTGTGGTAATTAACTGGAGTGTGTCCACACTGCTTGGTTTATACCATTTTAAGTTACTTCCCTCATGAATCATTGAGTCCACACAGATCTGCATTTTCTCCATTTGGGACCTTGCAGTGCAACATCCTGTATCTGCCAAGAGGTGCAAATGCATCCTGGGATTGTTTTGATGGGTGAAGGAGGCCTTTCAAAACCAACTGGAAATCTAGGACTCCTTCCATGACATCCCCTCATGCATCTGGTTAGCTTTACTGTCCAAACTGCTGTCAGCTCAGTATGGAGTTTCTGATGACCATAATCCCAACAGTCATTAACATGGACAGGGTGCTCCACAAATTTGGGGACTCATGGAGCAGGGTGGTGTTGGAGGACCTGAGAGATGAGACCCACCTGGATGCAAATATGAGGAGAGTGGCACCAAACATTGACTTCCACGGGCTGTTTTCCTGAAGTGAGTTCATGGGGTGGAACATCTCTGCTGGGATTTAAAAGCTACCTGAAGGAGCAGGATCTGCTGCAGACCTGGGTTGGTCAGCAGATCGTCAAGGTAGGGGAGTCTACTTTTCTCAAGATTTGTGCAGAGATCAACTCTGGAGCTTCTGGGGAAAAACCACCTACTTGAGAGCACCTCTCTGCGTGCACAAGTATGTGGCCACCACCCTCTGGATCCTAAGCATCCCCAATCACTACTCACCCACAGCCAACCAGTTTAAAGTTGATACATCAGTGAGCATGCATGTCGTGAGGATGCGTGCTGCTGCTAGCAGTCACTAGCAACCCAGACCATAAAGCTGATGGAGTTGCATAGTTAATTTTCCTGAATTATATATTAGGCCCATTGACAAGTCCCATGCACCAATTTTTGCTCTCTTCCCCCAAACAATGAAGCTTTAGAGTTCATCACCAAAAAGATCATAGGATCATAGACAATGAGGGCTGGAAGGGACCAAGGGCGCACTGCTGAATCCTGTTCAGCTTCTTGTCCCCTGTCCCCCCAGGGCCTTTTCTGCAGAGCTGCTGCCCAGCCCATCACCTCAGCCTGCACCGGTGCATGGGGTTGCTCCCTCCTCGATGCAGGACTTTGCACTTGTCCTTGTTGAAGATGTTTTTGAAGGCTTGGGCGGTCACCATGGACCATTCTCCTGCGTTAATGTAGGGAAAGGACCAAGGCACCAGGAGCTGCAGAAACTAACCTGTATTCCACGCAATGAAAACGTGGAGTTTTTGCTCCTGGGACCTTAAATGTGACATGATTCCTCGGTCATTCTGAGACCTGTTTATCCTGCTTATCCTGTGCTTCAGTGGCTCCTGACACAGTTTTAGTGTTAGGGTTAATAAACAGGATCCACTTAATGGCACTAGGAGCAAGTGCAGAAGAAGAGCAAGCTGCAGTTAGAAGACTAACAGGGAAAGTGGAGCTACCTCAAGGCTTCTGAGGAATATCTGCCTTGCTTTGCTTTGCAGCTGCTAGCTGTGTTTTACTTGATGTCTCAGGGGGTAAGAAGAAGATCCTCCCTGATGGCCGGAGATAGAAAGCCTGAACAGTATGGATCACTGGAGAAGGTGAACCTGAAAAATGCTCCTTTGGAGAGCCAGGGAAAGGGAAGCACTGTACTCCTAGGACATGAGTCCTTGCACACAGGTGGCTATGATGCTGTGTAAGTGGGCTGGTAGCTGCTCTTGTTCAGGGCAGAGAGGGACACGGGAAGCCTAGTCCTTGTAGTTAGGGAGAGCAGTGGGTAGCAGGTAGCAGGATCTGGATATATTGGGGAGAAGGGTGTGTGAGGACAGCTGGGATCATGCATAGGGTAGCCTGGGGCTCTGATATGGTCCAAGGAATCCTCTTTGTTAGATGTCCGGCTGGTCTAGACAACAATGAGAAGGTTGACTTGGAGTATCTGCACCCAAATAGCTCTCTGTGTGTCGTGTGCATCCATTATAAAGGTGTAACTCATGCCAGGAGACAGTCACGCTGCTTTCAAAATGAATGAAGTAATGCAAGATAAGACATTGGATGAACTAGGTGGGACAATATAGCATGGAAGAAATCTCGTGCGGTATAAAACAAAGCTATCCTGGCAACAAAACTGTCAAGACCACCTCTTAGGGTGGGTAAAAACAGTAAGCTGGTCAGCCTCTTTGGGGAAGGGCAGCTGAGATTTCAGCCATTGCAGTGGATGCTGCAGTCATACTTAAAGCAATATTAAGAGACCAGAGGAACAGCAATGAGGGGATTTGCCATATAGCTAAAAATGTACCAGTGAGTTCCAGTCATACTAGGGCACATGAATGCTAACCAGAAGCTAAATATGCCTAGGGGGGTTGGTCATTTGTCTAGCTCAGATGGTAGCATTTTCACCTGGCTTTTTTGCAATGGGTTGCAGCACAAAGCCAGGAGCATTTAGAGCTGACCCTGATGTACAGTGTCCCCCAGAAACAGGACACTACCAAATTTCTAGCATACACAGGGTAAGAAATGAGAAATAAAAATCTCCCCGAGTATGTTAATCACCCCAATTTCTTCTGGAGCAGACAGGGAGCCTGGAGATGGAGGAACTCTCCCTGTTAACCATGAGTTTATACATTAATGCCATAAAATGATCATCCCATGGAGGAAAGAAGGAAGGAGGTGGCCCTGCTTCAGATAGGAAGGACATCAGCGGACAACCCCACAGAACAAGCTGCCAAGCAATACACTAAGGTGTGAATTTGCGGTGTCCTTCATCGTAGCTCGGTGAACAGTCATTGGGCTTGAGAGGCCTGGTCTCTCTGATCAGTATATTGAAATATTGATAGAAAATACACTTCAAACCCATTCTGCAGTCTTGCAGCTAAAGCATCCAACTTCCATGTACATGATCAAGGTCCAAGTCTGTTTTCTGCTCCTTCAAACTCCAGAAGAAGGACCCCTAACCATTGGTGTCCCGGCTATACTGAGGTTGCTCTTTCACAAAAAAGAAAAGGCAGTGGGGCTTGACTTCACTCCACATTCAAAAAGGCTCATTTAAAATACTTAATGCTGTTCATGAACCTGGATTCTTGCTGTAGCATCTCACACCACCTCCTGGCTCCAGATGTGATAACATCTGCATTTCCTGCTCCAGCCAGCCCTTCTCCCCAGATGTTAGGGTTAGGGTTAGCTCATCTTGCCTGCCAGCTCTAGGTCTTATTCAGGGTTGAGGTCTCTGAAGAGGAGAGTCTTGTTGGCAGGTTTTACTGGACCACCCGGTATGCCATTTCAGAGTTTGGACTTTCTCCCATGTGGCAAGTCCTCTGGTTCTTCTTCCCCAGGCTACTTCCTTCCTCTTCAAGCTTATGAATATTTCTGAACAGGCTCACAGCCAAGCTGGCTTTCCTTGCAACCTGTTAGGCCTCAGTTGTCCCCAGACTTACCCCAATCAGTCCCCTGGGTCTCCTCCAGCAGCAGGAGCTCCTATCTTCTCCCCACTCACAGCCCATTTCCCCAACCTCTGTTGGTGCCCTTCCTTTACACTGCTATAAAGGGGTGCCTGGTTCTCCTTAAAGGGCTGTAATGGAGGTTGAAGAAGCCCTATTGAGGTTGCCCTGTAATGGAGGTTGAAGACCATTAGCCTTCTAAATTACATAGGAAAGTGTAGGCTAAAGTGTCTCGTCCAAGGTCATGGATCGGCTTTGTGATAGAGCCGGGAAGGAAGTCCAGGTCTCCCGAGTGCTCTGCCCCCCAGACCTCACTGCACCTTAAGTCTACATCTCCCTTTTATTGATATGTATAACTCCTCCCCTCTCCCTTTAGCCCAATTACAGTCAGGCAGAAAAAGGCAGAGACTAGTCCAGCGTCTGGAAGCTAAAACCAGACACATTTAGAACAAGAAAAGGGCAAATTTTTAGCTGCGAGAATAATTAACCCTAAAAGCACATTAGCCAAGGACAAGGCAGCTTCTCCATTGCTGTAAGTCTGAGAACAGAAGATGCGGCTGGGTGTAGAAATGCGGGTTGAGGGTTCATAGATCGGAGAGAATCATAATCCAGCGACAACAGTTAGAAATCTTGGTTCCAAAACAGAATTATTTTGTTTCAAACACAATCTATTTAACACTGATCTGACTCAGTGGGGGTTACACTGGGCAAGAAGATGAACAGGAGCCAGCAGTGCGCCCTTTGTGCCACGAAGGCTAATGGCATCCTGGGCTGCATCGGTAGGAGCGTTGCCGGCTATTCTTCTTTGAATGTGGTTTCTGCCTTCAGTCCCTTGGAGGGCAAGGATATTTGATGTGCACTGATTTTGCTTGGGCATGAAAATGTACGTCTTTCCAGAGCCTCGGCTGCCCGTCTGTTTCGAGTGTTACAAATTACTTTTGTTGCCTGCAGTTTATTCCCTCTTACTTTTGCTCTCAAATTGCTCCCTGCAGTTTGCAGTGCCTGGGATCACTCAAACAGCTAACGAGAGCCCGTGTAATGACATACACCAGACAGAAGCTGGGGTGCCTTTCCCACTATACAAGCAAGGGCTGTGCTTGGTGGAGGCAGGGGTTGCAGCAGGGGCACCCATCCCTTCTCTGCGTGGGAGCTGTAGGAGACACGTTGTATTTGCAAAATATGATCCTGGGCTCCTCCAGGACACCGCTTTCCTGGTGGCAGGTGAGCAATGATTCAGAAAACCCCCAGTCAGACCACTCAGTGCAGCAAATTGAGCAGCTGATGCATGTTGATTAAAATATCTGCCTGCTATGTAGTGCTGATGTTTTGCCGGCGCTTCCCATATACAAGTGAATTACTTGTTTTACCTCTCACCAAAGGCTGCAGGTAAATGACATGCAGAGAGGTAAAGCAATGCCAGAATTTCAACAAGGACAAATGCAAAGTCCTGCACTTAGGGGGGAGCAATCCCCTGCACCGGTGCAGGCTCGGGGGGACTGGCTGGGCAGCAGCTCTGCAGAAAAGGACCTGGGGGGGCAGGGGACAAGGAGCTGGACAGGAGCCGGCAGTGCGCCCTTGGTGCCAGGAAGGCTACCGGCATCCGGGGCTGCATTGGTAGGAGCGTTGCTGGCAGATGGAGGGCACTGATCCTTCCCCTCTATTCAGCACTGGGGAGGCCACATCTGGAGTCCTGTGTCCAGCTGTGGTCCCCCACTGCAGAAAGGATGTGGACACACTGGAGAGAATCCAGCTGAGGGCAATGAAAATGGTTGTGGGGCAGGGGGACATGACTGGTGGGGAGAGGCTGAGGGAACACAGCCCGGTCCATAAAGACCTGCTTGAGAGCACAGGGATGCTTATGGGATCCCAAACAGAAACGGTTGTGGAGTCTCTGATGTATTTATTTTTTTTAATTATTTCACTTGTTTCACATTTCCAACCCTTTTTCTGCAACCTCAAGGGCTAGGAACTTACTTTAAACTTTTCCAAAGGGGAAATAAAGCCACCAGATCCTGTGAAACTTGCAACAGATTCATACAATGCAGGGTACGGCTCCACACTGCATTCAGTGCAAAAGGTGGACCAACAGGTCTGGAGAGAGTTCAGACTGGACCGCCAGGACCCAGCCATGCCACGTGCTCTCTCCTGCACCATCTGTCCTTGACAGCGTGCTCTTCAGCAAACAGATCCCTTCACAATGAAGGCTAAGGACATAGTAGCCCAGGAGAGTCCTTTCCAGTCCTACGCCCCGGCATTCAAAGACAATGCTACACTTCCGTTTCCTTACAAAACCTGATTGTGCCCCCATGGAAATAACCCCGTGTCTGGAAATTAGCAGTTAAGGATTGAGCAGTCACGTAACCCTTCATCATTTACTCTGCCCACACTCAGTTTGCTTCAGAAAGCTGAAACCCACTCCAGAATGAGTGGAGGTGAAGCCTAGATTCAGGGGCTGGGTTTTTATGATAAGAGGAATGGATGGAGTGCATGCATGGAGGATAACTGACTCGGAAGCAAGGCACCAGAAGTATTGTGAGGTAGTATCAGCTGCAGAATCAATCTGTCTAGCGCTGGATAATGTAAATGCAGGGCAGAAAGGTTATATGATGACAGTGAAAAACTATGTTTGACCTCTTGAAATGCATCTGATTGCTCAACATGGACTTTGAACACAGCATTGCCAACACAAACTATTCAAAAAACCATGAATCAGGCCCATCAAATTCATGGGATTGCTTAAAAATCACGTGATTAAAACATACATGCATTTATTTGGGACCCTCTTTATTAGCTGTTTGTTTTCCCAGTCTGTTAAATACCTTGGGAGCAGGGAGTTAAGCTTGCAGCTCAACCACAGGAGCTAGAAATTTCATCGTTTCATAATAGTTTGGGGTCAGAAGGGACCTGAACAGATTATCTAGTCTGATCCCCCGCCACTGGTAGGAGTACACACTGGGATCACACAACCCCAGACAGGTGTTTGTCCAACCTCTTTTTGAATTTATCCAAGGTAGGAGTGAGGACCACTTCCCCAGGAAGTTGGTTCCAGATCCTAGCCACCCTGACAGTAAAAAGAAGTGGCGAGGTGCAATTCAAACAACATGACTCCAGGAGCTAGGTCCTTTACAAAAGCCCCAAAGGCTCTTATGGGATGCAAATGGCCATCGCTCCAGCTGAGTATCTGCCTCTGAATACCGTGGGGGTTGCAATAAGGTCACAAGAGTTGAAATGCCACAATCGATGATGGGGAAATGTGGCCTGGATCATAAGACCAGTGCTCAATCTAAGCACAACTGCAACCTGCAAGCTCCTGAGTCAGAAACAGATTTCCCATAGATCTCAGACCTCCTTGCTTTTGCGCCCAGCATGTGCTGCCACTGTCACTCAAGGGAATATCACCCTTCAGGGTCACAGCTTATCAAGGCTTTTCAAGGCTTCCCACCACCTTTTGTTTTCAAAAAGCTTCACCCATTAAAGACTGCAAATCTAGGAGGCACAGCTGGTTTTGCAGTACTTGCCTTGGAGCAATAGAAAACCTTAAAAAGTCTAATCAAAGAGTATTGCCACTTTTACAGGAAACGAGCATGAGCCGGTTCCACTCTTTCCCAGCTCTAATTAGAAAGATGGGAGAGCTGGGATTTGGCACAGAGAGCATCCAGTCTCAGTCCAATAACTCTCCAGGCTGGGGGAAGAAAGCGTCACCGAGTTGGCTAGCAGGAGGCTCTCCGGGGGAGTGATTTTTCAGCACTGCGTCAAGTGCTGAGTTGTGTCAGGCTACGGGAAAGTGGGTAGCAAGGTCAAGCACCTCCTGCCTTCCACTGCTGGCACAGGTCAGGTCTTAAATAGAAACAGGAGGGAAAAGGAAGGCAATACTTTGCTCTTTTGCAGCCCTTATGAAGGGAATTGAGTGTGATTTGCAGACAGCCATGAAACCAGTGCTCTCTAAGCATTCGCACAGCTGTCACATATGAGCTATCGGGGCAGTCCTCTATCTGATTAGGCACAGTATTATTATCCTTGCATTCCTAGGGTGGTGCCCTGAGACACACAAAGGCTTAGGCATTTGTTTTCAAGGTTGTGCTCCAAATCAGTGGCAGAGCCTGGTATATACCCCAGGAGTCCTGATGCCCAGCCCCATGATCTGGAGTCCAGGCAAAGTATTTTAGGGGATGCTATCTCGCGGTTGACTTTTCATAGCGGGGGTGGCAGGTTATTCCATCCAGACGATGCTATAATCTAATGGTTAAGACCATAAGCAATGCCACACTGGGTCAACATATGGTCTATCTAACCCACTATCCTGACAGTGGCAAGCAGTAGATACTTTAGAGGGAGCTTGTATAGACAGGGCATGTCCACTATAATCCATTCCCTATCAGCCCCTCCCTGGCTAGAGACATTATGAAAAACCTGCAAACTATCAAGCCATTGACTAGCCACAAAGATTGCTAACCCTTTCAAGTTTGCTTTAAGAATATCCCATGCACTCGCTGATCTGCACTACTACGTAGACAGGGCTTACAAAATGGAATAACCTTGCAATTGTTTTTAAAGGGTAAGGGAACCAGAAGCATCTGAGACATGACTGAGACAGAGAGCGGGGCATACGGTGTCGATTAAAACCATTGGGTGGCTGTACTTGTCCTCAAAGGTTGAGAATCCTCCTTAAAGGTGGTCCCAATAATCAATTGGGTGTAAGGCATTTTTATCCTGGAAGCCTCATCTGGCCTGAATCAACATGTGGCCAGAGCTGCAACACTTCCAAAGGGAGCTGCTTGCATCGCATCCCATTGCACTGTATCCCATTGCATCCGCCTCGATGCAAAACCAGCGTCTCAGCTTTCCTGCACCTATGCATCCTTCATCACCATGTGGCTGCATCCCATCGCATCCACCTCAATGTAAAACCAGCATCTCAGCCTGCCTGCACTTAAGCACCCTTCATCACCATGTAATTGTTTCCCATTGCATCCGTCTCAATGCAAAACCAGTATCTCAGCCTGTCTGCACTTAGGCACCCTTCATCACCACATTACCCTAAACATCTGTAATGAGCTCTTCCCACATCCCAACACAGTCCCTTCACTGCAACCTGGCAGGGCTGCTCATCTCCCTATAGCTGCTTTGCCTCCTCACCAGGTGCAGACAAATGAGGCCATTGCTAGAAACCTGGTTCCTAAGCCATACCTACAATCATGCTTTTGTGTTCGCTTTGCTCTGGCCTTTTGTGCATGGCCAAAGGAGGAGGGCGCTTTACAGGAACTGGCTGGCGTTTTAGAGTCTTCCCACTGTTACCTCTCTCTATTATGCTGCCCTGGGTGTTTCAGGCATATTTCCATGAGATTATAAGGAAGCTGACATGTAATAAGATAGTGTAAATATTTCAGATATAAAAAACTTCACCTTCTGCTTTTTTTCCTTCAGTAACTAGCTTCTTATTATGTTCCACTGGGGTCCTGAGGGACCAGCCTGCTTGTTACAGCTGGATAATTCCTTTATCACTTCCAGACTGTCTATTAGATCGCAACCTCTCTAAATCTTTCCCCTTAATTATTCTCACATGCTCTCTCTGGTCTATTATTAGCTTTGAGCCAGAGGTTTGTTCAGCAGGGCCTGGCAGTTCCTGGCAATAGTGTGCTTCACTCACCATCCATCGTTTCTCAGCAGAGAGAAGAATTTGGATAACTCTGCTTTTCCCCAAGTCTTGGGGATCCTGTGAGGGTTCAGGCACCAAGGTTTTTTGTGGGTTTTTTTATGCTGATGGGAACTAGGAGCATTTCTGCAACAGATTTTGGATTTGTGCAGTGCAACATGGGCATAAGAGTCAGTGTTATTCCCCTCCTGCCCTCCCTGTATATGTTAGGATGGGCTAAGTCAAAGGGTGATCACCTGGCCTTGGTAGGCACATGGGAAGAAGAGATGGATTGGCTATGAGGATAGAAAATTAGATATAGAGATGGATAGAGTAAGCTGCTGTATGTGGGGGGCCAGGCAGACAGAAGCACTGTATGGTTCTTGGCAGATGGAGACGTGGAGCCGTCATCTTGCTCCACTGCACAACCGTGCCACGAATTCAAGAGAAACGTTAAGATGAACGAGTTGTGAAGCCAGCCCTTCCCCTTGCTTTCCGTGTCTCTGATCCAAGGACCGTGAGAACAAGAAGAAATATGTTAAATTAACCATCCTATTCTCTTCCTTAAGGCATTGCATGGAGCCATATCTCTTAGAGCATGAACACAGTGCAGAAGCAGGGATGAAAGGCAAGTGGGGGGTTTGGAATGGTTGCCCAAGGACGCAGCTAGTGAACAGGACAGATGGCAGCTGTGACTTTAGGGACTTGTATGTGCCCCTTGTGTAGTGATCAGTGGGTTCAATAGCATAGGCATACTTGAATGAGAAAAGCTAACAATAACTTTTATTTGTGGAGCTGTAGACAAGCCTCTGCCCTCCCTGGGTTTCTCTGATTAACTAGCTACTTAACTAAGGGACTCTCTCCCAATGCCTAACTTGCTAAGTCTACTTAGTTAGGGGTCATTTTAAATTACAAGTCCTATGACTACACTTGCACAACATTGCCTCCTTGTGTGCCTTCTCCTGTCCTCCTCAAGGGAGCGATCCTCAATGCATGAGCTAAGTCTATTCTATCTCGGAGGAAAGACAGCAAGAGGGCACAGCAGCCCCCCTGGCTCTCCAGGGACCTAGCAGACCTCCTGAGGTGAAAAAGAAAGACCTACAAAGGACAGAGGATGGTATTCACCTCCAAGGAGGATTATTCTGCACTGGTCCGGTCCTGCAGGGAGCAAACCAGGAAAGCCAAGGCTGCAACTGACTCCAACTAGCTTTGAGCATCAAAGACAATAAAAAGTCCTTTTTCAGATATGTGGGGAGCCAGAGGAAAAGCAAGGGCAGCATTGGATCCCTGCTGAACCAGATGGGGCAACTGACAACTGATGCCAACCTATTAAATGGGTACTTTGCGTCGGTCTTTCATCAGTCCCATGGGACGCCCATGCCCACCACAGGACAGGGAGGCCCAGGTGAGGGAGATCCCCTCCCCCCATCAATGCTGACCTCATGAAGGAACATCTTGAGAGGCTGGATACCTTCAATTCAGCTGGCCCTGACAATTTGCACCCCAGGGTACTCAAGGAGCTGGCGAGAACCATAGCCGAGCCCCTGGCACGGGTCTTCGAGAGCTCCTGGCGCTCTGGTGAAGTGCCCGAAGACTGGAAGAAGGCCAATGTGGTGCCTATCTTCAAGAAAGGGAGGAAAATGGATACGGCTAACTATAGGCCCATCAGCCTGACCTCTATCCTAGGGAAAGTCTTGAAAAAGATTAACAAGGAGGCCATCCTTCACAGACTATCTAAAGGCAATATCCTGAGGGATACGCAGCACAGGTTTGTTGCGGGTAGGTCTTGCTTGACCAATCTGATTTCCTTCTACGACCAGGTGACCTATCACTTGGACAAGGGAGAAAAGATTGATGTCATATATCTTGACTTCAAAAAAGCCTTTGATTTGGTATCCCATGGTCACCTCTTGGCGAAACTGGCCAATTATGGCCTTGGGTCCACCATAATCCGCTGGCTGGGAAATTGGCTCTGTGGTCGGACCCAAAGGGTAGTAATTGATGGAAGTCACTCATCATGGTGCCCTGTGGCCAGTGGGGTCCCCCAAGGCTCTGTCCTTGGACCCATATTGTTCAACATCTTCATTAAAGATGTGGACACTGGAGTCAG
>NW_017728992.1:207291958-207293827 GCF_001723915.1 Gavialis gangeticus
AGAAGAGCCACGCGCATGATCAGAGGTCAGGAAAACAGACTTTACGATGACAGGCTGAAAGCCATGGGGCTCTTTAGCCTGGAAAAGCGCAGGCTCAGGGGAGATCTGGTGGCCACCTATAAGTTTATCAGGGTGACCACCAGGATCTGGGTGAATGTTTGTTTACCAGAGCGCCCCAAGGTATGACGAGGTCGAACGGTCATAAACTACTGCAAGACCGTTTCAGGCTGGACACAAGGAAGAATTTCTTTACTGTCTGAGCCCCCAAGGTCTGGAGCAGCCTGCCATCGGAGGTGGCTCAAGCACCTACATTGAACACCTTCAAGAGCAAATCGGATGCTTATCTTGCTGGGATCCTATGACCCCAGCTGACTTCCTGCCCTTTGGGCGGGGGGCTGGACTTGATGATCTTCTGAGGTCCCTTCCAGCTCCAATGTCTATGAAATCTATGAAAATCTATGGGAAAAAAAAAAGTCCCTAAAATGCTGGACTAAATACACATTCCTATATTAGTTCTAACCCTGTCCATCACCATGGTATCTGAGCCCTTTACTGTACAGCATGAAAGGATGTCATTAGTTTCTGTGCCTTCATGGCTATATTCCAGGCACTTTATGCATTTTTATTTGCTGACAACTTGCAATGTGATGGCTCCTAGAGGAGCTGGCCGTGGCAGAGGCTGCATTGCTCCAGGAAAGAATCTGCAGAGCTTCTGGGCGAGCTGCAATGATAAATGGAAGAAAGAGAGAGAGGACAAGGCTTAATGACAACTGCAATGTGTGGGTACAACCTTCCTCCAGGTGCCTAATTCGCAGGTGGGGGGGGTCCATCAAACACCTTTGGTAATGGGAACTGCAATGTGTAGGTACAACCTTCCTCCATGTGTCTAATTTGTAGGTGTGGGGTCAGTCAAGCACCTTCCCTCTATAGGATCATAGACCAAGAAGAGCAAAAACATATTGTGGAAGAGCAGAATAAAAGGGTTATAGTCATCAAAGAAGTGTTGCATTGATAACAGCATTACCAGTCATCCCTTTGACACCTCTCAGGGTGCTGTGACAGGTGCACATGGATTGGATCACATAGCAGTTGCATAGGATCAGGTCTGATCCCACAACCTGATCCAAAAAGGCCTTGGTGTCAATACAGAGACCCCTCCGCCAGCTGTCCTCTTGAGTCATTTTGTGGGCCCTGCACAAGCCTACTGGAGCTATAGGTCTGGGTCCAGGCCATGCAGACAGTCACTCCTGTCTTGATGCCAACTTCACTACCAGAGATCTCCCCAGGCCAACCTTGCACAGTGCAACCCAGCAGATGAGAGCAAGGCCGCCCCATGTCCCTCTGAGTCAGGCATGTCCATATTGGACCGGGGGGGGGTGCAGTTTTACCTCCTACAAGCCTATGGACCCCTGTCAACCCTCACAGTTTCTCATGGACCATCAAGCACATTTAGCATCCAACTTTTGAATGCATGCATGGAAACGGGTATAAACCATGGATGATTTATCATGGCCCTGTGGACAAACAGACCACAAACCATCATCTGGATGTGGCGGGTGCAGAGATCCCACCTCAGGAACACAGCTGGGTATTCGTATCCCTCCGCTGTTTCCACCACATGAGGCGGGCCAGTAGGGGGCGCTCCTGCGTTGAGCCACCCACCTCCCTGCGCCCGACCACCTTCCAGGCTCCGAATGCCTTCCTAGGGGCGCCTTATGTCCGGCCGACCCCTCTCCCAGAGCACACTCGCTAGTCTGGGGGTAATGTGCCGCCACCACCCCAAGAATGGACTGTCTCGCAGCCCTGTGTCCTTGGGGTAACACAGGCCTAAAGTCCCATGGGTACTCAACCCAGTACAGGCACTTGGGG
>NW_017728992.1:207294682-207316949 GCF_001723915.1 Gavialis gangeticus
CCCCCTCCCTCAGGAATGCAGCCAGCTCCAGTTCCCTAAAGAGACAGGCTGAGGGTGTGGTCCCCTGTGTGCTGGGCCCATCCTAATTGAATGGTCACAGCACAGAGATTTAAATCACAGTGTCACAGGGCAGAGATTTTTGGGGAGAAACCAAGGTGGCTTTCTGCCACACTGGACACTACTGTCTATGCAGGACTTACAACCACATGATGGCAAAGAAGTGTGTGCAATCCATCCATGGTTTTCATAAGTGATTAGTGATTTTGAATGCTATGATTTGGAGGTGACTGTCACACCATCTAATGGTTGTACCTTCCACACAGCATCAGGAACCTAGAGAGAGACAAAGGATAGGACATTCAACCCAAATTCCCTTTATTAGATGCCCAACATCAACGGCCTTAACAAAGACCCTGACCATGCAGAGTACTACCATATACTCCCGTGCGATACCGTAAAAAGGGTCTAAAGTTCAGATAGAGCGGCTCAGAGCCTCTCCTAGGGGTTTTATCTTGCTGCCATTCTGATAGTTTATCTTCCACAAAAATCAATTGCAATAGCAAGAGTCCCTGAGCCAAAGCAACCCATTCTTCTTCTAATTTAGCCTTTTCCCCTGCACTCTAACTGGATCCATTCCCACCCACCCCCCCTTCCAAAATGTCCAGGTTTTCCATCACTTCACACAGATGAAATTCCTGCTACCACTCCTTCCATCCCAGCCATGCAAGGCTGAGCTGGACATTTATTCTTGGTGCCTAGAAAATTATACTCCTTGGTTTTCATTTTTGTCTTTTTGGGTTTATGCTCTTTTATCACCATTATTTTGTTTCAATTCGACTGTATGAAGGGACTATATACAAAAAATCCCCCCAAAACACACACACACATACAAAAGGCCTGCTGATCATTATAACCGTGTGGAAGGCCTTTTTTAAAATTCACCTTAAAAGGCAACTTCCAGTGCATTTATCTTCACAAAGCACTAGTTAAAAGGAGCTCAGTAGTGGGTTGTGGGATGAGATTCCCACCTGGATAATGGCTAGTTCAAGGGATTCAACACAACAAAGGTAATTTTGAACTGGAGGCTGGCAGGTACAGGCAGGCAGCAGAGCTGTGCGCATTTGTGGGGGTGTTCACACACGTTGTGGGGAGCATGTGTTTGGTAAAGTAACCATTTCCCTGTTTTAGTGAAACAGGAAAACCTGATGGTACATTTTAACAACAGGTGCCTGGGCGGATCACCTAACGTCTCACACAGCGACATTTGTTCCAGCGGAAACCCATTTCCCCGTAATTGCTGTTTAGCAGCTCAAGTCATTGTCCCGCTGGAGGAAGTTACACAAGGAGTTCATTGTGTGCCAAAATCAATCATGCTCGTTCATTCACAATATTTCTTTTTTTGCACACTTCTGAAATGATGTCAAACGTGCAGCTTTGTCCCATTGCAGATGGGTAGGAGCAGACAAAGAAATGCTTTCACAAGGGATCCTCTGACAAGCCCACAAGCAGAGGCTCTTCCCTGCGTACACTTACCCTTTACAGCAGTGAAATGATCTGTCCGCATCAAGAAACAAAGCAGGGCAGAGTTGCACCCTGTAGACTAATGCGGAGATGCATGCTTGGGGGTTTGCATAAGTAGTTAGCATGAATCTCATTAGCATGGTGGTGCATGGCCATCCCTAGTTAATGGAGTGATTTCTCTGCTTAATTCTGATAATGATCAAAACTCTGGTGTGCCCCCTAGTTAAGCAACCCCAGGCACACGTCTCTGAATGAATAAGGCTAGCATGTGCATCTCTACCCTGCTGCCTGCCTGATTTCAGATGAATGGGGCTATTTACCTTCCTCATGTCAAGAAACCAGCATAGGGAATGCAACTGCCCTGAAACTTTGCACTGTGAGCTAGAGCATACTAGAGACATCCTCCCAACCAACTATTGAGTCGACAAGCCATGGGTCATGCCTATATCTCTGAAACGAAGAGCACATTGCAGAGGCAACTTTCCCTTGTGCCAAGTAATATCGTCTAACTGTATTTTCATTAGCAAGACATTTCACACACTAGGAATAAGTTATTTCCCAAGATGTTTCTCCCTACCCAACTCCATACCGGCATACCCTGAACTGCACAGAACCCCTTTTGACTCCAGCAAGACCAGGATCCATCCCCTGCATCTGCTTTATGCTTCTGCAAGATATCTGTGTTGGGCGGGTCTCAATGAGATTTGCAAACTCTAATCACCCCCAGGGTCTGATTAGAGTCTGCTTATTTGGGGGTCAATGTCTCTTCCTTAATCCCTGCATCCTGTAACTTACTTTATTATTTCTGAATCACCAGCTTAAAATGTGAGCCATTTTCCCAGGGAAAATGTTTGATCTTTTCCATCATGCAATTTCATTGCCAATGAGGGGCGTATTATTTGTAATGACTCACTTTCCCCAACATGAGTCCCTGAAGTGAGGCACCTAGATCCATATTTAGCCATTTAAAGAAGAGCCCAATTTTCAAACACACAAGGCATTATCATCATCATCAAGTAATTTAAATGCAGAGCCATTAGATAATAATAACAATAAAGATTCCCTAGATTGCATTACTCTAGCTTCTTTTTTTTCAGTGCTTCTGTGATCATCTATACCAGGGACTGGCCTCCTATGGTCCATGGACCAGATCTGGGCCATGAAGAGGTTGAATCTAGAAGAAGTTTGCCAATCCCTGATCCATACTATTTTATCATATCTTGATACTTCCCTCACCCCTCCCCTCTCTTCCTCCCCACAAAACTGCGCAGGCTAGACAGGACCTCCAGAGGCCATCTAGTCCAACCCCCTGCCTGAGGCAGGATCATCCCTATTCAAACCATCCTGTACAATCCAAAAACTAATCTATTAGCAAAACTACATAATCAACCCTAACACAACCACAAGACATCACAGCCAAACCTGCCACAGGTAAAGCAAAGGGATCATGGTGGCCAACATCCCTCTGCTGCAAAGGCTGTTTTCATATGCTGAGATCCAAGGAAAAAGTCATGCTTCTTGACCACCCCCCAAGTCCATACCAATCTGAGCATAGGGTAAAATGCCTTCCTGACCCCCAGTATGGTACCAGGCTGACTCTGAGCAGAGGAGCAAGATCCTCCACCCAGGAATCTCTGGGATTCAGTAGACCCTTCTAATCCTGATATACATAAGAGCTCATCGGAAAGCAAAGCAGGGCTCTCTCACCCAGCAACAGGCCTTGGTCCACGTACAACAGATAAATGCACTCCTCTTTCAGTGTGCCAGCTGCCCTCATTAGAGAGTCCTGGATAATGAAATGCACTGGCTTGGATGGATGAGAAGCAGAAAATTAGACTTTAAATTTTAATCATTTCATTATTATTCAATTAATCTCTCCCTTTTACAGTAACGTTTGCAGAGCTCCCGAAAACGACTATAATATGCTCGCGGGAGGGCTGAGGGGAATGATAACAGATATGAGGAACTGATTGGGAAGGGAGCTCATGTCGGAGGATGAGGAAGAGGAGGAGGTTATATGTGGTATAGAAAGAATATAGGCCATTGGAAACGTCCCAGATGAAAGACCTACAGCAGCTATTTGTCTTTAAGCTGCATACCAAATACAGGGCCTCAGCTGTACCCTTCTTTTGTCACTGTGACTCTACTCCAGCTACTAAGAGCTGAAACTGGAACTGCTCAGCACCAATCATAGACCCCAGACAGCTACTGAGATTCTCTTTAAGTTCTTATTTTTTTAATGACTTCTATTCCAGAAGCACCTGACCCAGTGCCAGGGCCCCACTGTGCAGTGGGGCATGGTACCAACACAGTCCTTGTCCTGAAGAGCTTGCAAGCTAACCAGATAGATAAAATAAGGAGATGAAGTAGAGGCACAAATAAGAATGCATTGTGCCTTGGTGTGTATGGCACGGAGGTGAGCAGATGCCAGGTCTTCTGCTGGCCAATGCTCCATCCAGTACACTGTGCTGCTTCTCAGGTGGCGAGTACCAGTGAGAGCTGGAGAAGATGAGTTCTCCCTCCACTGTGACCATACACGTCCAAGTGGCCATGATGCCCTAGTGATTCCCTTGCAAAGCACTGGGAGGCCCCGGATTTGTTTTTAGGCTGGGAATACTCAATCCTGGGTGTGAAAGTTGCACCAAGCAGCACAGAGCATACATCTGCAGCCAGTAGCTGCTGCTCTGAGCCTCAAAAACCCGCATCCAAGGATCGCTCATCATAGCATGGCATGCTTTCATAATGCTGGCATGATTCTCAGACAAAGCCATGCACCTGACTTGGAGAGAGTTGGAAGAAACCATGACTTTCTAACAGCCTCCTGCCTTTCTTTTAAAGATCTGGGAGCTGGTCATTGTCACCAAGAGGTTATGGGACCCCTCAAAAATTACCTGGCCAGGAGGGCCTTGTTTCTGCAAGCCTCAAACAAGATGCTTCTCTTCCACTTGGTCTTACACCAGAGCAGCTCCACTGATTTTTAGCAAAGCTGCTTCCCATATAACCAGTCCAATGAAGGTCAGATGAGTGTGGACTCCATCAGAGCAGAAGCCTCATACTAGAACAGGAAAGCCACGCTCTCCATGTTGGCTACGAAGGAAGAGAGCATTGCTTGCCAAAGCCAAGGACAGGAGGAGTTTCCCCATCCTTGAACCCCCAAAAAGCAAACAAAACCTACCATACCTTGCTGCCTGCATCAGATTTCATCTGCAATGGTAGAGCAGGGGTTGCCCAGAGAGGTGATGGCATCCCCATCCTTGGAGGTGTTTAAGACCCAGGTAGACAAAGCCCTGGCTGGGATGATGTAGCTGGGGCTGGGGCTGGTCCTGCTTGGAGCAGGGGTTGGACTAGATGTGACCCCCTGGGCTCCCTTCAACCCTCATTTTCTATGATTCTAAGAATTAATCCCCTAACTCTTGCTCCCACCTAGACAAAAACAGACAACACAATGGGGATCCTATATCCCCTGCTCCCCCCCCCCCGAAAAATATCACCCTTCAAGTTGTACGATTTTCATATCCTGGCTTGGTGTGGTATTTAAGCTTTAGGTGAGCCAAGGCAGAGAAAGCATAGGACCATACTGGATGATCCCTGTTGTTCTCCAGCACTCAATGAACCAAGTCTGGGTCCCCATACCCAATGTTTGTAATAAAACCATTGCCTGAGGTTGCACAGCAAACCAATGACAGAATCAGGAATGGAAACCAAGGGGTCCCAACTCTTCAGCTGTTTCTTTACCCACCAGTCACATCATAACTCTTAGCATCAAGCAGCGGCATAAAGCAAAGGAAATAAAAGTCTCTGTTCCTCTGCTGTGCCCATCCTACAGAGACACTGCTCTGCTTTTGGGCACATACTAGTACAAGCATTGCCTACAAGCTGGCTTTTGCAAGCACTTGTTATCTGTCCTGAAATTTATGAGCCTAATGGTCACTCTTCCCTATTTGCTTGGCACTTCTCATTCTTTGATGCCAAAATGGATATTCCCTGGGGTAAAAATGTAAAAAGCACCCTCTTCTGCTTAGCTGTCATTGCAGATAAATTTCACATCACCCTCAGTCCAGTTCTGCACCAGATGTGGGGGCTGAAACATCCGACTGCATCTCCCCACCTCAGTTAACCTTCCCATGGGCAGTAGATCTCCCAGGTAAACACTGGGAGATCTCCCATCTCCTGCCCTGCAAGCTTCAATTACAGGGTCAATGGTGAATGAGTTTTCACATCCAGTACTGCTGTCTCACTGGTCTCTGCTCCAACGATTGCTTGTTAGGAGTCCAGTATGTGGCCTTTAGCAGCCAGCAAACAGCACTGTTTGCAACATGGATCAGGAACTTGGTTATTAGGGGTAGATTTAAATTTGGCTTCCCTTGGGAGCCCACGTGGCACAGTGTGCCCAAGTGCTCTGTCACCCACTTACCCTGCCCCTCAATGGGAGAGTTTCAAGTCTCTTGAAACAACCTTGCTCTCACCAGGCTGGGGTCTATGTTGTAGGCTGCCTGGTTTCAGAGCAAGACCAGGATTGCTGTAGCCAACACCAGGGCATGTCAACACCATGCAGATGTTATGCCTGGGAGCATCATCAGGATGTGTACCCTGTACAGGGGGTAAAGACCCGTGGGGTCCCAGGGAGGAAGATTTAGTAGTAGTGTGGTGCTACATACTGGGCACATCTACGCATTGCCATATTGTGACATTGTTACTGTGCCATGCTTTAGTACTTCCAAATACAGCACAGTAAATGCCCATATTGTGCTATACTGGTGGTGCATGCTTAAATTTCCCCAGTACAGTGACATGTAGACCTGTGCAATCACTACATTGCTCTAGGGCAATGTGTAGATGAGCACACTGCATTTCAACCCAACCTTGGGGAGTTGTGATGTATCCCATGTAGTCAGGGCAAGACTAGTACCCCAGCTCTACATAGACTAGCAAGACACCCTGCATTTTCAAGGTTATGCAAAGTCATCTTAATGCAGAGAATCAAGGACCACCATATCCATGTGTATAAGTGAGGTGGCAGCAGGTGGTAGAGCAACCATGCCAGAATGACTGTACAAGCTCAGAGCCTAGCCAGTACCTGGATGGGAGACCACCTGGAAACCCAGGTGCTGCCAATGCAAGCCAAGAGGTTATGGCCAAATACCAGACTAGAATCGAAATGAGGGGCAAGGCTGCCATTATCCCATCGTTGCTGCAGAGCTGGCAGACGGGGACAGACAGAAGGCTCAGCCATGTAACTCAGTCATCCAAGACAGCCCTACCCAGAAAGTCCAGATCTAAGCCCTGACTATGCTCAGGAAGGTTCAAGATGCCCTTCAAGATGTGGACTTGAACTACAAAGACGTTTGGAGCCAGGCTGGATTGCTGCGACCTTGGGGCTCCCGTTGCTGTAGAGGGTGTGATGGTTGGAGCAACATGTAGAAAATGTAGAGCTGCAACCACTATGAAAAACAAGCTTTTGGTATGTTTCCCCAGTCAGAAAGAGGAGTTTTGATAAAAGTTCACCAAATGTGGAAGTGCTGGAAGACTGGTAATCCAAGCCAAAACATGTCAGCTAACAGTTCTCAGTGGCCAATGTATTTATTGGTATGGAATCCAGCAACCAAATGATAGAACAACATATAGATACTGGCACTGAGGAATAAGGCTACAATGATCATTTTAGACTTGGTATCCATTGCAAAGCATTGTCAGTAGCTTGGTGCTGGGCTTCAACCCAACCATTAAAATTATAAACTATATACAATGATAAATAATTTGGATCTGGCCACAATTGTATTTGGGGTCTTCAATAAAATTCAATTTGTGTAGTAAATAGTTACATCTACCTTGGCCAGTATGAACCATGTTCAGTGTTGTCCAGCTGGGGTAGGGATGATGGCAACCTTCTCATGTTCCCCCCTGTTAACTGTATTATATCTTAATACACAAACAAATGCCATCAACCAGGAGTCTGAATGTGTATTTAGGCTTCCCAGATACTCACAGTTACTGAATGATGAGAAGGATGAAGTAGCCAATTAAGAGTCAGTTTTGACCTTGTTGGCTATTTTGAACCCAAAATGCCCAATTAATGTTTCTTGCAGACTCATCAACTTAGATGAGTCTTGTCATAAAAGAGGTGCTTAGACCCTTTTTGTGGAAGAATCCACTCTTAGAACAGAGGCTCTAGTTGAATCCCCACAGAAAAGTCCTCTAGTCAAGGGGGTGAGGAGGGCTCATGTTCAAAGAAATGTTGGAAAGTAAGGGACCTCACAAGGTCATCCAGTCCAGCCCCCTGCTCAAGGCAGGATCTATCCCAGCCAGTGTCTCTCCAGCTTGCTCTTGAAAACATCCACACATGGAGAGTCCACAGCTTCTCTAGGCAGCCTGCTCCAGTACCTGAGCACCCTCATAGTTAGAAACTTCTTCCTAATCTCTAACCTAGATTTCCTCTACTGCAACTTGAGGTCATTGTTCCTAGTCCTGTCCCCTCCAGGACATCCCCATCCTCTCTTGCAATACCTGAAGGGTGATTAAAGACTTATCAACACCCCCCCACCCCCCAAGAACCAGGAGTCCAAGACAAGACTTCACATGAAGTCACATTCACAACATTACGGAGTAGTGAACATCTGCTTCTCCAAATTAAATAACCTGAGTTCTTTCAGCCTTTCATCATCAATCATGCCCCCAGGTATCTCCAAGCTGGATATCCCTAGGTTGAGAAGCTCCAGTATAGATCCTACTTTGGGAAATGGGGGGGTCTTGTCCTGTCTGTACCCTACCTGTATCCAGCTGGCTTCAACCTGCCATGCCATCAGTGGGCCTTACAGATTGGGTTCCAGACAGGACGAGGTCTGTGCAGTGTTGCGTCTGTATGATGCTATAATGGGTCTTACACCAGGCAAGAAGACTAAGATATGGTTGTCCTAAACTAAAGGCCAGTTTCTTGAACCCTGACAGATACAACTCTAATTAGAACTTAAGCAGCATTAGCAATTAAAAATTTTAGGTTTGTAGCTAGTCAAAGCAGATGTTCAGCTACCTCGTAATGTTGTAAATGTGACTTCACTGATTGATCAGGGCATGAAGTCTTGTCTGGGGCTCCTGGTTCTGATGTCTGATGTCGAGACAGGATCTTGGATTGGTGTCAGAATCTCTTCATACTTTCTTGAGGAGCGCTCCGAAGGGTACGCTCTCACCTCTCTTTATATACCAGATAGCTTGCATTTCTTAATACATAAAATTAGCATACGCCTTCCTCCTAATGCATATTAATAATCTGGCATCTGTTTGCTAAATATGGTTACCTTTAACTGGAATTTTCTATTAAAAGGTAATCTTTTCATTCTGAGGTGAGAGTAGGTTTTTCTCTGACTGTTCCTCTTTTGCCCAGACTATATTTATTCAGTTTAGTTAGCCAATTTCCTGATTCATTTTAAGTCAGGGACAGTATTTTCCCATCTGCTCCTTTCACTGGGTGCATGTCTTAACCATCATTCAAGCTAAGCATGGAGCTTGAGCTAAGCACAAAGGTCAAACTCAAGCCTGAAGGCCTCTAGGTCCTGACAGCGGGGCCAACTTCCACCATTGGGGTCTTTGCAACAGCCCTGACTATAGCTGTGGCATAACACACACCATATTACATATTGCCAATAACTGCCACTGACTACATTCAGTGGTGGGCTACAGGAACAGCACATGGCCAGTGAGGATC
The DNA here is from genome assembly GCF_001723915.1 of Gavialis gangeticus. Taxonomy (NCBI): domain Eukaryota; kingdom Metazoa; phylum Chordata; order Crocodylia; family Gavialidae; genus Gavialis; species Gavialis gangeticus. Next base: position 207,303,903 of record NW_017728992.1, read on the forward strand.
CTATTGCATGGCTTGGCAATTACACATCCCACCTATAACATGGAAATAACAGTATTTGTCTCATTGTACAAATATTCCCTGACAGTTTGAGAGTTGTGTCTAGATGCCCATGATTTTATTATTACAGATCAAGGGCTCTAGATATCCAGTTCCAAGTTGTTTTTGCTATTAATTATCATCAGTAAGTGCTATACTGCAGTCAAGCAAAGGAGGCCCAGTGATGAATCAACCTCCATTGCTCTAAGTCCTGTACAAACACAGAGCAGAGACATCCCCTGGCATGAAGAACTTATAGCCATGCTGCTTTGCCAACAAAAGTGCTATCTTTCATTCAAGCTGCTTGGTCACCTCTAGTTCCCCCACCTACCCATGCCCTTGCCTTACCTGACAAGATTAAACAAATGCTCTTGGCTAAAATTTACATGGCAAGATCTGGATTTGTTCTTTTTATGAGGTGCATCCATGCTGCCTTGCCTTTCAATGCCCGCTTGTATTTTATTTGAGTGATATATATATATTTTAAAATTGGGTCAGTATATCAGTGGCCATTATGCAAAGGGTCTGTTGCTTAATCATTCAGTGCCTTAAAATGTAGCACTTATAAGGCTATTGAAGGCACTTCAGCATTTAAAAAAAATCACTCTCCACGGTATGACACCACTTTAAAACGATAAAAGTGATTGAATTTCTTCTTTATAAGCAGCCAAACATGAAGGGGATTAGAGTGCTGGGCATGAGATCTGCAGAGCGATTTCAGGTTGTTACTACTTCTTATGGATCTCTCTTTTCCAAAGTCCTTTAATTGACATTCAGTAGGTTTGGGGGCTTGGGCTGTTGAAGTCAGCTGGTACGCTTCACAGAAAATCAGAAAGCCAAGTCTGAAGCATTCTGGAAAGTTTGAAATTACTCCAGTAATGTTTTTTCCTTACAATGTTAAGGTAAAATGGCAGCTTGGGTATCAAGAAACCTTATTTTGATTAGAGATTGAAAAGGTGTATGGAAAATTAGAACAGCCTGAATAACACCCAAAGAAGGATGCATTGCATTTGAAAGTTTCTTTAAGTCTGTTCCAGGGGTGCCTAATGCCCAGCCCATGGGCCAGATGTGGTCCCACCACTGTCATCTGGCCCGTGGGGCATCCTATGGGTCCACAGGGAGCCCCACAAGACATGGCCCTGAGTGCTAGATTGGATATGTGGGTGGTGTGGGACCCTATCCTGCAGGGAGGCATGGGACCTCAGAGTCCAAACCAGGCACACGAAGGCCATCCAAGGCCACACAAGCCTGGTCCAGCCTGCAGACCAGCCCCGTGCCACTCATGTGGCCCACAAAACCAAAACATTGAGCACCGCTGGTTTATCCAACCACAGACTCTGGTTTTTATTTTTTCTAGGGATGGGGGGTGAAGATGACAGCCATGTGGAAAGTTTTACACATTTTAGGTGACAGCTCCCTTCCCAAGGGGGGCCAGGGCCCTCAGGCCCCCATGTACTCAGCTCATGTATCCAACCATACAGCTTGTCCAAAAAGAGATACCACCCACAATTCTTGCCTCTTGCATATTTCTGGGACCATCACAGCTGCAACATCACTTCAACACTGCTTGAGTTAATTAACAAGCAGGCACACAGACACACAACAATAGAACCACTCTCAGATGTCACTCATTGGGAACCAGTTAACAATTGTGTCAAGCTCTGTAGCTTGGACACTAGAAGGTGGGAACAAGCATACAGCTGAGCCCAGCCTATCTCCTCCCCCAAGTGGGGTGAAGAGGTGAAGGGGGGAAACCACTTACACCCACATTTGGGGGCTTCCAGCAGTGGGTGACCTGACTGAAGGCATTTTCACTTTTCTGCTTTCCCTTCTCTCCTAAATATGAGTTCAATACATTACAAACATTAGACAGCTGCAGGCTGTTGAAGTGTCCTTGCCTGACTTGGGCTCTCTGGAAGGCAGGGAGAGGAGCAGTGCCTGGGCCAAGTTTGTTGGTTCCTAGAGGCTGAAGTCCACAATCAACCATGGAGTAAGGACACAGCTGGTTGTTATGTAGATGATTTGTATTGGCCAAGCAGTGCAAGGGAACTCATTGACAAAAACTGACAAGCAAAGGAGGGAAGGGGAAGGGCAGTGGACAGCTGATTTCTGGCTATTAGTAGAGATCCCAATTGAAGCAGTGTGGAGAGGAGAAGGGGCAATGTAGTGTGGGATGGCTGGAGGACTGACCAACATCAATCACCAAGTCAGTGCAAACAGACATGCAGTTGTAGTGAATGAAAGGGCAAAAATTGTGGCTTGTATATGTGTGTCCACACCTAACCCTGTGAACCAGTACAAAATAGTACTTGAATTTCCAGATACATTTTTTAACCATTTGAGGTGGCATTATATCAGCTTAACAGACTTGTGCCACAACTTTGAAGCCTCAGTTAAACATTTTGAGTACTCTGTGTGTCCATACCCTGTATCATTTTGGTTTAGGGGGTTATCTGACCAGGGTCAGGAAGAAAGTTCCCCTCTGGGGGAAGGTTATTCACAGTTGGCACTAAAGGAGGGAGAGAGAGAGGTCTTTTACCTTCCTCTGAAGCCTCTGTCACCTGCTCCTGTCAGAGGCAAGGTACTAGATGAGCGGTGCCAGTCACTTGCTTCAATGAAGATCCAATGGCAGGAAGCTAGAGTCAGCAAAGTTCAAACTAGAAATAAGAAGAAACATCCATCATTCAGTGTGAAAATCAAGGCCTGCGGAAGATTCTCCCCCCCCCCTTGGAGTCTTGTATTCAAGACTCAGTGTCAGTCTAATAAGTACACACTAATTCAGCCAATTTAGGAAGCGGGTAAAATACTAGAATCACCAAACCCGTCTGTCATCTGTTATAGAGGAGATCAGAGAGGGGAATGGGGAGGGATGAAGCTGAATCCTTCTAGCCTCAGCAGTCTATGATGAACACCAATTCCTGTAGTCCTAGACCACAGAACAGACTTCCAAAAGGGAGCAATTAACATGCATTTGCAGAGATTCAGAGGTTACAAAGCTAAAGGTCATCATCATGACTATATCATCCAATGTCCTACAAAACAAATGGCACCACACTAACCCAAATTAGCTCTTATTAGACCTAGAGCAGGTTTTTTCCCCCAAAATTCTCATCCTGATTTACAAGAATACCACTGATGGAGAATCCATCCCTGCCCTTGGTGACCTGTTCCAAATGAAATCACTTGCTTATTAGAAATAAAGCTGGCCACTTTCAATCTGAATTTGTCTAGTTCAACATCCAGCCACTGGAGCTTGTTCTTCATCTGACAGACTGAAGAGCTCATTATCTAACTTGTGTGGCTCACACTGGAGTTCACAAACTGTGATTGAGTTACATGTTGACCTTGTCTTTAATATATTTGGTGTCTGCTAGGGACAGGAGACTAGGAACAAGTTCTTATTTTATCAGGGTGCATCTTAAAAGCTGTGATGGTGTGTGGTCCCTACAATTGCTGTTGGAAGGCAGGTCCAGAACGTCACTCTTTGGATGATTAAAAGCTAGAAGAATTAGGGCAGAAGCGTGAGCCATAGTACCACTGTGAGGGAAAAGGTACCAGGAGGATACTGAAAAACCTCAGCATCATAAAGAGCAATGCATTCTGGGAGGCATTACTCTCCCTTCCCTCCAACAGCTGTTGGGATGCAGAGTGATCACCCCAGCTGCATTTTGCAAAGCTATTGGCTCCCTACTGTAAAAAGCATCCTTACCTGGTCACAGAAAGACATCCAGGGGTTAAAGTGAAAGCACAGCACAACTCCCCCCTCCACCCCTTTCCTCCTGCTTCAAGCTATTTTTAAACACTGTAGAAATCCTAATTTTAATTACGCTGGGAGAGTTGGAGCAATGAAAGACCCTGCATAGATCAGCCTCCAGTAAATCAGTTACTATGGGCTTATCTACCCAAGGAAAGTTCATTTGGATTAAGACAGGATGCAAACTTTATGTGCTATACCCACTCCTGTTTTAACTCCCTGTGTGCATTCTGCTCTGAATATGCTTAATCCACTTCTAAAGTGAAATGACTAAGCTCATTTGGAGGAAAGCAGTATTGGTTTGGAGCAGGGGCTTCCAATCAGGGATGGAATGAGGGATAACACCCTGAATCATCCTCCATATAGAAAAGCCCTAAATCCATGAAAAGTTACCTTATACCAAGATCCTCACTGGGTATCACTTGAGCGGCTACCAGGGTATGGCCTTACTGAGTTCCTCCCTTTGCAAAATAATACATTAAAAGTAGGATAGCAGATCCGCTGCCCATGAACACCAGTGCTATTATGAAGTGGACACAGCCCCACACAGCACTAAATCACTCCACTGCAGGAACCAGTCCCCACCTCAGAAAGTCAAGGTTTAATCTACATCACTGAGCAGGTCTACACAAGATGCTAAAAATTCAGTAGACTAATTCTACTGCACATTAACATGTCACAGCGAAGGGCATGCTAATGCACAACAGAATTAGTCTACTGCTCATTAGCATCATCTACAAGATATGTGCTGGAACCACTGTACAGTTGTGCCAATTATGGTGCATTAAGTTAGTGCCTGTTATTACAGGTACTAAACTTGATGCACCATAATTATGGCACATGAATGTACATGTAGACGTGCCCAGTGTGAGCTAGGGTTGTGTGTCCACAGCTGTAGTCTATAGGCTAGACCCTATGCCCACAGGCAAATAGGCCGTTATTGATTCCCCTGTCACCACTTGCCTCATGAGAACCAGTTTCCTGCTTGCTCCAGGCACTGGAGTAACTAATATTAGTGTTCAAATAAATATAAATGACCCTGGTTTAAGGGGGGGTCATGTGTCTGCACCATAGGAGATAGCTCACACGGATTGTATCAGTGAGGAACTTAATCCAGTGCCTTCAGAGAAAGAGAGGAGGGATAAGGGAGTCCCACAGTCAGATAAGGTTCCTCCCTCATGGTCTTTGAGGGCATGTTGGTGAAGGATTTATCCACGTGCTGCCACCTGTTCCCAGGTAAATCTAGGAGGAAGCTTGTTACTGGGCAGAAGAGCTGGAAATCGCAGTAAGTTGCCTTTCTTCTCAGGGCCCTTGAGGACCCTTTGCTTTCCATGGCTCTTGAAAGGTGCCGATGAGGCTTAGTCTACCTGATGGGGTGGCTTCTCCTTTAACAACAGTGGCAGTGCCCTAGCGTAGACACAGCTCTGCTGCCAGAAGAAGCTTTTCTGCCCACAGGATTAGACCAGTGTCCCTACACAGCAGAAGCTTAGGGCATGGGCTACGCTGGGTCACTTTGAAAGTGGAGCTCCTCTTCTGCAAGTCACCCTCAAAGCCCCTTTGTGGAGAGCAAAACCCCCACTCTTCCAGCAAGATCACACCCTCTCTGTCACATGGAGCTAGACACCAGCCCCTTCTTCATTCAGCAGAGCTGTGCCCATACCAGGGCTGTCCCTGGCAGGACTGTGCCAACCCTGGTGACTCAGAGGACGGTGCTTTGTTGTGCAGACAAAACCTAATACCAGATTTGATCCTAGAAAGGGAAGATTCCTCGTCTCCCCCCAGCTCACCTGCTGAATGCTGCTCCCTGAAAAGTTACCTCTTCCACAGTTTGACATACACAGCACTTCTCACCAACCGCTTTGGGAGTTCATTAGGGGTTGTGATCTCATTACCAAGGCAAGAGGCAAGGATTTCTTAGGGTGATCTCTTCTTTTGGACCAACTATATAGTTGGAATAGTTAGACAAGCTTTCCAATGCAAAACATTTTTCCTTAGGTCTTACCAGATGAGCTAGGCACTTGCATTCAAAAATTTGCCTAACTATATGCCAACTACATAGTTGATCTAATAAAAAGATGCCACCCTAAGAAAGTCTTGCCTTTCACATAGGCAGACAAGGGTATCTGGGTAAATGTGATATCTTTTATTAGACCAACTGAATAGTTGAAAAATTGTTCTTTGCAAGATTTTGGGCACAGGCACCCTTCCCTCACATAAATGCCTCTCACATAATTTCTAGACCTTAATGACTACAACATCACTTTTATTCATTACCAATAGCAGCAGAAACTTATGAGAAAGTTTAGTCAAGGCCTTAGCTTAAATCCATTAACACAACAGCGATATCTAAATTCACTAAGTGTGTATTAATATACTTTAAAGGTTCATCATGTGCTTTATGTACAGTTTGGATGTGACCATACTCAGTAACACATGTGAAAACAGGGTTTTCATTTCAAAGGGTGACCCTCACGTAAACTGTACCTAGAGCTTGGTAAGGGGAGGGGAGACTTTCCACTTACAAAACTGGAAATAATTGGTTACAATATTGGAAGTAGTCTGCACAGTTTTTATCAAGAACATTTGTCATTTAAATTGGATCTGTAAGGGGGGGTTAAAATGTGCTCATTTCAAGCTTGTTATGCATCTCAGCAATGGTGATGAAGTTTTCATATTAACATTGTTATGGAGCCTGTGTATGAAATTAAGACTGCTTAGTATGCCAGCCTCCTCTCAGCCGATTGGAAGGTAGTTATTTTTGATTGGGATGTGGGGGTGGGGGGACGACACCAAAATGGCATTCTAATTACAAGAATAACTAAGGAATAAACAAAATAATAAACTAAATAAAAAAGTGTATCCTACATGATGGATACAATACAAGTCTGTGCTCTTCATTCTCTCCCCATTCCATCCTCTGTTTAGGAATATTCTTAAAGTTAAGTGGCTTTGATTCTGCAGTAAAAAGGGGCTTAGCATCATAGAAAATGAGGGTGTGAAGGGACCTCAGGAGGTCACATGTAGTCCAACCCCTTGCTCAAAGCAGGACCAGCCCCAACTGCATCATCCCAGCCAGGACTTAAACACCTCGAAGTGTGGAGACTGCACCACCTCTCTGGATAACCTGTTCCAGTGTTTTACTACCCTCCACATGAGAAATGTTTTCCTAATATCCAACCTCAACTTCCCCTGCTGCAGCTTGAGCCCATTGCTCCTTGTCCTCTCACCCACCCCCACTGAGAACAGTCCAGCTTCATACTCTTTGCAGCCCCCCTGCAGGGAGGTGAAGGCTGCTATTCAATCCCCCTCGGTCTTCTCTTCTCCAGACTCAATCAGCCCAGGTCCCTCAGCCTCTCCTTACCAGTCCTGTCCCCCAGCCCCACAACCATTTTCATTGCCCTTCAAGGTGTCCACATCCTTTCTGTTGTGGGGCCCACATCTGGACACAGGACTCCAGATGTGCCCCCCCCCAGTGCTGAACAGAGGGGAAGAATCACTGCCCTCAATCTGCCGGCAACGCTCCTGCCGATGCAGCCCAGGATGCCGGTAGCCTTCTTGGCAATAAGAGCACACTGCTGGATCGTATCCAGCTTCTTCTCCAGTGTAACCCCCAGGATACAAAACAAGCTCTGTTATCTAAAGAGATGGAGAAATCTCCATCACTGGAAGCTTAACAGCAGGTTAGACAAACATATTCCTAGTCTAGTACAAAGAGGTAGTTAGTGAGTTAGTCTGAAGTCCATCAAAAGGCAACTTAGATATGCACTTTTATAGACTAAGATACATTGAGAGAAAGCACAAAGTTTCATGGGTTGAAGCTCATTTCATCAGGAGGACTAGCATAGACAGGGATGACTCTGTCATCTTCAGGGATGCTGAAGGCAGATGGTTGGACTTGATGATATCTTTAGGGCCCTGCCAGCCTTGTTTTGTCATTGTGGAGATCCAAATTGTCTCAGAAAGTGCTTAAATGGGACCTAAGGAAGAGCTCAATCTCCTTTACTGAAGAAGCAATTAAGACTGGCCTCGATTCCGCATCTTAAAATCCTCACGTGCACTTAAGTCCACCAGATGCCCCAGGTTAGGACTGGAAGACTCTCCAGCGATGTGGTGTGCACACTTGAGTGACAAACTCATCCCATGCGCTTCAGAGGGATTCAGATGAGCCCCAGGAGAGGGAGCCAGGTCCCAGGACAGGGCATGATGAGGAAGAGAGTAAAAGCCACAACTCGCTTGCCTTGACGGCACTGAACAGTGCTGGGTTATTTCCCAATAACCTAATGATTATGGACCTGGTTCTCTTCTTGGCCCCGTGATTCACATCTTGGTCTGCTCAGTGGCTCAGCCTCAGACCAGAGATGCAGACCGTGCTCTCGCTACCCCTATTCTACAACCTGTTCAGGGCTCACTATAAGATAGCATAGGTTCAAGACTGCGCAGGGACCTAGACTCCAGGTCTTCCACATTCCGGACACATGGTCTAACCCAGTGGTTTTCAACCTTTCTTTCATTTGCAGACCCCTAAACAATTTCAAATGGAGGTGCGGACCCCTTTCAAGTGTAAGTGCGGGTGTTTACATACTTCTGATTCATTGTCACCGTCTTTCCCTTAAACATAGTCTGAGGACCCCCAGGTGTCCATGACCGCAGGTTGAAAACCACTGGTCAAACCCATAGGCGCTTGGGCACACAGGCGGCAGAGGGACGATACTGACTCTCCTATCGTCATAAACCGACCATGCGTCTATCCTCAAAAGTGGGTCTAGGTGCTGTGACTTGCAAGTGAAAGGAGATGCCTGATGGATAGCTCCAGTCATGTACCTCTGTTCCTGAGAGGGGCCAGAGCCCAGATGCATCCTGGTGTATTAGAGGTTTGTATTGACTAGGCTTTCTGAGCCACCCCATAGGGACACTTAGCACTCCCTATTCCCTACACAAAGCATTTGGCTACCCAAACGGTTAAAAATCATCTCCAGGGTCTCTCCACTGACTCCTAGGTACATAACCTCCTAGGTCACTTTGACACATCCTGGGGCAGACTCTCAGAAATCAGGCAGGCCAGCGCTGATGTCTAGGTGCCTACCATGACCACTGGAAGAGACCCACATCTCTTCCATTGCAAACCCCAATGTCCCCTGCCTTTAGGGGGCACAGAAAAGGGACTCGGTAACACTGAGTGCTTCCTGATCCTGATCTGCTGTGATTCCAGCTGGTTTACAAAGACAATAACTTTCCCCTGAGAGATTTCCACAAAGGTTTCTCTCCAAAAGGCTTGTTGCAATTTCACTTTTTCAACTGAACCAACCCCCACCCCCCGCAAAAAAAAAAAAACAATAGGAAAGAGGGGTCATTGGCAAAAATCTTGACATTTTAAGAACCCATGCCTTTAGTCTGAAAGATGTCATGGAAGTTTCTCAAGTGGCTGAAAGCAATCATGGCCTTCAGGTTGAAATCTCATTCCCGTAGCAGCCCAGCCTGCGGCTGATTAGGGATTCAATGTCACAACTCCATCTCTTCCCCCATGGGGCCACAGCATTTCCTGGGAAGCACACAACCTAGCTATTGCTCCTGATTAACATGAAAGAGCTGCTCAGATCACAGCCTGAAGCAGCAGCACCTGGAATGAGCATTTTGATTGTTTTGAATTGGTTATCTCCCATTCTCCGGCATGCACTTCTCTTTGGGTTTTCACACCCGTGTTTCGCTGAGGTTTTTTGCCTCCCCAGCCCTGGTTCTGTTATCAATTCAACATTTAAAAATGTAAGGAAGGATTTAACCATCTTGAGCATTTGCCTTTAAAAAAAAATGCTTTGATTATCTATGTGTCCGCCCTTTCCCTTTCCTTAAGATTTGGCTTCCACTCAACCAACGTGAGGTGGGAGATGGATGCCCTGATGTCTTTTAGGTGGATGAAGGATTAAATCCTCCCTGACACCACCAGTGTTTCTTGCTAATGGTTTCTGGCTCAGTCTGACCAGTAAATGAGTTGTAATAGTCCAGCCGGGTTACTTCTGGGGCTGCCACATCAGCACCAATCAGATTAATAACCCATCTGCTGAGAGGCTTGTAAACATTTAGTGAGCTCCACGTCAGCTAGGAGAAAGTTAGCATCAGGGTCACTTCACCTCTCGATGATCAGATGTAGACTGCAGAGAAATTAGCATGCACCGGTGCAACATGGGACAGCAGATGGGAACTCTGGGGTGTGTACGGGCTATGCAAGATGAGGCAAAGTCAATGAGGATTAGACATTTGAAATGCTGGATTTTCTACTTCCATTAGGTGAGTCTGTATCACTTAAGGTAGTAACCAAGGGCATAACTGCAGCATACCAGACCCTTCTAGGAATTTCCTCCATGATAACATGCCCCACTCTGAACACGTTGTCCGGTTGTGGCCCCCCACTGCAGAAAGGATGTGGACAAATTGGAGAGAGTCCAGTGGAGCACAACGAAAATGGCTGTGGGGCTGGGGGACAGGACTGGTGAGGAGAGGCTGAGGGAGCTGGGTTTATTTAGTCTGCAGAAGAGAAGACTGAGGGGGATTGAATAGCAGCCTTCAACTTGGTTGCAAAGAGGATGGCGCTGGGCTGTTCTCAGTGGGGGCAGATGACAGGACAAGGAGCAATGGGCTCAAGTTGCAGCAAAGGAGGTCAATGTTAGAAATTAGGAAAAACTTTCTCATGACAAGGGTAGTAAAGCACTGGGACAGGTTACCCAGAGCGGTGGGGGACTCTCCATCCTTGGAGGTTTTGAAGACCTGGGTAGACAAACCCTTGGCTGGGATGATGTAGTTGGGTCTGGTCCTGCTTGGAGCAGGGGGTTGGACTAGATGTGACCTCTGGAGGTCCCTTCAACCCTCATTTTTTATGACTCTGACAGGAGAACATTGCTCCAATGAACACCTCCAAGACTGCGAGTGATGCTGGGCTTCTGCCAGGAAGTGGCAACTTAACTCCCCCAAAACTTCAACCTACGTGATGCCGGAGGGAGTGGGCAGGCTGTGTTTTCATAGCAATGCTCCCAGGCAGGGTCCAACACAGTCTACACACACCAAGGACCTCACGGTCCTCAGTGGTCTTAGCTTTGCAACAACTCAGGGAGGCAGGACTGTGCTGTTTTTGGACCCAGCACTATTTGCAATGCTTCTTTTACCTGGGATGATGGTATTTTAGCATGGGTTTTTACTTCAGCATAGGACAAAGAATGGATATCTCTGAGGGGTCATAAGAAACAAATCCGGGAGGAAAAAAATATCAGCTTGGGGAAAATGTTTTGTCATTTTTGGCTTTTCCAGATGCATTTTGTATTCTATTACCATGTCTATATTGCCTGGTGGCGTGTCAGTAATACTTCGTGCTTTTATGTAGCATTTTGCCAGGTCAAAGTCTCGAAGCGCATTACAAAAGGGGGCAATTATCATGACCTCCACTTCACAGGGAGAGAAAGAGAAGCACAAGCAGAGGTCAAGGCCACTCATCCCACCAGTGGCAGGGCCCAGAATCAAAATTAAAGCTCCTAAATGAGATCCCAGTGCCCTGTTTATTCTAATTTCAGTAAAAGCTGTGGGGGTTATCATTTGCCTGTCCACTTCTGGCTGCAATCTCCATTTGTGAAACACTGGCATACAAAGACGCTTGGCCAAGGTCATGCATCTCTATGGCAAAGCCAGGGCTGGAGCCCAAGCCATAGATGAATAACCAAGATGACCCTGAAGCTGATCCCCTGAGGGGGTCAGGCATTTCTACTGCGCTGCTCTTTGACATGTTTCAACTCCACTCATCCTCACAGTGTCGGAGCAGAGCATCCCCAGCTGGCTTCAAAGCCCAAACCAAGCATCCGTTCAAAGCTGTAATGCATTTTTCAGCATGTCAAACTGCTAAATTGATCTTGAGATATTTTTCCTCAGCTGAGGCAAGTGCTCTGATCTCAGAGCAACCTGCTCTCCGCTGGGATCTGCTCATGGACTTGGAGTAAGTAGTTCAAGCTGAGACGCATTGTGTTTCTCCAAATGCAAAGCCACTGGAGAGCTGGTAAATACCGTGTTACATCAAAAGAAACATCTCATCTGGTGCTTTGGGCTCTATTTCTTTTTTCTTCTCTCCATATTCATAAGTCGCTTTCCATAGAGATTTTCCAAGTGTCAGAGACAGGACGTGGGCAGCCAGAAGTGGGGCTAACTCTTTCCTTTGGGCAATGGGATTTCTCCCATGGATTGAGCGCTTGGGGTTTGTGCTGCAGTGACAACAGTTTTCTAATTGCATTTGGACTCTTCAATGAAGCTGAGGGTATTGCTTAGAAAGGAGACAAGGAGCTCTGTGGAGATGACTGCATTTAAGAACAAGGAGCTGAGATGGAACAGGAGGTATCACCATTCACCGTGTGTGAAGCAGGGCTTATATTGTGGCCCATCGACACCAAGCCTGGGTGCTTCAAATCATTATCTTTGGGGAGTCTCCACCATATCTTCCTTTTTGAGGTCGAACTTTGCTTGAGATAAGGAAGCTTTATTTTATTTTCAGGAAATGAGACACACAGAAGGGGGGTTGCAAAGAGGATGGAGCTGGGCTGTTCCCAGTGGGGGCGGATGACAGGACAAGGAGCAATGGGCTCATGTTGCAGGATGTGAAGTTGAATTTAGATATTAGGAAGAATTTTCTCACCAGGAGGGTGGTGAAGCACTGAAACAGGCTACCCAGGGAGGTGGTGGCATCTCCATCCTTGGAGGTTGTGAAGACCCAGGTAGACAAATACTTGGCTGGGATGATGTAGTTGGGGCTGGTCCTGCTTTGAGCAGGGGTTGGACTAGATGTGACCTCCTGAGGTCCCTTCCCACCCTCATTTTCTTTGATTCAGAGAGGTTTAAGAGCCTGTCCCATCAGTGAGGTTTCCATGTGATCCTTAAGCATCTTAATTTGATCTTATTCCATCATATTCAAGTCCCAGAGACACCATTTGCACACTTGGTAGCTGGGTCCTTCTTCCAGAGGCTTTTTTGTGACTGAGTTTTTCATAATTTCATAGTTTCATAGTTGGTAAGGTTGGAAGGGACCTGAGCAGATCATCAAGTCCAACCCCCATGAAGTCCTTTTTCAAATATATTGGGAGGATGAAGAAGGCGCCGGGTAATGTGGGATCCCTGCAGGATACGCTGGGCAATCTGGTGGTTGCGTCAGAGGAGAAAGCGGACCTCTTTAACCAATTCTTCACCTCCGTTTTCTTGTGCAGGGACCGGGACTTCCCTGCTGTGATAGAAGC
>NW_017728992.1:207317093-207319955 GCF_001723915.1 Gavialis gangeticus
AGATTGGACATCCGCAAAAACTACTTCACAGTTAGGGCGGCTAGGAGCTGGAACCAACTTCCAAGGGAAGTGGTGCTGGCCCCTACCCTGGGGGTCTTTAAGAAGAGGCTGGATGCCTACCTGGCTGGACTCATTTGAGTCCCGTTTTTGTTTTGGGGTTTTGTTGTTCTCCCGCCCTGGTGGGGGGTCGGGCTAGAAGATCTACTAGGTTCCTTCCGACCCTAAATCTATGAAACTATGAAACTATAAGGGGCATTACCAAAACCAAGGCAAGATGCCGCTCATAGATCTGCTAGGGGTGGAGTAGGAGTGTGCTTAGTTGCTCAAGACATGGAACAAGTTCTATGATTTGCCCACGGTCACACACAAAATCTGTGGCAGGGCAGGTCTTTCCTGTCTCTTGCTAGCCCTGTAGTCCCTGAAACGTCCATCCTATCTCACGGATAGCTTCAATCTGCATCACACGCTTGATATGGGCCCCATCACTGACGCCACTGCAAAGTGGACAAGAGACAAGGAGCTGGATTCATGTCACGTTGCAGGGAGTGAAAATGATCCCAGACAAAATCATGTCTCGGGACCTTCTGGTGCTTTCATTTCTGCCTTTCTGGGTGCGAAAATCCAATTAGCAGCTGCCCAGGGGGCTAGGAATTTTTTCTCTCAGCTTTGAGTCTCATCTGCCACAGTCCCACTGGGCTCTGATTTTAATCACAAAAATGAAAGAAAGCTTCTCCCAGATTCTCCAAGGGGCCAGATCCTGTTTACATGTCCAGGGAAGGATCCTGGAGCCTGGGATGCCCAGAATTGAATGGGTCAATGTCTATCGATACGCAGAGAGTCGTTGCTCCCAGCTTTATGCTGATCCAGACATTGATAGAAGGAGTGTTTGCTGGGAGCCCTGTCCCTTTCCCCCCACACTTTTTCCCCCTTTTTCTCATCACTCCTAATAGTTCTTGGATTCTCCAGACTTCATTAGCGTGAGTCGCTGAGTAATCCAGAGAGCAGGCATCCAACCCGGGAGAAGCAAGCAGTGTTTAGAAGTTCAAAGCCTGGCTGTAATTGAATTGGCGTCTCTGCACGCTTGCCCTCCCTTCGCCCCGTCACTCAGCTGCTTCACGGAAGGATGCTGCTCTTTTATTCCAATCTGCGCGATGCACTTACCTAGCCCCCAGCTGGCTTCAACCCCCTCCTTTTAATTATCACTCAAAAAGCACAGAGCCCACGGTTACATGAGTCACAAATTATATATCCTGGCAGTGCATAATGCTCCTTTCCACACCTACAGAGAGATGACTCAGGTTTTAATATTTTTTTTTAACACTTCCCATCGATAGAAGTATCGGGGGGGAGAAGAAGAAAAAAATCACCTATGGCTGGATCACCGAGAAGAGAAATGGCTGCCTTAGAAATAAAGGCTGTACCTGGTCCTCCCAGAAGGGTTTGTAACAATCGGGTCTCACAAAGCATCGGCAGCGGGGAGTCAACGCAGGTAGATACAGAGACCCCCCCCAGTCGGTTCCTGCTGGTGCCTACACTGCAAATGGCTTGGACAACATACAGTATTTTGCAAAATGAAAAATATGGTATTTCATGCCTGATATACAAGTCACAACAAAGTGGGGAGAAATGGTGCTTGACCCCTTGGCAAAACCAGAGGCTTCCTCCCAAGTTGCAGATGTATGTACATGGGAGACACAAGGAGAAAGCTGTAGATCAGGGTCAGGAATCCAAGCCATGATATTCAGACTCAGATCCCCACGGGATGTGAAGTGAAGTCCTCTGCCAGCATGACGTGACTGCTGCTATCTTACTCAATAGTAGCAGTTGAACAAGGGAGCCCCAGGGGTATAAGGACCCCCCTCTACCATGTAGGCTAAGGACCAGTGTTACTAGCTGAGCACCATCGCACACTCGCTCAGTTCGTGAGCATAAGATGCTCATGAACCTGTGAGCTGCAAACACAGCTGGATGGGAATTCCTCCAGGCATCACATTTTCAGCAGAAACTGGTTATTCCTTGAAACCACAGCCTTTGGCAAAAACATGCAGAGTTGGACAGGTCTTTTGGGAAGATTTCTTCAGGGAATATTTTTTCCCCAAGGAAGAAGAGAGACCTGCCACAGGAGCAATCTGCTGTGCAAGCAGCAGGGCATGTTTGTATAGGGCTATCTCACTTCCCACCTGGGAGCATGCAAGAGGGTGGCTCAGTGAAGGCTAATGAGGAGCGGCTGCTAGGAATCGAAAATCCCAGCAGGCAGAAACCGAGCAGGGTATGGAGGAAGCGGCACAGGCAGGAGACTTCTAGGGTACAAGGAGGGCAAGCCTGGTGTGGAAAGGTTATAGTGGACACCTCCCAAGAGTATTTTTTTTTTGTCATTAACATCTGCAATTCCTCATAGTCGAGGATGATTGTTGTCCATGGTTGCCTTACCTGTGGGCGAGGCTGATCCAAGACGAACAAGTGTTATTGCAATGGGAAAGGCCTTGAGAGGCCCTTCTGTTTGCTTCCTTTTTTCTTAAAATAATGTATATTACTGAGGTGGCAAGAGATGCTCATGGTGTGAAAGCCTGGGTGTAGAGGCCCTGAGGTGTCAACTTGCTACAGTTCCCTAACCATAAAAAATGAAGGTGGAAGGGAGCTCAGGAGGTCACATCTCGTCCAAACCTCTGCTCTCAGCAGGACCAGCCTCAACTACATCATCCCAGTGAAGGCTTTATCTAGCCGGGTCTTAAACACCTCCAAGGATGGAGATTTCACCACTTTTCTGGATAACCTGCTCCGGTGCTTCACCACCCTCCTAGTGAGAGAGTTTTTCCTAATATCCAACCTCAACTTCCCTTGCTGCAGCTTGAGCCCATTGCT
>NW_017728992.1:207319995-207338728 GCF_001723915.1 Gavialis gangeticus
GGCTGCTATTCAATCCCCCTCGGTCTTCTCTTCTCCAGACTCAATCAGCCCAGTTCCCTCAGCCTCTCCTCACCAGTCCTGTCCCCCAGCCCCACAACAATTTCCATTGCCCTCCGCTGGACTCTTTCCAATGTATCCACATCCTTTCTGTAGTGGGGGCCCACAACTGGACACAGGACTCCAGATGTGGCCTCCCCAGTGCTGAACAGAGGGAAGAATCGCTGCCCTCGATCTGCTGGCAGTGCTCCTACCGATGCAGCCCAGGATACCGGTCGCCTCCTTGGTACCAAGGGCACACACACAACCAAGTGACTATATAGGCAGGTCCATCCTGCTGTTGGCTCAGAGAACATGTAGATGTACAGAGTGCAACAGCAGAGGAGACCAAGCTTGACTCTGTGGGCAGGTGGTATACAGGACATCCAGGTTCAAATTGCCTGGTCTGAGGAAAGCAAAGCAGGGACTTCAGCTGTGGTCTTCTTCAGCCCAGGTGAGTGTTGAAATCGCAGATCCTGGCCAATTTGGTGTCTGTTTCCCTGTGAATCATGGACCATGCAAACCACCTCACCTTTATTCTGATGTAGATAGGAACCAGACAGCAGCATGCTGGGAGTTTTCAGAAAAGCAAATTCTCATCTCCCTCCCAGCCCCAGAAACAAGTCCATGTCCTCTTCCTCCATGCCCCTATTCACATCTTCCCATCACCACACCAATGCTTCAATAGCCCCTCCAAACAATCCCATCTGGACACAACACATACAGGAAGGGGAATGTGCACAAACAGGTTTGAGATGCCAATTAAGAATGGAGCCAATTAAGAATGCAACCTTGGCCATGGATTATAGTTTCATAGTTTCATAGTTGGTAGGGTCAGAAGGGACCTGAGCAGATCATCAAGTCTGACCCCCTGCTGTGGCAGGAAAGAGTACTGGGGTCAAATGACCCCGGCCAGGTGTTCATCCGGCCTCCTTTTAAAGACCCCCAGGGTAGAAGCCAGCACCACTCTGCTTGGAAGTTGGTTCCAGATCCTAGTTGCCCTGACCGTGAAGTAGCACCTCCTGATGTCTAGTCTGAATCTACCCTCTGCCAGCTTGACCATTATTTCTTGTCACTCCTGGCAGTGCTCGGGGGAACAGGGACTCCCCCAATGCCTGCGGGTCCCCTCTGACCAGTTTGTAAACAGCCACTAGATCCCCCCTTAGTCTTCTCTTGTGGAGGCTGAACAGGTTCAGGTCCCGTAAAATCTGACCAACTCATATATCTTAGACAGAGACTCATCAGTCAAGACACGTAATTTTCAGTGGGTTCATATGAGGATCAGTTCTTATCCTACTGTTATTCAATATTTTTCTGAGTGCTCTGGAAACAACTAGACATCCTTGGTGATAATACTTGCAGACCGCAAACAAATGAGTAAGGAGATAGATGACAATAAGGTCATGGATATAGTATAATTTGCATAATTGCTAAACCAGGCATCATCAAGGAACAAAGAGAGGAGGTTGTGACCTACAGGAGGTGGCATCCTAGAAAACAGGGGCTCTGAAAGAGGCATAGGGACGGTGGTGAGGGGGAAAGAGTCAGATGTGAATTGCTTTTGTAAGACGATGGCCAAGATGATAAAGAGGATCTGGAATGATTCATCTGGGGAGCAGAAAGCTGTAGGGAAGGGGCCTGGCATCATGTGCCCTTGCAAAGGTGACAAAGTGATTTGAGGCCTTGCAAAGCTTCAAATTAAATGAACTAGAGAAGACTGGAACCATTAACCCCATGCGGAAGAGGGTGCAAGAGCTTTAGTTGCGGCAGGTGAGGCGCTCTTAGTGTTTGGGGGCCATGTGCCCTGTAGTTGTGTAACAAGGTTGTTATGTAGGTTGAGGAATGGATTAGACAAGCCCTTGTCTGGGATGGCTTAAATAGGGAAGATCCTACCTTGAGTTGGGGTTCGGACTAGATGTGACCTCTGGAAGGCCTTTCCAGCCCAGTTTTTCTATGACTTTATGAAACATTAAGACAATGACTGGGATCACAAAGGCAAACTGGGAGCTTCTGGAAAGGTGTCCCATAACAGAGGATGAGTCTACATGAGATGCTATGGTACAGTAGCAATGGGCTACTGCTCCAATAGCTCACTGCTACGGCGCAGTAACATCGCTGGGCACTAACCGTGCGACGGTGATACAGCAAAGTAGTAACGAGCAGTAGCTCATTGCTACTGTGCAGTAGCATCTTGCAAAAACCGTGTGGTTATGGTGCTGTGCAGTAAAGCCAGTTACTGCACAGTGACTGCCAATACTAAATGACTGCGCAGTAACAACTGTGCAGCCCACCACATGTGTAAACGCAGCCACAGCAACCAAGGGATGGTCCGTGGCACTGAAAAGGCAGGAGAGTGAGAAACAAGGGAAGAAGCACCATTCATAGGTGGACTTCCCTATCACTGAGGCTGAAAGGATTTTGAAAAAAGCAGTCATCTGCATGGCTAAGCAGAACATCCCCAGTGACAACAGGGCTAATTAAAAACACAGGGAAATGAACTCTAATGCAGAGCGGTCAGGAAGGAAATTCTCCTAGAATTGCTTGCTAAAGGGCTGCTGACACCTTCCCCTGAAGCAGCTGGTGCTGGTGAGGACTGGAGGATTGCAGACAGAGGAGGGCATCCATCCCAAGCTTTCCATTTCCTGGCTTTATTTCCACTTCAACTCTATGAGTTTGGCCCAGCCCCATCCAGAAGTCCCCATACAGTCCCTTAGAGAAAACTCAAGTTCCCAGAAACCAGAGAATAGGGTCATGGGATGACATGGTGTTCATCCCCCGCAGCATGACTCACCCACACCACTTAACCAGCTGCTCCTCAAACAAAGGGCAGCTGCATAATGAGGTTAACACCCTGGCATTCCTGCAGCTAAAAAGGTCAATAATGCAAACTCATGGCATGGCTCAAAACCCCACAGTCAAGGACTGTATTAAAATGGGGCTAAGTGAAATATGCTGGTACTACAGGAAGACAGAAGAGGAAGACGGGTAAGTGACGGTGGACCTCATATGGAAGAGAGGGGACTGGCATAGTCTTTTCAGAGGCAAACTCTCTGATGAGAATAGACTCCCAGCGGGGGTGGTGGAGGCATTTACCCTGGAGATCTTCAATAGGAGACGGGACGCACACCTCGCTGGGGTTATTTGACCTCAGCAATCATTCGCACCCAGAACAGGGCCGGACTTGATGATCTCACGAGGCCCCTTCCAGCCCTAAATTTCTGTGAATCTGTGAGAATAGCGAGGAGGTCAACGGAGAGGACAACGATGATGACAACAATGACGAATATGACGACAATGAGTGAAAACAGTGGAATGGGGATGGGTCCACAGGTGCGTGGTACACACTTTGTAATGGGACTAAAATAGTTTAACTGTCCAATTATGTTTTGGTCTGTCAAGTGAACCACTGTGGTCACTTGACAGTGGTTAGAGGTACAATTACATATGTATTTTTATATATCTACAGAAATATATATTCTGTATATACACAAAGAGACCACAGTGGTCACGGGACAGGTTGTTAGAGGTACATCTATATATATATATATATATATATATATATACACATACATACATACACACACACACACACACACACACACACACACAGAAATATATATTCTGTCATCTGACCCCCAGTTATCTTTCCTGCTTGGTGCAGGGGGCTGGACCCGATGATCTTCCAAGATCCCTTCCAGCCTTACAATCTATGAATCTATAAAACAAATATTTTTGCAAAAACAAAAAGTGTATCAGGTCCACAGGAGAGCATAATGGGTAAAGATGCATGCTAGGTTCCCCTGACCCATCTCACTCAGGATAGCCAGCCCCTTCCTGAGCTAGAAATGCTCAGCCTAAGAAAGAAGCAAGGGTGGGAGCATGGCTGATGCTATCAGATCTCACTAGATAAAGACTAACATAGCCCTAAGGGCAGGAGCCTGAAGCTGGGGAAAACCATAAAGCTGTTTGGTCAGGCTCCTATCTGTGACCCAGTTAATCTGATTTCCCATTGATCTAGAAAATCCACCCCTAACATAGCCTACAGTGTGTTTCCCTAGGGTTAGCAGACATGGGTCTGAAGCCATGCAGACAGAGGAGGGCATCCATCCCAAGCTTTCCATTTCCTGGCTTTATTTCCACTTCAACTCCACGAGTTTGGCCCAGAAGCTGCATATCTTGGGTTGCAGCTGAAGGCAGGCAGTGCCAACCACCTCCCATGAGTTTCTGTTCTCTGGAGATTGCCAGACAGGGAAATGCAGGTAGGGGGCCCAGCCTGAGCCTGGGATGAGAGCTCTGTCTTTAATGAGGTGGAGAGGCAGAGCAGAGTATGAACCTCCACAGCTGTGCTCATTTTTCAATGATGAATGGTAGGTCAGGTTCATTGGCTTTGTGTTCCTCTCCACAGGGAGAACAATCTCATAGAGTTGGCCTGTGACCTTCCACGGGGACGGGAGAACCATTGGAGTCATTGCAAAAAGGGTGGATCCATCATTGCCATTTCTGAATATTCTCCATGGAGGCACACCCTGAGGCCAGGGCTAATAAATATACCTCCCTAGCCCTTATATATTTTCATCACTAAATCTCCAAGCATCTCTCAAAGGTGGTCAAGTGCCTATTATATGGGGGAAACTGAGGCACGGGGAAGTGAAGTGACCTATTCAACTTCACACAGCAGGATTGTGACAGCAATAGGAACTGAATCCTCAGCTCCTATGTCCCAGTCTGGTGCTCTGTTGCCTTGGACAAGCAGCAGTAACGGTGCAAAGGTTGGGAGAGATCAGGTGCAACCCCTTTTCTCATCCTTGTTGACCACTCATGTTTCACCTGGGCTGCCAGCAGCACCGGGTCCTGCCAGGCCAACTGCAGGGTCCTGGACATGCACAAATACCACCTCTGTTCCAACCTGTCCCCAAGGAAAATAAGGTTGTCCTCCTTACAGTAGGAGCAGTGCCAACTGAGTCGTGCACTGGCATGAATAGGAGGCAGCTCAGACCCCTTTCGGCATCATGGGTACAGCATCATACCTTTCGGGGTCCTTAACTCCTAGCAGGACCGGTGCATCTACCCCATGACAAGGGACAACCTCTTTGAGGAGCCATTTCAAGCAGAGCCCTACTTTTGGCTAATGCCCTTCCCAGCTCCACTTGTCTTTGTCTTCCCCATGACTTGCATCCACTTATTACTTGGTTCCAACCAAACTGTGCTGAAGTTTCAGCTTCTTCCTTCCCCACCCCCCCAGATTGAGAACAAGCTGCTTTCCCTTCTGAGCAGATGAGGTGTCATGATTCAAAAAGATTTGCTCCCCGCAAGAACTATCTAAAAGCAAAGAGACCTCCAACAACAATAAATCAGGGTGTCTTTCCTGGGGACCCCTTGGCGGTATGCCTCGCGGGTGAGCATCTTGAGTTTTAAAAACTTTTTAGTTTTAATGAGGTCCAGAAAGTCAAATAACATTAAAATTAATTAGACACAACAATACAGAAATCTCCTTAAGGGATTATCTGTTAAGAACCCTGGGATTAACAGCGGTTATGTTAAAAGGATCATATAAAGAGGAAAAAGAATGTGGTGGCTACATGGATAGCTGAGTAAATCGCATTATTTAATAATCAAGTTTTTAATTTTGCAAAACAATAAAAAAGTCATCAATGGATCTGAGTAGTAAAAGAGCTTTCTTGTTGTTCTTTTAAAAAAAGGAGGCAATAAAAATACAGGATAGAAAGGGGAAGTGTTCCCATGTTCAAGATGCTCCTTGAGTACTCAGAAAATGTGTTTGAGTCCTTCTATATGATCTTAGACACCTTACTTAATAGTTCTGCTTGTTTCTGTAAAATGAGAATAATGATACCACTTGCCACTAAATATTTCTTTGAAGAATGGGATGTGCTGCTTCCATTCTGTTCTCTACAGGTGCTTATACTACACTCCTACCATCGTAAGATGCCATCGTGTCTGAGTGCCTTCCAGTATTGCATTAAACTACATAACTCTAATCTACCATGACTTGTTTATTTTCCCATCTTCTCCCCAGGAGAAAAAGGTGTGTGCAGTGGAGTGTCTTACCTTGGTAAGATTTTTTTTCTTTTTAATATAAATACTGTTTTGCATTTATGTTAGAAAAGCCAAGTCCAAAAAAATGTGTCTCTCACTCAGAGGGGAAGGTGGTTTTGCAAAGTGAGAACGTCATCCTGAGAATAGAGAAATGTTGATGCAGGATAAAAGACCTGTATGAGTAGCCTGGTATCTTGCACACAACAAACCAATGTATTAAGTGAGACTGCTGTTCAGGAGGCAATGAACAAGAAAGGTAATGGGAGGAGGAGTCACTGAAGGGCAAGTAACTATAAGAAAGGAAGAGAGGAACCTTCCACTGGAAAGTCACCTAGCACTAACGTGTGCCATCAGTAGAGAATTTGGCGTATGACTGGTGTTGGATGCAAGGTATAGATGTGTGTGTTAAGTTAGTGCATCTACACATGCATTTTAATGCGCATTAACCTTTTTTAATGTGCATTAAAGCATCACTAAAAAAAACCCATGATATTTAGTTAATGTGCAATAAAATAGGCTAATGCTTATTAAGCAGCCTTTAAAAGCCATGTTTTTTAGTCAGTAAGCATTAAGACAGGCTAATGCGCATTATCTTAGGACCTCACAATGGAGGGTGTTTATACACGGGCTCTGGGAGTGGCGGGGGGTGGGGGGAGTGCTTTAATGAGAGCATCTCCAAGAGCCACTCTAATTAAAAAGTTCATGGAGCATCAAATGTGTCAGCATCCTCGCACTGAAAAATGGCAGTGGGGCACTTTATCAAAAGCTCTTCAAACAAGCTTTAGTTAAAGCACCTCTGCCACCATTTTTCAGTGTGCTGACGCTAATACATGTTACACTGGAGTCTTCTGGAGCACGGTAATTACCATGTTCCAGCAGACTCAATTAATCGAGTCTGCTCCAACGCACTGTAATTACAGCACATTGGAGCAGCCTCCTTGAACTCATATAGGTGCCTGGAGGTAGTGGCTTTCATGTGCATTAACCAAAGTGTGTTAATGCATGTGTAGATATGCCTTTAACTGACTTTTAACCTGTTTTAGTCACTGGAGAAAATGTAGGTAGGTTTTGTATCTTCTCTACCTATGCACTCAGATGTCATTACAACAAGGAAGGTTGTAATGCTTGTTATTTATTGCACCAGAAGATTCAGTTCAAAGTTCTTAATCCCTTGCTGTGTATGGATTAGGTGGGAAAGGAGAAGAATAACAATATCAACAGGAGAAATAATTTCCCATGAGCTCCAGTCTCATCAATTCGGAATCAAACTTGCAACATGATTTCTCCTATGGCTACCAATGAGCATGTGATTGTTTCTGTTTTCCTTCATAGTCAACAGGGTTTTGGAGAGAGAGAGAAAGAGAAAGCAGGTGTATACCCAGGCTCAAGCAACTTTATCAAAAGCTAAACCAAAAATGAATATCTGGAAGGATGTAACTCCAAATCAGTATTCGCTAGAAGGGAGTGATCCTCTCTGAGTGTTCCAGCCTCCCACTGAGACAGTTTCAATAATTAAAATTGACCACAGAAAAAAGAGAAGAGTTCAAACAGAAAAAAAAGTCTATGATAGAACATATTTCTAGTCCCTTATCTACTACCAATTATGAAATCATTTTTTATATGCCAGAAATTCCCTCTAACAGCAAGGTTATATTTCTTCATCCTTCCTTTTAACTCCAAAGAGCTTTTATTTTTTTTTTTTTTGAAGATCTGCCAGAGGTGATAAAAAGCATTCAGTAGATTACTATATTATGGAAAGTGCCTATCCATAATATCCACGTACCAGGGCCGTAAAACCACACTCCTTGTAGTCGGTAGAAACACTACCATTAGTTTCCATGGGTTTCACCCCAGTGCTGATGTGACTGTGTCCATTCTTGACCTAGTCAGTCCCTTTCATTAATGCCGGCCTTTCTCTGAGACCTCAAAGAAACTCCAGTTGATACTACCCTGCTCCCATGGAGATATGGTGAAGTATTCTCACCTCAACAGGAGTTGGACTGATGCCACCAAGTAATCTCTAGAGACCCCCAGAGCCATGGTGTATTTTGGAGGTGACTGCAATGAGACAGGGAGGGAGTGTCACTTGATCCCTGGGCATAGATATGATACCAAAGGGCTTTGGTCACTCCAGGATGGACGTTGCTCTATGTATGTCTTATGTAGTCATTGTTACCGTTCCACGACAGTGGTGCCTGCATGGGCTTGGTGACACTCTTACACACACCTGTCTTTTCCTTGGGCCATAATATGTTTGGATCCCATTGATGCCTGGTATCAGTTCCCATCTCTTCCTCTTTTGGCTGGGAGCCTCCACTGAATAGTCATAGCCAATAAGTCCTCTAGCTTCTTTGGCCTTTTTCTGTCACCTTGCATACATACTTCCTTGACCCCTCCTTGTCATAACATCACTTCTTCTGCAGAAACGGACCTGGGAATCACAGTGCACAATTAGCTGAATATGAGCCAGCAGTGTGCCCTTGTTGCCAAGAAGGCAACCGGCATCCTGGCCTGCATTGGCAGAAGCGTTGCCAGCAGGTCGAGGGCAGTGATTCTTCCCTCTATTCAGCACCGGGGAGGCCACATCTGGAGTCCTGTCTTCAGTTTTGGTGCCCCCACTACAGAAAGGATGTGGACATGTTGGAGAGAGTCCAGCGGAGGACAATGAAAGTGTTTTGAGGGCTGGAGGACAGGACTGGTGAGGAGAGGACGAGAGAACTGTGCTGATTTGGTCTGCAGAAGAGAAGACTGAGAAGGGACTTGATAGCAGCCTTCAACTCCCTGAAGAGGGTTCAAAAGAAGCTGGATCCAAACTGTTCTCAGTGGTGACAAATGACAGAACAAGGAGCAATGGTCTCAAGTTGCAGTACGGGAAGTTTAGGTTAGATATGAGGAAAAATGTTCTCACTAGAAGAGCATAAAGCACATGGAATAGGTTATCCAGAGAGGTGGTGGAGTCTTCATCCTTGGAGGCTTTGAAGACCCGGTTAGACAAATCCCTGGCTGGGATGATGTGGATGGAGCTGGTCCTGCTTGGAGCAAGGGGTTGGACTAGATGTGACCCCCTGAGGTCCCTTCAACCCTCATTTTCTTTGATTTTATGATTCTATCTTCATGCTCCACAATCGTGCAATATAGGCAAGGGAAGAGACTGAGAGTCATAGGTTCATAGATTATAGTCGGAAGGGATCCAATGGATCATCGTGTCTGACCCCCTGCCCCTGGCAGGAAAGAGGACTGAGGTCAGACGATCCCAGCCAGGTGATTGTCAAGCTTCCTCTTGAAGACCTCCAAGTTAGGTGATAGGAATACCTCTCTTGGAAGCCCATTCCAGACTCAGACCCTTACTGTAAAAGAATTCTTCCTAATGTCTAACCTAAATCTACTCTCCACTAGTTTGCACCCATTATTCCTAGTTACTCCCTGGGGTGCTCTGGTAAACAGAGATATAGCCTGTAGTTCTTGTAAGGAACATGGGGCGGTGGAGGGAGGGAGTCAATGTTAGCAGGTAAATAACGCTTGCAAATTAAGTGGGATGGCTAGATACCCTTTTAACCCCTGAGTCTCTGGGCAGCAGGGCCTAGAGAATGCCCCCGATTGGTTCCCCCTGATGTCATGTTTCATTGCATTGGGTGAATATTGCCTCCACGATACTATAGTTTTGTAACTCTTTTGTTGAAAGCGTGGCTGCCTGGGCCAGGGGAGAAAGAAGGAGGCACTGAGAGAGCTGGGCAGTGACAAGGTCCCAGGGTGGACAGGGAGAGAAGGGGAGGGTAGAATAAAGCCTGAGTGTGGAAAGGAATCTGAAACAGCAGAATAAAGACTGTCTGGAGCACAGTCTGCTGTGCTGTTGGATATAATCTGCACTCTGATCTCCCTTTTCTTTTAAAGAAGACAAAACACAACCCCTTCCTGTGAGCTGACCAGAAAGCAGGAGCTCCCAGAAGTGGGGGTGCTGCAGATCACTGGGGAAGCCAGGGACTGAGAAGAGCTAAGGTCTCAAAGCCAGACACTTGTCCCTTGTGAAACCGCACTGGGGCTGGCTGTAGGGTATCCTCTCAGAAGAGGGAGATTGAGTAAAGCTGTTTCTTGAGGAGACTGGAAAAACAGTTTTCCCCTCCCCCTTGAAAGGGGCACTTGATCCTTGCGTGATAGATGGTGTAAGCGATGGGATCCCAAAGCACCTACCCAAAGCTATAGCTGAGGAATTAGCCTATAAAACATCTCTCTAAGAAAAGTATTCTTGAATAGTGCCAGGGGAGAGGTCGAACCTTCAGGAAGGCCGACAAGGCACAGCTCAGCACACTCATGGACCATCAGGCTCAGAATCCTGAAGCTGTTCCAGATAAAACAGGACAGCTGCTGGCACAGGAAGGCAGTGTTTCATAGATTCAGAGATGCAAGGGTTGAAAGGGACTTCAACAGATTGAGTCTGACCCCCTGCCAAGGCAGGAAAGAGTGCTGGGGTCAGATGACCCCAGCCAGATGCCTATCCAGCTTTCTCTTAAAGAGAACCACCTCTAGTGAGTCCCTTACCATGAAGAAGTTTTTCCTGATATCTAGGTTAAATCTGCTCTCTGTCAGTTTGTGACCACTGCTCCTTGTTACCCCAAGAGGCACCCAGTTGAATCATCTCCGATCCCTTGCAGCCCACCCCCCCCAATGAATTTGTAGATCTCCTCTGGACCCTCTTGAGGTTATTCACATCCTTATTGGACTGCAGTACCCCAAACTGGATGCAGTGCTCCAACTATGACCTGAGCAGTTCAGCATACAGGGGAAGTATTACCTCTTTGGATCTATTCATCATGCATCTGCTGGTGCATGATAAAGTGCAGTTAGCTTTTCTGATGATTTTGTCAGATGTTCATCTTGGAGTCCACTATGACAAGATCCCTTTCCTGTTCTGTGCTGTGCTGCTGAGAGGGTCACTTCCCAACCAGTAGATGTGCTGGATATTTTTGCATGCAGCAAAACAAGTGCAGCACTCAGCAATTGTTGCCATACTGCATCCTATTGGGTACTGGCCAGTTTTCTAACCTGACCAGGCCTGCCTTCAAACATCTTTAGGTTCCACCGAGATTTGAACTCGGATCACTGGATTCAGAGTCTAGAGTGCTAACCATTACACCATGGAACCCCTTAAAGCTACAGTGGAGCTTCAAAGCATCTGGAGCAGTAGCTGGGTGTCTCCATGACCTTTCTCCACTAACACTGGAGCAGCAGTGCCCAAGCCTGAGGCAGGGGACACTGGGGAGGAGCTTCAGGTGGAGAAGTTTTGGATAGAAATGGAATGGGAGGATCACCAGCCCCAGAGGGAATTTGCACTGGAGATGGCACACCTGAGGACTTCCAGGAATCCTGATATAGACCCAGAGGGAGTTCCTTGATTTTAGGACATCAATAGGGTTGTGGATCACCCCAGCCAGCCAGGGACTACCTGGCCTCAGTGGACATAATGGGGAAAAGGTTAAAGCAGGGTGAGTAATTCCTCTGCCTGTAACTCCAGTGCCAGATGGTTTCTTATAACCATCTGGTTTCCCTGGAGTCCAAGATGATATGGGATATCCTGGCATACTGGGGAGAACTCAGCTGTTAGATGGAAAAGGTGGTAGTGGGATCTACTGACCACATTTGGGTGAACGTGGAGTATTGGCTTCCAGGTCCCAGAGGATTACCAGGTCCACAGGGCTCAGTTGGTATCCCTGGCACTAGGGGAGATGCAGGATTGCCTGGTTTGCATAGCAACCCAGGCTTAAAGGGACAACAAAATGATTCTGGGCCACCAGGTCATGCCAGTGCTAGTGGAGAGAAAGGGGAACATGGTTATGCTGGAATCCGGGGTGTTCCTGGTATCAAGAATGACCAAGGTATTCTGAGAGGAGGATTGCCAGGAATTGTAGGGGAAAAGAGTCCTTCAGAAATCTGTGGAGTAATGGTTTTCCACATCTTCCGTGACCCCCAGGATTGCCTGGGCTGTTACATCCTGGACAGCTACCTGAAGCAATGCGGGAGATAGATCCTGTAAAACCAGGAGTACCTGGACAATCAGGCCCATCCAGAACTATAGGTCAAAGGAACTACAAAGATGAAGCAGGGTTTCCAGGTCTATGAGGCTGTCCTGGAGGGGCTGAAGAGCTCCCATAGAGATCCAGGCACTTTGGGTGTTTGTGACAGGAGTATCCATACTGGAGCCTTTCTGGGAGTGGCTCTGCCCTCCAGTAATGGGCCAACTGCCTGCTAACTCTCCTGCCACGCCTTGATCTTAGTTGATTAGAAGATGGTTGTAATCAGCGGGAGGCTACCCCTTTTTTCCGCGCCCCGATGACAGGGGGCACTACCTGCGGCTCCTTTTCCTCCCCTACACCGCAGCCCAAGCCTCACAGATGGAGTTGAAGTGGTCTGTTCAGTTTCCTTTCTGCGCCTTGATTGGCGCCCGTGGGCTTGTCACGCAACTGGCGCCCTTCACTGGCACCCCAAGCTTGTCACACCACTGGCACCCTTCACTGGCGCCCCAGGCTTGTCACGCAACCGGCGCCCCTCACTGGCACCCCCGCTGCTCGCTAGCCCTCTCGGGGCTTCTCTCTGGGTGCCCACCTCGATAGGACCGCCCTCCCCTGGGGCTCGTCTCAACAGCATATTCATGTGTGCCCAGCCTGGGGCGTAACATGAGCACCCTCCGGGCTTCTTGCCGGTGCCCACACTGGTACTCCTTGCAGTTGGGGCTCAGGTGGCCTTAGCCGTGCCTGGCCCCTAAATCCACCGTGCCCCTTTCACTGGGCTGGGGTCGGTGGCCCCTGAACGTTGTGCTCTCACTGGGCTTCTTGCCTGCACGCCCCTCCCTGGGGCTCTGCCCGCATTAGGGCCTTCCTCCCGGGCTCTCGTAGCCCACCCCGGGACCTTGCCTCTATGTACGCACCCCCTCCTGGGGGTCCTCAATAAGCCCGCCCCTTCCCGGGGCTCTTCAATAAGCTCACCCCCTCCCGGGGCTTCTCCCATACAGACAGTGCCCCACTGGGGCCTGTCCCTCTGCACTCATGCTCTCGCCCCAACTGGGGCCTGTCTTGCGCTTCTCGCACTCCCCACCCGCACTCGGGCCTTGCTCACGCTTCTCGCCCTCGGGGCTCAGGCGGCCTCGGCCTTACCTGGCCCCGGACCCCTTTCCTGGGTCTCACGCCCCACTGGGGCTTCTCCCTATGCCGAACTCTTCCCGATAATCGCCTATGCAGGGCTGGGGTCAGGACACTCCCAAAAAACCGCACCCCCTGCGGCGCTAGAAACACCCCCACCTTACTGGGGAGCTCCTACTGAGGCCTTCTCCACCCCTACAGCCTTGCCCGATCCTCCAGTGAAAACAGTAAACATAAAACATAAAGCCCCTGGGCTACAACATAAAGACTAGACCATCCAATCGAACAAAAATCTCCTCCCTACTAGGGAGCACAGGAGTGGGGGAAGAAGGGCTCCACCAACCTCAGCAGTGACCAGGGGATGCTCTCATGGCCAGAGTCCTCCCCTCTGGCTGTCTGGGCTGAGCCCCTACTCCCACAGCTGCTGGAGAGGGACTGCCTTCCTGGCCTCCTGCCTGGGCTTAAGAAGGGATAAGCCCTGTCCCTTACTGGTCAGCTGGTTTTACCAGTTTGTCCTGGCAACCAGCACCTGTGCAGCCCTGGTGACTGGCAGCTAAACCTCCCCCTTTCTGCCACTAGGGGACTCCCCAGAGCAGTCCCCGCTCTCAGGCGCAGGGCACCTGAGTGCACTGCGACAGTGTCCCAAGACCATGAGGCCCAGCACCTTCAGCTGGCCAACCAGATCTTCCAGAGGCCCTCTGTACCTGCTGGACCCTTCAGAAGTGCCCTGGCCTGCCCGGCCCTTGGGCAAGTCACCAGGGCAAACCTGAATTTGTGCCCGGGCTCCTGGAACTGCTGCCTAGCTTGAGCCTCCGGCTCATCCTGCTGCCAGTTGTCAGTGTCTGCAGGCCCATGTGCACCACCCAGGTGGCCGGGCTTGCCCTATGGACAGGTGGGGGAAGCCTGCAGATTGGCCCTGTGGCTGACTTGCGGTAGTCACCCTGGCCTGAGACCCCTGCCCCTATATACCTGCAGGTACCTTTCTAATTGCGGTGCACATGCTGGCCTCTGGGCCCAGCACTGGGCTGAGCCACCAAATGTATCCAACCTCCTGGATCAAAGGGTCAGGGAACACATTTTGAATGACCTCTTATGGACTTTCAGGCACTGGCCGGGCACCAGGTCAACCCATTGATTCCTATGGAAGGTTTTTCAGACACCTATGTGTTTCAATGGCAGGCCCCTCGGGCACCAGGTCAACCCATTGAGTCATATGGGAGTTTTTTCAGACACCAGGTCCACCCCAGCCTCACCATGGGAGGATTTTTGGATGCTGGACCACCCCCGGCATCGCAAGGCAGGCCTTTTTGGATGCCAGCTCAGCTCAGTCACTGCAAGGCGGGCCTTTTCAGATGCCAGGTCCACCCCAGCTTTGCAGTGGGAGCTCTTTCTGACACTGGGGACACCCTGCCCTTGCCCTGGGAGCCTTTTCAGACACTGGGACACCCTGGACTTTGGAAGGCAGACCTTTTCGGACACCAGGTCAGCCCAGGCCTTGCAATGGGGGAGTGTTTCAGACACCAGGTCTGCCCCAGCCTGGCCGTGGGAGACTTTTTGGATGCTGGGCCACCCTGGGCCTTGCAATACTCATGCCAAGCTGAAATGGAGACTAGTTCTACAGAGCCTTAATATGCAGGTGATACACATGTAGACCAATGAAAATGTGATCGCCAATGTTTGGCTCGAAAAGGGGAGGTGTGAACTTCCCTGAATCGCTGGTTAGAGTCATCCAGCTCAGCACAGTTTTTAAAAGAGATAATATAGGAAGGGGAGGGTTATTGAAAAGTCATCCGATCCCCCCACAGCCCAAACACTAGATCAAAAAAAAAAATGAATTTAGTTGAACCTCATGATGGCTCTGTGAGGAAGAAATTGACTGTCTTTGTTTCACAAAGAAAGGAACTGAAGCACACTGTACAATAAGGGACTTGGTCAAGGACACACAAGGTCTTTGTGACTCACCTGATAATTAAATCCAGGATCTCTGATGGCTAATTCATGGCCCACCAACTGGACCATTCTTCCACCATTGGGTCTCTATGAATCCAGGCTATCACTATTGTACGTAGTTAAGGGAGACTGCACAAACTCTGAAAAAGTGGGCTGTCATCACAGGCCAACTGAGGCTGGGGAGTGAACCTATCTGAAGTCAAGAATGGTTAGTCATCTGCGCAGACAAAATCCAGGATTCTCTCCACAGGAGCCTCCCCACACCTACGTGGTGTGATAATTAGAAATGTCAGGCAGCAGATTTCCCCCTGTGTGAAGCAGGCACGGATTCGGGGGCTTGCTTCTTTTAAAGCTTCCTTGGCTTTAATATTTATGCAAACCACAGCATGTTTGCAGCCTCTTTCCTTCCCCCACAGGCATCACCTCCCATCAAACCATCTTGCTGGGTTTGTCTTTCCACTTGACAGCAGGAATATATTTCTTGAGCCCTTAAGCTTCTCCTGGAAGTAAAAGAACGGAAAGGAAGACACACTGGGAATATTTCAGTGAAGCAAACCCTTGTTGATCAATCCCTCCTTGTCAGAAGAGCTGTCCTCACCCTTTCTCGTGGAGCTGAAGACCAGTGGGAAACAGGAGGAGCAGAGAAGCAGATGGCTCCGTTAAAGCAATGGGTTAGGGAAACCTGGATTTCAAGGCAACTACTTCCACTCTAAAAAAAAATTACCATTGTGGGACACCAGAGTAGCACACAATGAATCCCAGGAGCCACATGTACCCCCTTGGTAACAGAGTGCAGTCAGGTTGGCAAGTGTGATAAGGATGAGCATTAAGTTTGGGCTGGCTCCATGCACAGGCCACTGTGGAAGAAATAAAAGCCATTTTCATTTCTTGAAAGGCCTGCACTTCTGAAGTACATCCAGCCCCTGGTTTCCAGCTCATCCAGTGGAGTCTATCCCAGCTTTCTGGCTCCAAAGGTGATCTGCCCCACAACAAGGGACCCCAGGCCTTCATTTTCCTTGGCATCCATAAGCACAAATGAGGAGTGCCTGTGCCTGAAAGCTTACAAATGAGCAGTTAGGGATTGTTATTTGGTAGGTATACATGTCTGTTGACAGACCGGATGAGAGGATCTCATCGGGTGAGAGGATCTTACCCAGCCAAGCACAAAAGCTCAATGCAGTGGTCTTTACCTGGCAGATGTTTACATCACAGCTGTGTCTCAGCCCTTCGGAGCCCTTGAAGGCTGAGTCTCAGACAAGAATTGAGGTTTGGGGCCTGAGGCATCATTTTAGGGTGTCAAGACTGCATTTCAGATAAGACCAGTATCATAGTCTGGCCCAAGAGAGGCACCCATGAGTAAACTGATGCTGCTTACCTGCACATCCTACAGCTTTCTGTGTCATAGGAAACAAGAACAGGATAGCCAATGAGGCAGATGGGGATGAATCAACCTACTGCAGGTGAGATCAGCCCATCTGTGTGGTGATTAGGTTAGTGCCACATTCAATCAGAGGATGAGTTATCACAGAATCAATCCCATCAGCCACCCACTATAGGGGAAAGAGAGAAATCATCCCCAGTATTAGAGGTAGGGAACTGAGGTACACAATTAGATGTAACAGCCTGGTTAGGATTACACAGGGATTATGGGTGCATGTCCACACCACAGGCACTCATAGGTTTAAACTAAATTAAATAGGTTTATAAAATTTAAACTTGCTTATTTTGGAGCGTTGCATCAGTGTTTGCATGCACTAGGCTTTTGAACGAATTAAGCCCACTTTCTGATTGGTGCCACAGGAGAGAGGGATGGTCCAGCACTGCCCCCCTGGCCCGGGGCTCCCCACCCCATAACCCATGCTCCACACCTGTGCCTGTGCCACAGGGAGCTGGCAAACCACACAAGAAAAAGAAACAAAATAGAAGCAATTTGAAAAGGAAAGAAATTTGAAGGGGTGAACTACAAAAAAGTCACAGCCATCTGGTGGATAAAGAGGCTCATTTCACATCTTTGAGTGCCTTTGTGTTTGCACGTAATTAATCCATGGATGTGACACTTTAATTCACGGTGAGCCAAACTAAACTACATCCAAAGAGTTTTACTTTAATGCAAAGAAAGTCTTTTAAAACATCCAGAAATCCCTCTCATGCAAACAGACATGCAGTTGCAGCACATGAAAGGGAAAAAATGTGGCATATACAAAGGCCCTTTGTGACTAACCTAGGAATCCCTTTGTGACTAACCGCATCTGAGAAATTGCGGAGAAGATCCCTAAGCTCCTCCGGCCCACAGACCACTATCCCATGCTCCTTATCCATGTGGGCACCAATGACACAGCTCAGAGCACTCCCAGCCAGGTCATGAGGTGCTACAGGGATTTGGGAGCAAGGCTAAAGGGTCTAGGGGCACAGGTGATGTTCTCATCGATCCTCCCAGTCTCGGGCTATGGGCTGAGGAGGGAGAGGAGGATCCATGTAGTCAACCAAAGATTGCGGCGCTGGTGTCATCGGAAAAGCTTTGACTTCCATGACCACAGCCCGCTCTTTGGCGAGAGAGACAGTGAGCTGCTGGGAAGAGATGGCCTCCACCTCTCTCCCCTGGGGAGGAGGCTCTTCTCAGCCAGACGGGCTGACCTGCTCCACCGGGCTTTAAACTAAGCCCGCTGGGGGACGGGGGGGCCTACCGCCACTGCTGGCCCGCTGAGCAATACTTGCAAAGCCAGCAGGCCAAGGCACTTAAGGGAGCCCACACCTGCCCCAGCCCTGGTACAATCTGTGGGCAAGGCAAGAGCCCCCAAGGGGACACTTGCCTGCCTGTACACAAATGCCAGCAGCTTGGGGAATAAGCAGGAGGAACTCATCCTCCTGCTTAATGCAAATTATTGTGATGTCATAGGGATAACAGAGACCTGGTGGGACTCCACCGATGACTGGACAACAGGCATAGATGGCTATACCCTGTACAGGAGGGATCGAATAGATAAAAGGGGGGGAGGGGGAGCTCTCTATGTTAAGGAAAGCTACACGTCCCTGCAAGTTGATGTTGGCGACCAGGGTGGACGACTGGAGACCCTCTGGGTTAAAATCCGTGGGGAACATGGCACAGGGGACACAATGGTGGGAGTCCACTACAGACCTCTCACCCAAAGTCAAGAGCTTGGCAAGGAGTTCACCCAGGAACTGGCTGAGGCCATATGCTCCAGGACCATGGTTGTCATGGGTTATTACCTGGACATCTCGTGGGAGGATCACTCAGCAAAATCCGAGCGGTCGCAAAGCTTCCTCTTGTGCGTGGGTGACCTCTACCTGATTCAAGAAGTCTATGGGCCAACAAGAGGTAAAGCGCTGCTCAACCTGGTACTGGCTACTGGGGATGATGTAACTGGTGACCTAGAGATTGATGGGAAGCTGGGTGACAGTGACCACGAACTGATCACCTACACCATCTGCCGTAAAGCCGGCAAGTCAGTCAGCAACACGGAAGTCCTTGACTTCAGGAAAGCTGACTTAGACAAGCTCAGGATGTTTTTCGGTCAGGCCCTAAGGGACCACTGACCCCAGGG
>NW_017728992.1:207343728-207343959 GCF_001723915.1 Gavialis gangeticus
GAGATTGATGGGAAGCTGGGTGACAGTGACCACGAACTGATCACCTACACCATCTGCCGTAAAGCCGGCAAGTCAGTCAGCAACACGGAAGTCCTTGACTTCAGGAAAGCTGACTTAGACAAGCTCAGGATGTTTTTCGGTCAGGCCCTAAGGGACCACTGACCCCAGGGAGAGGGGAGTCCAGGAAAAGTGGTTGCTCCTCAAGGGAATGATCCTCAATGCACAAGCTAA
>NW_017728992.1:207343970-207345705 GCF_001723915.1 Gavialis gangeticus
TGATCTTCCGAGGTCCCTTCCAGCTCTAATGTCTATGAAATGTCTATGAATAGAACCAGCACCTCCTGAATCCCAGTCCAGAAGTCTATCTCAAGGCTGTTTTGCCTACTATACCTGTA
Source organism: Gavialis gangeticus (assembly GCF_001723915.1). NCBI lineage: Eukaryota > Metazoa > Chordata > Crocodylia > Gavialidae > Gavialis > Gavialis gangeticus. The sequence continues at coordinate 207,344,090 of NW_017728992.1, forward strand.
ACCTTAGTAATTTTATTGTCTACATTGTTTGCTTGCCATGCAAATATTCCCCTCCAGCGAGCTCCTTCTCTGGTCTATTCATGGGAAGGAAAGCCCCAGAGGTTTTCCAGTGGCATCTGATTCATTTGAAAATCTGAAGGCGTTTGCAGAAAATATTGACAACATCCAACCAGTGCTAAGCAAGTTCTGCAGTGAGTGTCCTTTTTTCAGGGAGAAGGATATGGGGAAAGGAAATGGCTTAGGGTTATTTGATGGAGCTGGATTTTTATTGGAAGTTCTTAATATAAGATATAGGGCCTTTATTGCTTGCAGCTGCTGTCACTCTGTAGTTCAATCATATGAACAATAATAAATAGTATAGGCTACCCTTTGTCCTAGGAAACGCATTGATTTTCATGCGGGAATAACTCAGGCTCTGGTGTTTAAGAACTCAAAGCCATGGGGATCCCTGTGAGGAAAGCAGAAGTAATTGGATCAGTAGATGTTGGATATAATCAATAACAGTGTTATCTGCGAGCTAGCCCCGACTAGCAGGGAGCTTATCACGTAATGTTGAGGGCAGGAAATTGTATTGCACGTTAATAATGTTTGATTGATGGGGGAGCAGAGGGCAGCAGAGCTTGGGATAATAGAAATTTTTGCTTCTGGGTCATCCCTTTTGGTTGCAACCCAGGTCAGTCAGTCAGACCCTAGGTTCCTACCTTCTTTTGGTGCATGGTGACCAGTGTGAAACAAATCATGCTTTGTATGAAGGCTCCATTTATAAAAGCTAAGCAAGTGACTATTAAGCAGGCTACAGACTGGACTGCTGTGCTATATTCCTAAGTACATCCATGGAAGCTGTTATCGGGGGCTATAAGTGAACTTTTGATTATCCATTTATTAAGCCATATATCGACTCATTCCAACTGAAATCTATGCTTTGTGGCAACCAGGCTTGACCTCCAAAGACTGGGCTGGAATCCAGGCTGGGACCTCTGAGCTAAGGAAGAAGTCATGGAGCTGGTCTACACTGGTGAGGCCACATCTGGAGTCCTGGGTCCACTTTTATCCCTCTTCCCCACTACAGAAAGGATGTGGACAAGCTGGAGAGAGTCCAGTAGAGCGCAATGAAAATGGTTGAGAGTCTGGGGGACAGGACTGGTGAGGAAAGGATGAGGGAACTGGGTTGGTCTGCAGAAGAGAAGACTGAGGGGGGAATTCATAGATCTCATAGACATCAGGGCTGGAAGGGAGCTTGTAAGATCATCGGGTCCAGGCCCCAGCCCTAGGGGCAGGAAGTCAGCTAGGGTCAAAGGATCCCAGCAAGACTTGCAAGCCTATTGAGGTCGGCCTGGATCACCAGCCTATCCTCAAGTGTGGACACTGTTCCCCACAGTTTGGTGTCATCACCGAACTTGGCCAGTCTGCTTTTGAGACCAGTGTCCGGATCGTTTATGAAAACATTAAAGAGAAAAGGTCTGAGAACAGAGCCACACCACTGGTCACTGAGTGCCGTGTCAGTTTGGTTCGGTCAGCTGCCACCCTCTGGGTCCGCCTCGGAGCTGGTTCCCCAGCCATTGGACTATGAAATAGCCGAGGCTGCAGTTGCCCAATTTTTCCATGACGATATCATT
>NW_017728992.1:207350705-207358077 GCF_001723915.1 Gavialis gangeticus
GCCACCCTCTGGGTCCGCCTCGGAGCTGGTTCCCCAGCCATTGGACTATGAAATAGCCGAGGCTGCAGTTGCCCAATTTTTCCATGACGATATCATTGGACACCAGGTCAAAGGCTTTTTTAAAGTCCAAATATATGACATCAACCTCTCCCCTTTAGTGCAGGTGATAGATCACCTGGTCGTAGAAGAAAATGAGATTGGTCAAGCAAGACCCACCCGGAAGAAACCCGTGCTGGCTGTCCCTCAGGATGTTGCCTTCTGTTAGTCTGTCAAGAATGGTTTCTGTGATTTTTTTTTCCAAAAACTTTTCCAAATCCAGATTTCCAAAGTTTGATAGCAGCCTTCAACTCCCTGCAGGGGGGTTGCAAAGAGGATGGAGCTGGACTGTTCTCAGAGGACACCATTGTCTTCTTCACATACGAATAACCAGTGTTACCTGGTTCCTTGGCTGAAGCATGGGACAGAGTTGCTGATAAGAAATTTCATGTGGGTGAACAATTCTTGAAAGAAAAAGAAAAAGAGGCCATCTCAGCAAAGTGAAGACAAGGATTTTTTTTCCCCCACAGTCCTCTGTCACTGCAGTACTCTTCACTGGCACTCAATACCGGCAATACTGCAAACAGCAACATATCTCATCTCTACCTCCTGGTTATGCTTATCATTATGAGTCCTTTTGTGCCATCTAGTCCTTGCACTCCTGAGAGAAATTCAGAGATCCATTTGCATATTGACACAATTGCTTTTCTCCTGTTCAGGCCTCCTGGGCCCATCTGCAGGTAGGAGAATTGCCCAGTTAAGTGTAATAAAATCAAAGCCATGTAAGCTATTACTCGTCATTAAAGCTTTATGCAATTTGCAATAAGCAAGAACGCAGAGTTCATTTTTTTTCAGATTTGCAAATCAAGACGTTTATGGAAAGTTCTTCCAGCCACTCCAAAGAGAATCCCAGGGAAAGTAGGTCATGCAGAGCTCTCCAAAGGATGGCAAAGGGCCATTTATATAAGGTAAAATATCCTACTTGCTCCATGGCAAGCAATGAGTTCTTTCCTTTCTGCTTGGTACCTTCAAGTGGGATGGTTTCGCTGGCACAGCCAGCCATACCTCATCCTCCCCACTCAGCAACTTTGTGGGAACATTTGTAGACAGGAGGAAAGGATGATTGGCAAGTGTGCAAAAAAGATTAAGAGATATCGAGATCGGGGGACTCTAACCTCTGCCGACATTTCCAACATCCTTGTGCCCTGTTTCGTATTCCCTTGGCCAACTCTGCTTCTTTCCTTGGCCTTGCTTCATGCTTCCCTTGCTACATCCAGAAGGATGAACTGTAACATATTGAATACCAACCCGCTGAGATAAAGGAAGATTGAATCACCCTCCATGTCCTTCTCACTCTTTGCCTGAGCTCTTCATTATGCTGGCTCCTTACATCTGGGATAATCTGTTTCCTGCCCACTTATTTCCTGTCCACCTTCTCTTTTCCTCCCAACTCTGCTTCTTTCTGACACTTATTCCCAGGTTATGTTGCCTGTAACCCTTCCTCTCTTTCCCCTAACCTCAGCTGCCATCCCAGATCACAGCTTTTGACCATCTGAGGCCCAATTTACGCTCCAACCTACAAGAGTGAACTACAGCTCATATTGATGCATCCCCCCTGGTGTTAATGCTTTAAAAAATCAAAATAAATCATTTTGTACTGGGGGTAAAAAATTCAAACTGTCTCATTCCTAAAAGGTGGAAAGGAAGATTTCCATTTGTGGGAGGGGGGCATTATTTTTTTTTTCCAGCCAAAACAAAACCTGGAAAGTTGCAAAGTCTTTTGGTCACCTAAATCTGAAGCTTTATCTAAAAAGTTTCCAAAGGGGAAAAAAAAATCACTCATAGGGAATAGCCATTGTTAGCCTACTGTTTTCTTGAATGTCTTCACATTTAGCATAACTCAGCTGACATTTGAATAAGTCATCCCTCTATATCTTGATGGTTATTTAAACTTGTTTCTATGAAGCTGGAAACATTGTGTCCTGGAAAAAAGGAGGAGAGGTGACATATTTTCTATATAAAAAGGAGTTACGTTAAATGTCTGTACAGAGTGGGTGAATCTGGTACTCTTCCAAATGCTTGTCAGAAACTTTCTAAATGGTAACGAACAATGAGGAAAGGGGGATTTCACTGAACAGCTCCTCCATTTTTCATGAAGGTCTGTTCCCACAGGATGGTGAAGTTTTAAGGTAAATTGGATTTACTGGTGCCAATAGCCCCATATGTCTTTTTGCTAGGTGACCTTGCAAGGCTGAACACATCTGCTCTCAGAAACTAAGGCTGGCTAGTACCTGGATGGGAGTCCACCTTAGATCCTAAGTCCAAGTCAAGGATCCATGGCTAAGCACTTAGCAAACAAGTGGCAAGTCATCCTTTGGGCCTATTGTTGCTGCTGAGCTAAGAGACATGAATAAATAGGATGGCATAGATGTATATTTGCCAACAAACTTCTGGCTCCAGAGCTGTTTAATCCATTCTCCTGTGGAACTCCCCTGGTTGGCTTCCACAAATCCTCCTGCCAGGAAGGATTTTGCTTGGATGTGTGGATTCCCCCTTCTGTTACTCGGGTAATGCCAGCAAAGGACTTTCGTGGGCAAAAAAAGTGCAGTAATACAACAGTGATCTAGTGCCAGGAACTCTATATCTAGGTCATAAGGCGTGGGCAGGCAAGCATATTATGAGTTAAGAGGAGGGGCAGCAGAAGGGACTTATCACACATTAGGTGTCCCATGCTATTTCAAGTGTCTGTACCTGCTCAGATCTCAATGGAAGCTAAAGTAGGGCAGCGTATTCCTTACCCCAGCACCCCTGGGTGGTGTTCCAGTTTATCTTCCAGTTATAGCAATATAGAATAGGACACACAAAACAATGATTGTAGAACATGAGAAGCATGAGACGTCTCCCCTCCCCTGACAACCTACAAATCAGTATAATTTGCTCATGTCTCCATACCCTTAGCCTTTTCAGGAACTTATACACCCAAAAGCTAAATGTTTGGCATCACAGGAATTTCTCTCTAGGTTGCATAAGCCTGGAAGCTCATTTGACTTGGTTCTTGCATTTGTAAATCACAAAGACCTTAGAGAGAAGAACATGCTTCTTTGGAACAAGCTAGAGGGCTTGGCAGTGTGACTTTGGGTCTCAAATGTGCTTTGTTTTGAGAGACCCGGCTCTGTCCTGCTTTCAACCACACAGACTCAAGCTGTGTGCTGGCCCTCAAAAAGAGAGAGAGAGGAAACGAGGTCAAAAAGGCTAATTTGGGGATTAAAGGGACATGTTATTCCAAGTGAAAAGAGCAAACTCTGAACTCACTCCTCACCCATACAGGGCACAAAGCTCATGGCTGTGTGAAGACGAAAGGAGGGAGAGTTTCCGCACAAGAATTTTAAATAGCATGGTCCATGCTTCTGAATGTGCCAAGGGGACTTAGCATAAGGAAGAAACACAGAATTTAGGAAGATTGGAAATACAGAGAGAAACAGTCCAAGTTGGTGCATCTCCTTGCAACACAAATTAGCTCTGTGGAAACAACTGGGGGGATATTACAGAGAGATCGGTGAATATTAGTTCGACCTTCTAGATACCTCCCCTCATACCTCTTTGGGGTTGATGTTCCCCCAATACACTAGTAAGAAAGTCTTGCAGCAAGAAAGCAGATGGAAGGCAATTGGCATCCAGCATCTCCTAGGTTGTGCTGAGGTCTGCAAGGAGGAGGAGGCAGGGTGAGTCAGCCTCAGGAGGAAGGAAGGTGATGTCTTAGGGTGGGCAGGCAGGAGCCAAGCGGCCTTTCTATTGCAACTGGTAGTAGCAAGGCCAACAACTGACTAAGTTGTGGAGGCTGAAGTCCTCTCTTTCACAGCAGAGCTGCTCTCACAGTTGAGCAAAGCTGGCATTGCCCCTGCCACACACGGTCTGGGGGGGACACAGGACTTCATGTTCCTGAGATTTCACTTTGATTCCTTTCTTCACCACCCCCAAGGAAGACAAGCCCTCAAGCCTCTGGCAGGTCCCCACAGTCAAGGTTCCCTTGATGACACTAGGAGATCTGTATCTACCCCTGAGGGACCCTGTTTCCATGTTGGTGCTTTTTTCTCTCCAGAGTATTAAAAGATCAGGCAGGAGGATTAAAACAAGGAGATGCAAACTGCAGTGCCCCAGGAGGCTGAAGGGTCCTCAATGAATGACAAAGAGCCTCATAAGACCCAGCCTCGAGATGGGATCTCTGCCAAAGCTCCTTGGATATTGAAACATTAAAGGTGTTGAAGAGGCAGGGCCAGGCCCCCAGCTGACCCAAAACACCATCCTCTTTGAAAGACCCCCATTGAATTATACCAGGAACAGACCAGCACCCCATCACATGTCCCGTTAGCAGAGAGTAGGTACTAGGCAAAGAGGCTCATAGTGCTATTCATAGAGCGTGTCTACACATGCACATTTAATGTGCATTAGCCTGATTTAAGACACATTAAGAGCACATGCCTACAAGTACGTACCTGTAATGCTCCTTAAAAATGGCAATTTAACACTATTCAAGGCATAAAGCAGGTATCAAAATATACACACAAATAGCTAAATCGCATTAGCAGACATGTAGATGAGCTAATGCGCATCAAAATAGTGTGCATCCATTGACTTGGCACTAACTTTAGTCCCAAGTCAGTTCACATACCCATGTTAATGCACATTACTATGTGCATTTGTAGATGTGCACCTAAATCACCTTAATATGCATTAGGCTAATGCGCATTAAATTTAGGCATGTGCAAAAGCACATGTAGACATGCCCAAAGTGTCATAACCCAGCCATGCTTAGCAGAGGCACCACAGACCAGAGAGCTCTTCAGTGGGACCTCCCTTGTTCCCTCCAGAAGAGTCCTCTCCAACTGGAAGGTTGAGGCATATTTGGGGGAAGAGGAGGGCAAAGCAGTCGTACATCCCTGCTAATGTTCAAGGATTAGAGCCTGCTACTGCTACCATGGCATTGCACCTACCTTGTATTCCTTGCAGCCCATCCAGCTGGCACATCTTCTCCGTGCTAAATTCTCTATCAAGACCAATTAAAAGCTGAGGCAAAGTGATTCCACCAGAGCTGGCATCTCATCCCATCAAGCATCAGCTGGCTCCTCTAATGAGGAGGGGATAGAGCTGCATCTTGATAATTGCAACATGCGTACACATGCACACACGTGTGCATGCACATGCTAAAGGAAGCAGCAGTCATCTGTAATGAATGGCCTGGTTCTGCCAACGATGCTTCAGTATGCACTGACAGCAGGTGATAGGCCATCACACTCCATTTTCCCTGTGCCATTGCCCACACGGGGAACAGATGTTTCCTCTGCTCATGATTGAATTGCCTGGAGCCCACAGCCAGCCTCTTTATTGCAGCCCTCATTGAGCCATTACCCTCCCATAATATCTGGCTGCTGGCTTGTTAATGCACAGGTTGTTGAAGACTTTCCCTAGGACAGTTAACTTTTTGATGGGTAGCAGATTTCTCCTTCCAAACCAAGGGAAGCCCAGCTTCCTTGGAGGTATGGGGAAAGCACATGAAAATGATAGCCAGAAAGAAAGCTTCCTCATGAAAGCTGCCCACCCTTCTTCCCTGGAAGCAACTTGTCTAAAGGAAGGAGGAGGGTCTGTCTTCATCACTACTGTAACCTGGGCGGTACTCCAAGAGGTACCCCGTCTCCAGTTGAAGAGATCAAAGCAGGGGCACAAGCGCTGTGGGAGGTGTAGGGACTCTCCTCCCCCTATAGAGCAGAGCCAGACCACCAATGGGGCCTTAACCATATACCTTTTAAGGAGAGAACAGTACTGGGAACATAACCAGTATAAACCAGGGGGTATAGGGAACACTACAATGCCCCAAGGGGGCAGGGCTCAACAAAGGTTAGACACTTACAATCATTGACAAAAAACAGGGTTAACAAAAAATAAAACACAAACAGCAGAACAAGCAATACTGGTTGGTGAAATATAAAAAGGCACAAAACACAAAATGTCAAATGATGAGGAATATAGGGCCAAGGTACCTGGAGGGGGGGAAAGAGGGAAAACACAATGAGCCCTTTCCACTGCAACAAGGATTTCTCCCTGTTACTTCACTCAAGCCAGCCAGGTTTTGAACTCAGATCTCCCACATGGTACAGGGAAACTTGACCAGAAAGCCACCACTGCTGCCATTGCTATAACCTGCTAGGGGTCTTGACCTCCCTGGACCCCTGGCATCACATCGAGCTGCCTGGCCTTTAATTGGAGGAGCTGGAAGCTGGGCTGGGAACCCCTCAGGTCACTGCTCAGATCCTTGCTGGAGCAGGGGATCCTGGAGGCCAGCGGGAGCCTCTCCTGCCAGCCGCATGCCAAGCTGCTGAGGGTCCCACTGCTGCCTGCACGTTCTGCTCTTTCAGGTTCTTCTGGGGCAACTGCTCCCACCCTGCTGGCCCAGCTCTTGCGAGCTCTTTCAATCTCCTTCCTTGTGGTCCCTCGCTGGTCTCTCCTGAGTCAGCCACGCTGCCCCTTTTATCCTCCTCCAAGTGACCCAAGGGGACACGGAGGGTGAGTCTCTGGGACCTGATTGGTGCGGAAAGGGAATCCCAAGTCCTCCAATCATCTTTTGCCCTTTCAAAACCCCTGGGCCAAGTCACTACCAGCTAGCCTGTCACACTGCTAAATCCTTGACCTCTCAGTTGACTGTTAAGCAAAGCAGGGGTGGCAGATTCACACCTACCAAGACCAGTTGACTACCCTAGGGTGTAATAGGTCCTCACCAGGATCTAAACCAGAGAGTGAACAATGCAGTGCCATCGTGCCTGTATTCTCTTACCACCTAGTCACCTTACTCGCCTTGGTTGCCAGCAAGCAAATACATGGCAAATGGCAGCTCAAGAGGTTCGTAAGTTGGGATATCAAGCCTGGTACATGATGATCACCAGCCTGATTCATGCAGGAGGATAAACCCAGTTGTTCATCAGGAAATAGTTTCATAGTTTCATAGTTGGTCGGGTCAGAAGGGACCTGAGCAGATCATCAAGTCTGACCCCCTGCCATGGCAGGAAAGGATACTGGGGTCAGATGACCCCAGCCAGGTGATTGTCTAGCCTCCTCTTAAAGACCCCCAGGGTAGGAGCCAGCACCACTTCTCTTGGAAGTTGGTTCCAGACCCTAGCTGCCCTGACCGTGAAGTAGCGCCTCCTGATATCTAACTTAAACCTACCTTCTGCCAGCTTGTGACCGTTATTCCTGGTCACTCCTGGCAGTGCTCGGGGGAACAGGGACTCCCCCAGTGCCTGCTGATCCCCCCTGACTAGTTTATAACAGGCCACTAGATCCCCCC
>NW_017728992.1:207358154-207364709 GCF_001723915.1 Gavialis gangeticus
GAGTGGCCTCCTCTGGACACTCTCCATGCTGTCCACATCCCTCCTGAAGTGCGGTTGGCCTTCCTGACTGCGTCCCCACACTACTGGCCCATGTTCATCTTGGCGTCAATGACGACTCCAGGATCCTTTTCTGCCTCTGCCCTGACGAGAAGGGAGTTCCCCAGTCTGTAGGTATGGTGCTGGGTCTTCCTCCCCAGTGCATCACTTTGCACTTGTCAGTGTTGAATCCCATCCTGTTCTCATCTGCCCGCCCCTGTAACCTGTCTAGGTCCAATTGCAGCCTATTCCTCCCTTCTAGCATGCCCACTTCCCCCAACATCTTAGTGTCATCTGCAAATTTGAACAGGGTGCTTTTTACCCCCTTGTCCAAGTCACTGATGAAGATGTTGAACAGTGCGGGCCCAAGGACCGAGCCCTGGGGGACCCCACTGCCCACATCGTTGGACTAGATGATCTGCTCAGGTCCCTTCCAACCCTAGAAACTATGAAACTATGAAACATCCCTCCACCACCACCCTCTGGGTGCGGCCCTCCAGCCAATTGGCGACCCATATGACTGTGTAGGGATCAACACCACATCGCCTAATTTTGTAATGAGAATGGGGTGAGAGACAGTGTCAAAGGCTTTTCTAAAGTCCAGAAAGACTATGTCCACCACAATGCCTGCATCCAAGGATTTAGTAACCAGATCATAGAAGGCCACCAGGTTGGTCTGACAGGACCTGCTTCTAATGAACCCGTGTTGGTTGCCTCTAAGCATACACTTCCTGCTTGCCCCTCACAGATGTGCTCCTGGATAATTTTCTCAAAGAGCTTCCCCAGGACTGAGGTAAGACTAACAGGCCTATAGTTTCCTGTGTCCTCCCTCCTCCCTTTTTTGAAAATGGGAACCACATTGGCCCTCTTTCAGTCCTCTGCCACCTCACCAGAGCACCATGAGTGCTCGTAAAGCTGTGCCAGGGGTCCTGCAATGACCTCTGCTAATTCTTTCAGCACTCTGCGGTGGAGATTGTCAGGACCTGCTGATTTGGATGTGTCCAATCCCACCAGGAGGTCCCTAACTAGGTCCACTCTGACCCTGGCTGCACCTCCCCGGGACCATCAGGGATCATGATATGGAGGATGACATATGGGAAGCAGCATACCATATTTTCTCATATATAACATGCCCCTGAATAAAATATGCACCTTGTTTTTGAAAGACAGAATGAAGGGAAAAAAATTCCTTCCTCAAGAGCCTCTGCTAGGAAGGGGAGAGGGGGAAAAGACAGTGTCTGCAGCAGCAGCTAGGGAGCCCTGCAAACAGCATGTGCACGTTTATTTTTGCTTTCCCCAGCTTAAGCCTCCAAAACAACTGTTGCTATATTTCCTCAGTTATTTGCACCTGAATTTCCAGCAGCTGTATTTTGGAAGGGAAAGGTGTATGTTGTATGCAAGAAAATATGGCATCCAGTGATGCTCCGTTTTTGAGCTTAGCAATCCTTCTTGCCTTGTTCTTCCTTAAAAGGAAGGTGTGAGATAGGCTGAAAGCACTGATTGGATGAAGTGCACTGCATGGATCTGGATGTGATCCCTGGGTGGTAAGCTGCAATCTGTTTTAGCAGGGCTCTTAGGGGCCCAAGCCACAGAAGCTGGGAGCACTCCCAGCACTAGCTGGACAGCCTGCTCCCTCCTACTCTTGGTGGCATTGAATCCTGGATCCATCACTGCTCCTGGCCAGGAGGCAGCTGTCCCATTTGCAGTGTCTGCACTGTGGCTATTGGATCCTCTATGCTATGGATCATCTGCTGTGGGGCTCCCAGCTTGACTGTGTGTGTGGCCATGGGACCCCAAGCCCTGGCTTTGCCAAATGAGAAAGCCTGTTTGAAGGAGCATCAATGCAACAGAGCAGAAACAAAGTAAGGGCCCTGTCTACAAAGAGAGAGAGGCCTTGAAAAGCTAAGGATAAGTGAGGCTCCTATCTTGCTGCCTGATAAGCTGGACTAGCTGGGCCTAAATTTGGGCTCACTGAGCCCTCAGTCTTCCCACTGATTGGTTCTGGGTCTGCTTTTAAGGACCTCCTCCAGCATCTGAATTTTGATGCACAACTTACTGGTCTCCAGTTCCTGAGCAGCTCCTGTTCAGTAATGCCTCTGGCTTCCCTGATTGTACATCCACCCCCTTGGACTTCAACTTGACCTCATCTTGTTTCCTGGCCTCTGTTCCAAGCCAGGGGTCAACATGACAGGGGTCCCAAAGAAGTGATGAAGTCTCCATCCTTGGAGGTGTTTAAGACCCAGCTTGACAAAGCCTTGGCTGGGATGATGTAGCTGGGGCTAGTCCTGCTTGGAACAGGGGGTTGGACTAGATGTGACCTCCCGAGGTCCTGAGGAAATTATTTATCATTCTTGTTAGACCCTGACTCCATGTGGTGCCCAACGACTAGGAAGATGATGATCCAATTGCTCAGAGAGTAAACACCAGCACACATTGCTAGCAACAGCTTTATTCAAAATGCAGACAGCTCTGGGCCAGCTCCAACAACAATGTTCGGAGAGCTGCAGTGAACATTAGTTCTTTCCATAATTATACACCTTGGTTTATACTTATTAACATTTATTCCACCTTTGTCCCTCCTTTGTTCCACCCATATTCCCTCCTATCTCAAGCTCTGCTTCTTTTTACTGTTTACTTCATTAACATGGAATTACATATGCATTTCATTCATTTGCATGCCTTTTTGCTATAAGCGCATGCATAAGACCATGAACTCAGCTTCTTTCAGTCACTTGCCATTTCTTGCTGACTCCTTTTTCATCTCCAAGGTCTTACTTTTGCTTTATCCCCTCATGTTAGCTGGTGGCCTGCATCCTATTCTCCTTACACAATGAGCTGTATATCTTACAGCACTACCAGTCCAGTTACGGTGTCCAGTTCTGGGTGCCTCACTTCAAGAGAGATGTGGACAGCATCAAGAGGGTCCAGAGGAGGGCCACTCGTATGATCAAGGAACAGCAGGGTAGGTCCTATGAGGAAAGGTTGCGGGACCTGAACCTATTCAGCCTTCAAAAGAGAAGGCTGAGGGGGGATCTTGTGGCCTGTTATAAACTGGTTAGGGGGGATCAGCAGGCGCTGGGGGAGTCCCTGTTCCCCCGAGCGCCGCAAGGAGTGACCAGGAATAACGGTCACAAGCTGGCGGAGGGAAGGTTTAAGTTGGACATCAGGAGGCGCTACTTCACGGTCAGGGCAGCTAGGGTCTGGAACCAGCTTCCATGTGAGGTGGTGCAGGCTCCCACCCTGGGGGTTTTTAAGAGGAGGTTGGATGACCACCTTATTGGGGTCATTTGACCCCAGTGCTATTCCTGCCATGGCAGGGGGTCAGACTAGATGATCTGCTCAGGTCCCTTCCGACCCTAGAAACTATGAAACTATGAAACCACATTATTAGGCAAATGCTTGCCTAAGCATCTCGCAATGTTACTTTTAATATATCATTCTGCTTTGTGGTCAGCAGTCTTGCTGAGCCACAGATTAAAGTCTTTATTCAGCTGCAAATCCAATGTTCCCCAAGATCCAAATACTGTCACCCTAACAGTTGTAGTCAAATATTTATTGTTCTAGCTAGTGTTTTCTCTTCTCTTGGCTTCTGTTATCTTTTCTCAGGTCTATAAATGTACCGTGTATATTGCTGTTAGCAGGCAGTACTCGTACCTGTAAAACAGAGGTTAGAGTTCATCCTTAAAGCAAAGAGATGAACAAGTGCAAAAGAATAGGCAGTACATCCAGCAGCAAGCTATTCACCACCTTTTGTTATTACTCAGAGTAGAGCTGAGCACCCTGCTGAGAGAGAAATGTTTCTGTCTGTGTTATGATTGTGCCTCATCTACCAATAATCCCTGTGAACAAAGAGCCAAAGTTCAACTGGAAAGGACCAATCGCTGGCTCTCATCCAGCCTCAGGTATCTCCCTGCCTTTTATCCTCCCACCTGAGGCTGAGCAGAGGGGTGATAGGCAAACCCACACAGCTGTGCCTTGTATCCAGTAAGTCCCCTGCCATGGGAATTTGGAGACCCCGGGATCTTCCGGGATCTAGTTTGTAGTCATGTTGGTCTGAGAAAAGACAAATACACAGAGCTCTTGGCTTGGGGGTGATATCTTATATTAGACCAACTAAATAGTACTAAACAAAAAGAATTGTTTTTGCTACTATTTAGTTGGTCTAATAAAAGATATCACCTCTGAACCAAGAGCTTTGTGGGATCTTCAGCATGCTTACACTAGAGCACTTGTTAGCACTCACTAGTCAGCTAGGATACCGTCCTTTCATACATACACATGCACACAGACACACATATGCACATGTACACACAAGCACACACACACACTTGCCTCCATTCCTGCCTTCATTACATATTAACAAATGTGTGCTGTGCGAGGCATGTTTGCAGGACAGCTGGTAATAAATGAGGAAGAAGCCTTTTCCATCACATAGGCAACATTTCCCAAGCCACAAGAGGCAAATGACAGCAGAATCTTCTGCTGAATTTAATTGGGGTGCCCATCTCAATGGGCATGTAATGTGTAATTTCCCACCGGGATACTTCTAGTGAGTGTATTAGGGAATGGACCGTCTGTGCGCTGAGGTACAGTCCCTGATGCCATTCATAGGCATGTGTTTCACCCCTCTTGTAGGGATTGCTTGACTATATGGCAACACAGTGGGCACGTCTACATGAGACGCTTACTGTGCAGTAACTTAATAACACTGCACAGTAACGTGCAGGGCAAAACCTGCGCTAATATGCTACTGCACCATATTATTATGCTACTGCACAGTAAGCTTCACTAAAAACCCATGTGCTGGCACTACTGTGCAGTAGCTCAAGTTATTGCACACTCATTTAGTACTTGGTTATCCAAGTACTAAACTTTATATGCCATAACTATGGCACATTAATGAGCATGTAGATGTGCCCAGTACTGGTTTACCAGTACAGCTGTGTCTATACTGCTTTGCTGGGGTATCGCACAGGAGGTGAAGCACTTGTAATGTAGACAAAGCCATAGAGGGGAAATTCTCTTCCTGAAATTGTTCTAGCAATTCAACCACCCACGCAAATTTTAGCTTTCATGCTCAGTAGGATGAGACTTTTAGAGTGTTGCCTTGAGTAGCTGACCAAACTGCCCTCATGCTTTGTGGGTTATGCTAAAGGCCCAACACTTTTCTAAACACTGGATGACACTGAGCCTTGCTAATGTTTTTTTTAAGTATTAACAAGGGCCATGCCTCTCTTTTGTATTGGGTTGCATAATTTCTTTCCCTCTTCAGGGTTCCCATCCAAATGATTCTTGTATCTGATGTGGTGATATTTCTAAAATCCACGTGTGACTGAGGTACTGCTGTAGGATCATGTGTTGGACTGGGAGCAAGAAAGAAGACAAAGTGAAGTGATATGCTGAGCTTGCTCCACAACAGTATGTAGTAGCACCACAGGACACCGAGAAGGGTCAGGAAATCTGTATGTTACTGAATGAGTATGGTCTTTCCTAACTGATACATTTTAATAATCAGTTTTCTGAACTTTTCATTCATAGATTAACTAACAGTCAATACCATACTAACTTAGCTGTGATGGCATAAAGTGTTTTCATCCCAAACATCAGCATCCTGTTTTAATTATAGCACTGTTTCCAGTCCCAAGCCCCAGAGCAAACCCACAGAGTTAGTTTCTGGACATCACTCTTCCTTTGTAGCTTGGTAGCTTTGGGGCATAAATGCCCATAGCTCCTCCTTCCTTCAGACCCCTGTTCCACATAGAGATGTGCCGTGCTGAGCTCCCTCTCTGCTAATAAAGGAGCCTTTAATTAATGAACACCCACTGCCATAAGCCCCACTATGTTTTGAGGTGGATCATGGGATGTCATTTGCTTGGACAATGCAGTAAAGCTGCAAAAAAGGGGGGAACACAAACCAGGCAGTAGACAAACCAACAACCTTGTGACTTGTAGATAGGTGTGTAATCCATTGTTCCACTAGCACACGAAGAGCTGAGCCCTTCCAGCAGCTGCTGAAGAGTGATCCTGCTTCCTGGTGCTCTTGTCCAGAGCCTACAGCCCCCTTATTCAGTGCTAGGCAAGAATTGAAACTAGGCATGTTCTTCAGTACCTCCTAGGAGGACTGTTTCACTGCATGAGGGGTGTGGTGCAGCTGAGCAAGGAAGGGCAAAAGGCAGGCACAACCAAGCTCTTGGCTCAGAAAAAATTATCTTACTATGAGCCAGGTAGGAGTTAAACCCACAATCTTCTGATCCGTAGTTAGACACTTTATCCATTGTGCCACCGGCTCATGAATGCCATAGCCTCCTGGCTCCTGGGGAAGGGTGATCCCACTTCCAGCTGCTCTGTCCAGAGTCCTGTGCCCACTCCCTTCTGGCGACTCATGGGGGATGCAGGCGGGTGGGCATAGAGCTTGTCAGCAGGAACTTTGGCCCCCATTCTCCTTGGGCCATGCAGCAAGGCTGCCCATGAAATGGGACCCACTGCTCCAGTGCTGCAAGGCTGCCAGAGTGACAGCGC
>NW_017728992.1:207369709-207372768 GCF_001723915.1 Gavialis gangeticus
GACGGCACTGGCACGGGGGCAGAAATGGAAGTTATGCCTTGGTAGAGAGCACCGTTGGCTCTGTCTAAAGCTTTGTATGCCCCTGCCCCCCCGGGCCAACCCTGGCTCCAGCCCCCTGGCATTCACAGAGGGAAGCTGACCTGGCTTGGCCGGGCAGCCTCCAATTTTCTGTTTGCCCAGGGCCCCCACACACCTTATAGCAACAGGGGAATTCGCTCAGATGTGTAACCCGAGTGGTACTCCAAGATGTACCATCTCTCCAATTGCAGGTGCACAAGCACTGGGAGAGCTGTAGGGACCCTCCTTCCCTATTGAGCAGAGCCAGATCACCAACAAGGTCTTAAACATACATCTTTTAATGAGAGAAACCATGGTGAAACATAACATATATAAACCATGGGGTACAGGAGACACTACAATACCCCGAGGGGATGGGAATCAACAAAGGTTAGGCCTTCACATCCGTAGACATATTCATCTAGTTAACAAAAGACAGGTATAACAAACTATTGTGTTGTTTGCATGTTATAAATGGTACTGATTGACAAAATATAGAGTGCACAAAAATAGAAACGTCAAATACCGACAGATATAGGGTGTAGGTACCTGAAGGGAGGAAAAACACAATGACCCCCTCCACTGGCATGTCAGTGACCCAACTTAGACGTGAGCTCTCATCTCACACATAGTAGGCAAAGACTCTACTACACAGCTATACCTGCTAGGCCAGCCGTATGCAGCCTGGGAGTATGACCTTCTGGAAGCCCCAGTGTCACATCGAGCTGCCCTGCCTCTTGCTGGAGAGACTGCAAGTGGAGTTGGCAGCCTCTCAGGTCACTGGACAGCTTTCTGCTGGAGCCAGGCGGGGAACCTCTCCTGCTTGCTGTAGCCTCTTGCTGGGGATCCTGGGGCACAGCAGGGAGCCTCTCTTGCCGGCCGTGCTGCGCTGCCTGCAGGTCCCCCTGCTTCAGGTACCTCTGGGGCAACTGCAACTGCTCCCACCCCGCTGGCCCAGCTATTGCCGGCACTTTGAAGCTCCTTCCTCATTGTCCCTCACAGGTCTCCTCCGAGTCAGCTGCGCTACCCCTTTTATCTCCCTCCAGGAATCCCAAGCCCTCTAATCATCGTTTACCCTTTCAAACCCCCTGGGCCAAATCACTACCAGCTAGCCCGTCACAGACATTTTGCCCATAGGCTAGAATGGGGAAGTTTGAAACAGCCTCTCTCATCAGACAAGCAGATCGGGGGCCCAATCCTGGGAGGGCTGTGGGGGCTGTGCCAGCCCTCCTGGGGTTGTGGGCCCCCCTCTGCCTGCCAGATGAGGGAGGGATGCTGCCTGGGACCAGGGAGCTGGGGAAGGGACCTGAGCCCCATCACTCAGTTCCCCTCCCCAGCACTGGATCGATCAGAGAAGGGAATTGGGAAGGAGCTGAGCCCTACCGTGGGGCTGGGGAAAGAAACTCAGCCCAGCTGGGGTTCACCCAGCTGGGGTTGGGAATTGAGCCCAGCTCAGCTGAGTTGCCTCCATCCCCTCTCCCGCCCACCATAAGATTGTAGCACTGGGAAGGGAAACTGTGCAATTGGGCAGTTGAAATGTTTTGACTAGTCTTGATTTTGAAGACTAGGCTGTTTCATTACATTTTGATTTCACTGTTTGGAGCTCCAAATGAGTTGAAACAGTGTCAAGACTAAACAGTCAGCGAAATTTCACAAAGCTCTAGTGCCTGCTGCTGGCCCTGGCTGGCTGAATCGCACAACACCCCTCCTGCAGCAAAACAGTCCCCCTGGGATGCACATCCCAAGCACCCATTTCCACTCTAGCACACACATGCTGGCACAGAAAACAGCCCAAATTACTGGAAGAAGCAGGAATCATTCCCACTGCTTCCCATCTGCTAAACAAGCACTCTACCAACTGAGCTAAATCCCCAGAATTTAAATTTGTGGTTGCTCTGGGCAAACAGAAAATTGGAGGCCTCCCACGAGGTAAGGGCATGTTTCTTCTGCGAATGCCTGAGGGCTGGAGCCAGGGTCAGCTTGATGGGGCGGGAGACACATGAGGCTCTGGAGAGAGCCAATGGTGCCCTCCACCTAGGCATAATGTCCACTTGCCCCCATGCCAGCCTTTCATACTGGCAGCCTCACATCAATGAAACAGGTGTCCCCATCTCGTGCCCAGACTTGCTACCTTGCAGAACAGGGGCCATGTAACGCTCATCCACCTGCATCCTCATGAACACCAAGAGGGAAAGTGGGCGTGGAGCTCTGGACAGAGCACCTGGAAGTTGGATCTCCCTTCCCAGCAGCTGGAAGGGTATAGCAATTATGGGCTAGTGGTGCAACGGGTAATGCCTCTGACTATGGATCTGAAGATTGTAGGTTTGCCTCCTACCTGACACAGACCAGTTGTTTTTTTTCTGATCCAGAGGCCATGAGCACCACTGATACGAAGCTGCCCCCAGCCCCAACCTTGGTGGCATGCTACACTGGCCTTGCAAGTCCGTATGCACACACGCCTTCATGCACAGTTCTTGGGAACGACAAGGATGACGCACAGACCCTGGTGTGTGGGCCTGTGGTGACCAAACTAGGCACAATTTCTGTTTCGGGCCTGATGCCAGCTCCTTTGGACCAGGAAGCCTCATGGAGCTTAAGAAGCGGGCCCCGTCTCATGCCCAGACTTGCTGTATTGCCCAAACAGAACGGGGCCTGAGAGCCTGCTGGAGAGCTCTACGCTCACATGCCTGCATCCCCGTGAGCCGACAGGAAGGAAACGGGGCACAGGACTCTGGACAGAGCACCAGGAAGCAGGCTCACCCTTCACCCACAGCTGGGAGCACTTGATGACTACAGGCTGGTGGTACGATGGATAACCTGTCTAATTAGAAGTTTGTAGACTTGACTCCTTCCTGGCTCGTGTTCCCTTTTTTCTCCCGAGCTAAGAGCTCTCTTGTGCCTGCCTCTTGCTCAGTTGCACCACACCCCACATGCAGCAAAACAGTCCTTCTAAGAGGCACAACCGAACAAGCCCTTTTGCCAGTCGCCGTTTCAGTTGCAGC
>NW_017728992.1:207377768-207379711 GCF_001723915.1 Gavialis gangeticus
CTAGTGCCCCCTTATTCAGTGCTAGGCAAGAACTGAAACTGTGCCCATCTCCATCAAGCAGAACGGGGGCCATGTAGCGTGCTGGTGAGCTCTACACTCACCCACCTGCATCCCTGTGACCACCAAGAGGGAAAGCGGGCACGGGGCTCTGGACAGTGCACCTAGAAGCTGGATCTCCCTTCCTGAAGAGCTGTAGCATGGGCATGCTGGGACAAAAGGCAGCTCAAGGGGCTAGAGAATGTGGGCATTGATCCCGCTATCACTCATATACTTAGTGACCACTCTACCCTCTGAGCTAATTCCCCTGCTAGTTTGAGGTCTTTTGGGGCCCTGAGCAAACAGAAAATTGGAGGCCCCCCACACCAGGCGAGGGCAGGTTCCCTCTGCGAATGCTAGAGGGCTGTGGCTGGGCCCACCCAGCCTCCCTGGCACATCTCGGGCAAGCCAGAGAGCATAAACACTGCTGAAATGAAGGCGGCCTGTCTCATGTTTCCTTTTTTTTTTCTGAGCAAAAAGCTCTCTTGTGCCTGTCCTTGTGCTTGTTTGCTGAGCTGCACCACACCTTCAGGCAGCAAAACCACCCTCCTAGGAGGCACAAACCCATGTGCCAGCCCCTTTTTCAGCTGCACATGCAGCATGCTGGAACAAACGGCAACTCAAACTGTGGGAGCATGCAGGCATCGATCCTCCTACCTCTCACATGAGAGATGAGCTAACTCTGCTGCTAGTTTAAGGTCTTTTGGAGCCACCAGGAAGGAAAGTGGGCTTGGGGATGTGGACAGAGCACCTTGAAGTGGTCTCACCCTTCAGCAGCCACTGGGAAAGTGTCATAGTCATGGGCCAGTGGTCCAATGGTTAACATGTCTGACAATAGATAAGAAGAATATAGGTTCAACTCCTGCCTGTCTTGTACGGGAAGCTCCTCCTCGGAGCAAAGAGCTCTGTTGTGCCTGCCTCTTGCCCCTGTTTGCTGAGCGGCACCACACCCCTCATACAGCAAAACAACCCTCCTGGGTGGCACAAATGAACATGCCAAGCCACCATTTCAGCTGCAGCGTGGGCATGCAGGGACAAAAGGCACCCCAAGTGGCTGGAGAATGCAGGCATCAATCCTGCTACTTCACATAAGCTAAGCAAGTGCTGGACCACCTGAGCTAATTACCCAGCTCCTTCAAAGCTTTGTGGGGTCCTGGGGAAATAGAAGGCCCCCCACCAAGTGAGGGAAGCTTTCCTCCTTGAAAGCCAGGGGGCTGCAGCTGGGCACATCTGGCCTCCTTAGCACATCTGGGGCAAACCAGAGAGCTTGAGCACCACTGAGTCAAAGGTGGCCCTAACCCCAGGCTGGCCCCTCTGCCCAACTGGTTGTCATGTAACCCAAGCTGCAGTCCCCCACCACCATTGGATTGGCTGAGGCCAGGGTCAGCTTTGGCCTTGTTGGCTTAAGATTAATTGAATCCTTGGGCTAACAGAAAATTGGAGGCCCTGCCACACCAGGCAAGGGCAGAGTCCCTCTGTGCCTACCGGGAGTCTGTGGCTGGGCTGACCAGACCTCCTTGGCATGTCCAGGGTGAGGCAGGGGGCACGAGCACCACTGAGGGTCATGCAGCCGGTGCTGTGGTCCCCCAGGTTGGGACCAGGTTTGGCTAGGGGAACACACACACACCAGGGTATGGGCAGAGCCAAAGGTACCCTCCAACTAGGCATGACTTCCTTTTCTGCCTCAGGGCCAGCACCTTCGGCATCTTTGTCGCTTCCCAAAGCCTCATCCCCCCCTCCAGACGACCCTAGCCCCACCCTGTCCAACAGCGCTGGGGGACGACAGTGGACGCTGCATGTCTCTCAGTGGCGTTCATGCCCCCAGGTGCACCCTGCATGTGCCAAGGAAGCTGGGTGAGCTCAGGCGCAGCTCAGGGAACCTGCCCTGACCTGGGGGGGGGGGGGGG
>NW_017728992.1:207384711-207387412 GCF_001723915.1 Gavialis gangeticus
CGGGGGGGGGGGGGGGGGAGCTCCATTTTATGTTTGTCCAAGGACTCAGTAAATCTTGAGTGCTTCTGCTGCTTGGGGAATTAGCTCAGATGGTAGCGTGCTTGCTTTGCCTGTAAGAGGCAGTGGGATCAATACCCTCATTCTTCACTAGTTCCCATTGCCTTTTATCCAGACACACCTGTGCAAAAGGTACAGTGCTGCAATGGAGGGGCATGTTCCCCCCAGAATGGCTCATTTTTTGCATGAGGGGTGTGATGCAGCTTAACAAGAAAGGGCAAGCGGGAGGCACGTGAGAGCTCTTGGCTCAGAAAAGGAACAGGGCAACACGAGCCAATCGGGAGTCAAGCCGACCATCTTCTGATCTGTAGTCAGACATGTTATCAATTGTGCCCTGACCCCATGAATGCCCAAGGACACCCAGGGCCTGGTGAAGGCTGAGACTCTTCCTGAGACAGTTCTGTGCAGAGCCCAGTGCCCCCTTAGCTTCCTGGCGGATCACGGGGCGCAGGTGGATGGGCGTAGAGATCGCCAGCAGGCTCTTGGGCCCCCCTTGTGCTTGGGCAATGCTGCAAGGCTGGGCATGAGGTGGGTCCCACTGCTCCAGCTCTGAGACGCTGCCGGTCCAAAGGTGCTGGCGTGGGGGTGGAAATGGAAATTGTACCTAGGCGGAGGGCACCTTTGGCTCTGCCCAAAGACTGGTTTGGTGGCCACAGGCCTGTCCGCCAGGGCTCATGCATCTGCCTTGTCGTTCCCAAGAGCTGTGCACGAAGAAGCCTGCGCATGGAGGCCTGCAAAATCAGAGGCCAGTGCAGCATGCTGCCTTGAGTCACCCTTCAGCCCACAGCCTCATCTTCCTTCAAGAGCTCAGCTGAGAGAGCACTGGGCTATCAGCTCGCTTTGTTTTAACATCCTTCTGTCTCTGGCTTGAAGGTGTGAGCATGGCTTGCTTTGCTAGCAGCAACACAGACAAGGCAAGTTCCTCTAACAAGACCTGGGAGCAGCCGAGGAGGTAAGAGTGGAAAAGACAGTGCACCAGAGGTGTGCAGGGGGGAAGTGAGAAGAGATTCCTGTGGGTAGGGAAGAAATGTTCTGAGATGATACTGCAAATGCTCGGCTTTTGATGGAGCCCTCCCTTTCCTGATCCCCAGCAGTCCTTCATTCATGGGTTCAGTAGCAGCTCACATCACGCCAGCACTCGAGTGTCTAATTAGGCCAGCATTAGCAAGCTCCCCATCAGCCAATACCAACTCATGAATAGCAAATGTTTTGTGGAAACGCAGCAATTTCAGTCCATCTTCCAGCAGAAAGTTGTCAGACTTGCATGGCAGATTTTTAGACCTGCAGGCCCTGATGTCCTCCACCCACGGGTGTTGAGGGAGCTGGCAGGGGTCATTGCTGTGCCCTTAGCCCGGCTGTACGAGTGACCATGGTCCACAGGCCAGGTGCCCGGAGATTGGGAACTAGCTAATGTGGTCCCCATTTATAAGAAAGGGAGAAGGGAGGACCCAGGAAACTATAGGCCTATACGTCTCATATCAGTCTTGTGGAAAATCCTTGAAAAAATTATGGAGGATCACATCTGGGGGGTAGGGGGCAGCAGGGGAGATCATGCCCAGGGGAAATCAACATGGGTTCATCCAAGGCAAGTCCTGCCTCACCAACCTGATGGCCTTTATGACCAGGTAACTAAATCCCTGGATGATGGTGTTGCCATGGACATAGTTTTCTGGACTTTAAGAAGGCCTTTGACACTGTCTCTCACCCCATCCTCATTAGTAAATTGAGCGACTGTAGCATTGATGCCTACACAGTTGGATGGGTCAAAAATTGGCTGGTGGGGAGCACCCAGAGAGTGGTGGTGGACAGGTCGTACTTGACCTGGCGGGATGTGAATAGTAGGATTCCCCAGGGCTCGGTCCAGAGGCCTACACTGTTCAACATCTTCATCAGCAACTTGAATGAGGGGGTGGAAAACACGCTGTCCAAGTCTGCCGATGACACCAAGATGTGGGGAGAGGTCAGCACGCTCAAAAGGAGAGGGACGCTGCACTTAGACTTAGGCAGACTACAGACGTGGATGGATGGTAATAGGATGGTGTTTGCTCCTACCCTGGGGGGCTTTAAGACAAGGCTAGATGAACACCTTGCCGGGGTTATTTGACCCCAGAACTCTTTCCTGCCATGGCAGGGGGTCGGACTCAGGTCCCTTCCGACCCAACCAACTATGAAACTATGAAACTATGAGTCCCATGGCTCTCAGCCTGGACTGTTTTCATAGTTTCATAGTTTCATAGTTTCTAGGGTCAGAAGGGACCTGAGCAGATCTTCTAGTCTGACCCCCTGCCATGGCAGGAAAGAGTACTGGGGTCAAACGACCCCAGTAAGGTGGTCATCCAACCTCCTCTTAAAAACCCCCAGGGTGGGAGCCTGCACCACCTCTCTTGGAAGCTGGTTCAGACCCTAGCCGCCCTGACTGTGAAGTAGCGCCTCCTGATGTCCAACTTAAACCTTCCCTCCGCCAGCTTGTGACCGTTGTTCCTGGTCACTCCGTGCGGCGCTCGGGGGAACAGGGACTCCCCCAGCGCCTGCTGATCCCCCCTAACCAGTTTATAACAGGCCACAAGATCCCCCCTCAGCCTTCTCTTTTGAAGGCTGAACAGGTTCAGGTCCCGCAACCTTTCCTCATAGGACCTACCCTGCT
>NW_017728992.1:207387785-207394790 GCF_001723915.1 Gavialis gangeticus
GGGGTGAGAGACAGTATCAAAAGCCTTCCTGAAGTCTAGGAAAACTATATCCACTGCCACCCCTGCATCCAATGATTTAGTGACCTGGTCGTAAAAGGCCACCAGGTTGGTCTGACAGGACCTGCCGCTGATGAACCCGTGCTGGTTGCCCCTGAGCATGCCGTTCCCTGCTGGCCCCTCCTGGATGCGTGCCAGAATAATTTTCTTGAACAGCTTGCCCAGGATCGAGGTAAGGCTGACTGGCCTGTAGTTCCCCAGGTCCTCTTTCCTCCCCTTTTTGAAGATGGGAACCACGTTGGCCCTCTCCCAGTTCTCCGGCACCTCTCCAGAGCACCACGAGTGTTCATAAAGCCGCACCAGGGGACTTGCAATGACCCCAGCCAGTTCCTTTAGGACTCTAGGGTGAAGATCCTCCGGGCCGGCTGACTTAAAAATGTCCAGCCCCTCCAGAAGCTCCAGTTTTCCTGACCTCTGATCATGTGTGTGGCTGTCCTCTGGCATTGGCAGAGGAAATCTGCCCTCACCTGGAGGGAGGCTTTCTGTTTGCTCAGGACCCCACAAAAATAGCCAGCCGTAGCAGAATTAGCTCTGATGGTAGAGCGCTTGCTTAGTATGCAAGGGGTAGTGGGATTGATACCTGCATTCTCCAGCAGTTTGAGCTGCTTTTTGTCCCAGCCAGCCTGCACTGCAGCTGAAGTCAGGGCTTGGCATGTTGCTCTGTGCCTCCTAGGAGGAGTAAACCTACAATCTTCTGATCAGATGACAAAGGCCTGCAGGGCAATTAGCTCAGATGCCAGAGCGCTTTCGGTGCACCTGAGATGCAGCCGGTCTTGAGGCTCAACCAGTCTTCTGATCTGTAATCAGACACATTATCCATTGCACCACCAGCCTGTATTTACCAAGTGATCTCAAGGTTGGTTTGGCGGGGGGTGGACACACTAGGATTTGGACAGAGCCAAAGGTGCCCTCCACCTAGGTATAATTTCTGTTTTTCCCCCATACCAGTGCCTTTGGACTGGCTGCCTCCCAGCACTGAAGCAGTGGGCCCCGTCTTGTGCCCAGCCTTGCTGTATTGCCCAAACTGAATGGGGATCAAAGAGTTTGCTTACGAGTTCTCCACCCATGTCCCCGTGTGCCATCAGGAGGGAAAAGGGGCATGGGGCTCTGGATGAATTTATATTTTAAAAGAAGGGCCTTGTAAGTAGAACATCAGGCTGTTAGGGAAGGACATTTCTCACTGCCAGGGAGATTAAGTGAGAGACAGTATCTTTAGGATATTGGATTAGGGACGTGAAGCACTACAATGGGTTACCTAAAGAGGCAGTGGCGTCTACAACCTAGGAGTGGCTTGCCCCAGATGTGCCAACAGAGTGGCTTGCCCAGAGCTCTCTCCTGTCTGCTTCTTTCCCTTGCTTGTTGAGCTGCAGGACACCAGTAATGTGCCAAAAGAGCCCTGCTAGAAGGCACAAAGGAACATGACCCATGGCCCACCTCCTCTCACATGCCAAGCAAGCGCACTACCAGCTGAGCTAATTCCCCAGCAGCTGGTTTATGGGGGAGCACTGGGAAAAATAGAAAATTGGAGGCCCCCCTGCCAGGTGAGGTCAGGTTCCCTCTGTGAATGCCAGGGGGCTGGAGCCGGGGTTGGCCTTGCGGGGGGAACAGGACACACGAGGCTTTGGGCAGAGCCAAAGGTGCCCCCAACTTAGCCATGTGGCTGGGCTGACCCAACATCCTTGGCATGTGCAGGGTGAGCCAGGTGAGTGCTGTGGTGCCCCAGCACTGCAGGTCAGGCTGCGGCTAGGGTTGGCCTGGATGGCAGAGGGCAGGAGACATGAGGCTTTGGACAGAACCAAAGGTGCCCTCCACGTAGCCATGATTTCCATTTCTGCCCCCATGCCAGCCCCTTCAAACTGGCAGCCTTTGAGCACTGAAGCCAGCTTTACTGTGTTGCCAAAGCAAAACGGGGGCCAAAGAGCCCACTGGCGAGCTGCACGCCCACCCGCCCATGTCCCCATGAGCAGCCAGGACAGAAAGGGGCACAGGCCTCTGGGCAGAGCACCAGGAAGTGGAATCACCCTTCACCACAGCTGGGCATCAGTCGGTAGTTTGGGGCCAGCGGTGCAATGAATAACGCACCTGACTACGGATCAGAAGATTGTACATTCAACTCCTGCCTGTCTTGTGTTGCCTTTTTTTTTCAAGGCAAGAGCTCTCGTGTGCCTGCCGCTGGTCCTGCTTGATGGCACAGAGAAACATGCCCTTTGGCCCAGCCCCCCCATTTTGGCTGCAGCTGCTGCACAGGTATGCTGGGGCAAAAAGCAGCCCAAGCCCCTGGAGAACACAGGCATCAATCCCACTACCTCTCACAGCCAAAGCAAGCACTCTACCACTTGAGCTAATTCCCCTAGGGTCTGTCATGTCAAAACATTAATTGGGCTCTACTCTAAACATTAATTGGGTTTTGCTCATGGAGGTTCCTAGCTGCGATATAGGGTATAGGTACCTGGAGGGGGAAAAAAGGAGAAAACACAATGCCCCCCTTCCACTGCAACAAAAATTTCTCATTGTCACTGCACTCAGCCTGCTTGGGATTTAAACTGAGACTTTAAGTTAAGCTTGTCAAGTAGAAACTCTACCACACAGCTACCAGCACTGGTACTACTTGAAGCTGCTAGGGGTCTTGACCTTCCCGGAGCCCCGGCCTCACGTCGAGCTGCCTGGCCTCTTGCTGGAAGAGCTTGAAGCATGGTTGGGAACCCCTCAGGTCGCTGCTCAGATCCTTGCTGGAGCTGGGGAGACTCTCCTGCCAGCCACAGGCTGCACAGCTGAGGGGCCAACTGGTGGCTCCATGCATAATGCACCTGCTTATGGATTTGAAGATTGTAAGTTTGACTACTCCTTGCACCTTTTTTGGATCCAAGAGCTCCCTTGCTCCTACCTCTTGCTCCTGCTTTTTCTGCCTGGCTGCAGCACATCCTCATGCAGCAAAGAAGCTCTCCTGCAAGGCACACAGGAAGGTACCCCTCCATTTCAGTGCTGCATGCTTAGCGTGGACATGCCGGGATAAAAGGAAACATGGGCTGATGGAGAATGCAGGCATTGCCTCTCACATTCAAAGCAAGTGCTCTACACATAAGCTAATTGTCCTGGTCTGCTGCAGTTTATTGGGGCCTTGTAACCTTACCTTGAGATACAGACAGAGAATAAGAACAAGGAAACACAAGAAAATAACCTGTTGTTACCCTGCATCTAAATCCAAGAATGCAAATCTTACCCAGCTCAAGAGGTGAGAAGGCAGTTTCTGCCTCTGAGCTTTGTGCCAGTGCCTCCTGCAATTTCTCCCATCATCCTGCTTTACTCTCCCTATTGGTGCTTCCAGCCACCCCAGGAAGACTGGAGAAGCCACTTTGCTCTCAAGGGAGGTCTTAAGTTTAATTTCTCTTCTGGCTATTTACAACCTCTCCTATTGGATTCTCAGGGAACGCGAACCACACGTGTAACTTCCTGCCCCCTGCCCCAAAGGTGAATGTTTATTAGACTAAAAGTCTTTCCTGATGTAATTATGACCAGGAGAGTGTACACGTACACATGCACATTTAGTGCATAGTAACCTAAATTACTGCACGCTAACCAAAAATTACTCTTGAGTGCGGGCACACGTCTACACGTGAACACCCATCCTGTGCAGTAAATATGGTGATTTATACCAGCTTGGGCATAAATAGGATACCTGCATGTAAACACCTTACTGCGCAGTAACTCCGTGTTTGTGAACTGACTTGGGACTAAGTTCAGACCCAAGTCAAACCACACACAGTGTTAATGCGCTTTAACACCTGCATGTGTAGATGTCAGCCTATTTTTACTTACTGAGCAATAACTTACTGCACAGTAAATTTCATGCAATGTAAATGCCCATGTAGATGCACCCACAGAATCATAGAAAATGAGGGCTGGAAGGGACGTCAGGAGGTCACATCTAGTACAACCCCCTGCTCCAAGCAGGATCAGCCCCAACTACATCGTCCTAGCCAGGGCTTTTTCTCACTGGGTCTTCAACACCTCCAAGGATGGAGATGCCACTGCCCCATTAGGTAACCCATTGTAGTGCTTCATGTCCCTAATCCAATATCCTAAAGATACTGTCTCTCACTTAATTTCCCAGACAGTGAGAAATGTCCTTCCCTAACAGCTTGATGTTATACTTACAGGCCCCTTCTTTTAAAGTATAAATTCATCATTGTCTGGAAGGACCTGGTTCATGTCCCCCACGGTACGTCCCCATCTGCAAGGATGATGAATAAACAAACTCCCATGAAATGCTACATCTTAGTGACTGCTGCTCGTGAGTCACTTAGTCTTTGAAGGTTTGTACGCCACTGAAGCAACTCAGCATTTCTCACTTGGAAGTAGTTATCACACTGTGCAATCCTGGCACTATTATGACAGATACAAAATGCATTTTATATGAAATGCCACAATGCATATACACCTAGACTTAGTGCAGACAGTCAAAAAGCCACAGGCTGAAGCATTTCTGCAGGGGAATTTGCTCAGACGGTAGAGAGCTTGTTTAACATGCGAGAAGTAGCAGGATGGGTGCCTGCGTTCCCCAGCAGCTTGCATTTACTTGGCCTGCACTTGCAGAGAGGCAGTAAGAAAGGCCAAACCAACTGCAGAGCTGAGGCTGGCAACACAAATTAAAGATACCAAAAAATCTTTTTTAGGTATCTAGAGAGTAAAAGGAAGGCACACGACAGCATGGGATGCCTCCCGAACAAGCAGGAGCAATTAGTGACAGACGGGGGGACAAGGCTGAGCTCTTCAATGACTTTTTTGCTTCTGTGTTCATGAACAGGGGTCAGGACAAGTCTCCTACTGGGCTCCCAGCAGCCCTGTCCCCATCCCAGCATTTCAGCACTGCATTTCAGCACTGCAACCTTAGTGTGGGCACGCCAGGATAAAAGGAAACACAGGCTGCTGGAGAACGCAGGCATCGATCCCACTACCTCTCACATAAGGATATTCATACAAAGCAAGCTGATAGCCCAGTGCTCTCTCAGCTGAACTCTCGAAGGAAGATGAGGCTGTGGGCCGAAGGGTGACTTAAGGCAGCACGCTGCACTGGCCTCACATCTTGCAGGCCCCCATGCACAGCCTTTTTCATGTGCAGCTCTTGGGAAGGACAAGACAGATGCATGGGCCCTGGCGGACAGGCCAGTGGCCACCAAACCAATCTTTGGGCAGAGCCAAAGGTGCCCTCCGCCTAGGCACAATTTCTGTTTCCACCCCCATGCCAGCACCTTTGGACTGGCAGCCTCCCGAGCTGGAGCAGTGGGACCCACCTCATGCCCAGCCTTGCTGCTTTGCCCAAGCACAACGGGGGCCAAAGAGCCTACTGGCAAGCTCTACACCCACCCGCCTGCGCCCCATGATCCGCCAGGAAGGTAAGGGGGCACTGGGCTCTGCGCAGAGCACCAGGAAGCGGGCTCACCCTTCACCAGGCCCTGGGTGCCCTTGGGCATTCATAGGGTCAGGGCACAATTGATAACATGTCTGACTACAGATCAGAAGACTGTAGGCTTGACTCCCGATTGGCTCGTGTTGCCCTGTTCCTTTTCCGAGCCAGGACTTCTTTTGTGCCTCCCGCTTGCCCTTTCTTGGTGAGCCGCACCACACCCCTTATGTGAAAAAAGAGCCCTCCTGCCAGGAACATGCCCCTCCATTGCAGCTCTGCACCTCTTGCACAGGTATGCCAGGATAAAAGACAACAGGAACTGCTGAAGAAGGCAGGCATTGATCCCACTACCTTTCACATGCAAAGTGAGTGCTCTACCAGCTGAGCTAATTCCCCTACAATTCAGAGCATCCAAACATTTATTGAGTCCTTTGGACAAACATAAAATTGGAGACCCCTCCCCCCCCAGGTGTGGGCAGGTTCCTTCTGTGCCTACCAGGCAGTTGCACCTGAGCTCACCTGGCTTCCTTGGCACATGCAGGGTGCGCTTGGGGCACGAACACCACTGAGGGTCATGCAGCCAACACTGTCGTCCCCCAGCACTGTTGGACAGGCTGGGGCCAGGGTCATCTGGAGGGGGGCATGAGGCTTTGGGCAGAGACAAAAGTGATGAAGGGGCTGGCCCAGGGGCAGAAAAGGAAATCATGCCTAGGTGGAGGGCACCTTTGGCTCTGCCCAAAGCCTCGTGTGTGTGTGTCCCCCTAGCCAACCCTGGTCCCAGCCCGTCCCACAGTGCTGGGGGACCACAGCGCCAGCTGCATGACCCTCAGTGGTGCTCATGCCCCCTGCCTCACCCTGGACATGCCAAGGAGGTCTGGTCAGCCCAGCCACAGCTCCCTGGCAGGCACAGAGGGAACCTGCCCTTGCCTGGTGCAGTAGGGCCTCCAATTTTCTGTTAGCCCAAGGACTCAATTAATCTTAAGCCAACAAGGCCAAAGCTGACCCTGACCTCAGCCAATCCAATGGTGCTGGGGGAATTCAGCTCGGGCTACATGACAACCAGCTGGGCAGAGGGGCCAGGCTGGGGTTAGGGCCACCTTCGTCTCAGTGGCTCAAGCCCTTTGGTTCGCCCCAGATGTGCTGAGGAGGCTAGATGTGCCCAGCTGCAGCCCCGTGGCATTCAGGGAGGAAAGCTGCCCTAGCTTGGTGGGTGCCTTCTGTTTCCCAAGGACCTCACAAAGCTTTGAAGGAGCTGGGTAATTAGCTCAGGTGGTCCAGCACTTGCTTAGCTTATGTGAAGTACCAGGATTGATGCCTGCGTTCTCCAGCCACTTGGGGTGCCTTTTGTCCCTGCATGCCCATGCTGCAGCTGAAATGGTGGCTTGGCATGTTCCTTTGTGCCACCTAGGAAGATTGTATTGCTGTATGAGGGGTGTGGTGCTGCTCAGCAAACAGGGGCAAGAGGCAGGCACAACAGAGCTCTTTGCTCCGAGGAGGAGCTTCCCGTACAAGACAGGCAGGAGTTGAACCTATATTCTTCTTAT
>NW_017728992.1:207399790-207400499 GCF_001723915.1 Gavialis gangeticus
AGGGCCTCCAATTTTCTGTTAGCCCAAGGACTCAATTAATCTTAAGCCAACAAGGCCAAAGCTGACCCTGACCTCAGCCAATCCAATGGTGCTGGGGGAATTCAGCTCGGGCTACATGACAACCAGCTGGGCAGAGGGGCCAGGCTGGGGTTAGGGCCACCTTCGTCTCAGTGGCTCAAGCCCTTTGGTTCGCCCCAGATGTGCTGAGGAGGCTAGATGTGCCCAGCTGCAGCCCCGTGGCATTCAGGGAGGAAAGCTGCCCTAGCTTGGTGGGTGCCTTCTGTTTCCCAAGGACCTCACAAAGCTTTGAAGGAGCTGGGTAATTAGCTCAGGTGGTCCAGCACTTGCTTAGCTTATGTGAAGTACCAGGATTGATGCCTGCGTTCTCCAGCCACTTGGGGTGCCTTTTGTCCCTGCATGCCCATGCTGCAGCTGAAATGGTGGCTTGGCATGTTCCTTTGTGCCACCTAGGAAGATTGTATTGCTGTATGAGGGGTGTGGTGCTGCTCAGCAAACAGGGGCAAGAGGCAGGCACAACAGAGCTCTTTGCTCCGAGGAGGAGCTTCCCGTACAAGACAGGCAGGAGTTGAACCTATATTCTTCTTATCTATTGTCAGACATGTTAACCATTGGACCACTGGCCCATGACTATGACACTTTCCCAGTGGCTGCTGAAGGGTGAGACCACTTCAAGGTGCTCTGTCCACAT
>NW_017728992.1:207463946-207464172 GCF_001723915.1 Gavialis gangeticus
GTTCCTGAGGTGGGATCTCTGCACCCGCCACACAGCTCACCAAGAAAGGGCAAGCGGGAGGCACATGAGAGCTCTTGGCTCACAAAAGGAATAGGGCAACACGAGACAATTGGGAGTAAAGCCTACAGTCTTCTCATCCGTAGTAAGACACGCTTGCAAATGTGCCCCAACCCCATGAATGCCCATGGTCACCCAGGGCCTGGTGAAGACTGAGCTCGCTTGTTGG
>NW_017728992.1:207469172-207472248 GCF_001723915.1 Gavialis gangeticus
TTGGGAGTAAAGCCTACAGTCTTCTCATCCGTAGTAAGACACGCTTGCAAATGTGCCCCAACCCCATGAATGCCCATGGTCACCCAGGGCCTGGTGAAGACTGAGCTCGCTTGTTGGTGCTCTGTGCAGAGCCCAGTGCCCCCTTACCTTCCCGGTGGCTCACGGGGTGCAGGCGGGGGGGCGTAGAGATCGCCAGCAAGCTCTTGGTGCCCCGTTGTGCTTTGGGCAATGCAGCAAGGCTGGGCATGAGGTGGGTCCCACTGCTCCAGCTCTGGGAGGCTGCCAGTCTGAAGGTGCTGGTGTGGGGGTGGAAACAGAAATTCTGCCTAGGTGGAGGGCTCCTTTGGCTCTGCCCAAAGACTGGTTTGGTAGCCACAGGCCTGTCTGCCAGGGCCCATGCATCTGCCTTGTACCTTCCCAAGACCTGCGCATGAAGAAGCCTGAGCATGGAGCCCTCCCTTTCCTGATCCCCAGCCGTCCTTCATTCATGGGTTGAGTACCAGCTCACATCACACCAGCACTCGAGTGTCTAATTAAGCCAGCATTAGCAAGCTCAGGACACATTACCTGAGAATGCATCATGGTTCCCCCCGCCTCCCCACCCCCCCAGCCAATACCAATTCATCAATAGCAAACCTTTCATGGAAACGCAGCAATTTCAGTCCATCTCCCAGCAGAAAGTTGTCAGACTTGCTTGGCAGGTTTTTAAATCTGCGGGCCCTGATGCCCTCCACCCATGGATATTGAGGGAGCTGTCAGGGGTCATTGCTCTGCCCTTGGCCCGGCTGCGTGAGTGATCATGGTCCATGGGCCAGGTGCCCAGAGATTGGGAACTAGCTAATGTGGTCCCCATTTATAAGAAAGGGAGAAAGGAGGGCCCAGGAAACTATAGGTCTATACGACTCATTTCGCTCTTGGGGAAAATCCTTGAAAAAATTATCAAGGATCACATCTGGGGGGCGGGGAACAGCAGGGGAGATCATGCCCAGGGGAAATCGACATGGGTTCATCCAAGGCAAGTCCTGCCTCACCAACCTGATGGCCTTTATGACCAGGTAACTAAATCCCTGGATGACGGTGTTGCCGTGGACATAATTTTTCTGGTCTTTAAGAAGGCCTTTGACACTGTCTCTCACCCCACCCTCATTAGTAAATTGAGCAACTGTAGCATTGATGCCTACACAGTTGGATGGGTCAAAAATTGGCTGGTGGGGAGCACCCAGAGAGTGGCGGTGGATGGGTCATACTCGATCTGGCAGGATGTGAATAGTGGGGTCCCCCAGGGCTCGGTCCAGGGGCCTACAGTGTTCAACATCTTCATCAGCGACTTGAACGAGGGGGTGGAAAACACGCTGTCCAAGTCTGCCGATGACACCAAGATGTGGGGAGAGGTCGGCACGCCTGAAGGGAGCGGGAGGCTGCAATTAGACCTAGACTACAGAAGTGGGGGGATGGTAATGGGATGGGCTTCAAAGTAGACAACTGCATCTGGGAAGAAGGAATCCACAGCACACATACAGGCTGGGGAGCTCCCCCCTTGTGAGCACAGAGGCGGAAAGGGATCTTGGAGTCATTATTGACTTCATCTTCCTGGTGATGCTGATCTTGGAGTCATTATTGACATCACCTTCCTGGTGATTCTGACTGTACAGTAGCTTGTTACCACTGCGCAGTAGCGTCGCATCACAGTTTGCGCCCTGCAACGCTACTACATAGTACTAACAAGCTACTGCACAGTAAGAGTCTCATGTAGATGCGGCCTGTGAAGATAGCGAACCTGGCATCAGCCGATTGAAATGGGCATAATTCTTGTCGGCTGCTGTTATTCAGTGTTAGGCAAGAATTGAAACTGTGCCCATTTCTGTCAGCAGCCAGAAGCAGATTTTGTGTCAGAAACAGGGTTTTGCTTCAGAAATGTGGCATTCCAGAGTTTCTGAAATGAAATATTGCAGGATGTCTCTTTTCTGGCAGGAGAGGAAAGGTTGACTTTGGGCTTTTTATCCCAATTTAGGATTTTATTCCCACCCCCTAGAAAATGCAAAAATGCAAAAAATTTATATATCCTTTAACTGACAGAGCAAAGACCTCACTCGACCCCCTGCAAATTGCCTCTGGGAGATAACTTGCACTGATTCAGCATATGAGGATGGGGGCAGAACAGCAAGTTGCGGGACTTTGAAGAGTGAAAGGAAGAAGTCATGAAACAGTAGGGAAACCACTCCATCAGCACGCACCACAGCACTCTGCAATATTAAGCAATTAACATTTTCCAAAAGGAAACAGCCTTACACCAGGGCAAAACATGTGCATGCATGCCTGCAGTGTAATCAGGAGAAGAAAAATAAATTCAGCATGAGAATGATTACAAAAGCCATGCTGTGAATTTTTTGTGTGCCGAGTGGTGAGGTGACAACTGAGAACAGGACTTCATGTCTCATCCGAACACCTTAGGCCAAAATCTGCTCCTCCTATTAGGAATGTCAATGGACTTAATGTGACCCTATTCCACCCTGCACGAGTCCCTGAAAAAAACTGTTGGCACAAAATAGGGTTGGGCCCTTCTCCTTCTCTTTGTGCAACACATCCTAAGGTAACTTTTCCAGAGTGCTCTTATGCTGGACTAATACATAGACCCATAGAATATGAGGGTGTGAAGGGACCTCAGGGGGTCACATCTAGTCCAACCCCCTGCTCAAAGCAGGACCAGCCCCAACTACATCATCCCAGCCAATGATTAATAATAATTAGACACTCATATGCTATGGTGATGCAAGGAGGTACCAAATCCATGAAGGCAGGGCTCTTGGAGGTCAGGAGAGGGATGGTCTGTTTAGATGGACAAATAAAAGATATCATATTTACCCAAAAAACCTCATCTGCTTGCGTACCAAGAGAAGTGGTGCTGGCTCCTACCCTGGGGGTCTTTAAGAGGAGGCTAGATGTACACTTTGCTGGGTTCATTTGACCCCAATACTCTCTCCTGCCATGGCAGGGGGTCGGACTTGATGATCTGCTCAGGTCCCTTCTGACCCTACAAACTATGAAACTTTGACCAACACAGCTACAACCAACTCCC